>NC_080041.1:78701635-79046818 GCF_012489685.1 Lotus japonicus
GGTCGACAACTCGCTATGGCTAGGCTTGTCCTTGGCAACCTCTATCAAATGCTGAATGAAGCTGTCGAGGATATCCGGAATACCAAGACCGTCTCTCTGAATGCAGCTGGACCTCTTTGGCTGTTTCAACTTTGGTTGAATGCAGTCTTCGAATCTCTTCCGCCGGCACAAGATAATCCTCCAACTGTTTCTAACACCAGGATTGATGCCCACAGGCTCGAGACCCTGACCCCTGCTTATGATGCGTCGAGTTTTGAAGCTGATTTCAGAAAGTACTTTACCATGTTTCTCGAGTTGAAGCATTATCGTTCCAGTTTCTCTCCTTACAGCAAGGCTGTTCGTGGCCTTTCTGGCTGAGGAATTCTTACCCTAATGCTTATGATTCTGCATTGCCCAAAGAACACCACATCACGCTCTGGAGGACCCTCTTATCTCCTAGGGTTTTAACTGTGGGCTTTGCTAGCAGTGATTACACTCTATGTGGCTACAACCCTCAATTGGTTTCTCGACAGTTTGGGCTTAGCCAAGTTCTACCCAACACTTTATTTGACAAGAGTCTAGTCCTGTACCCGGAGCTATTAAGAGGGCTCCTGCTTTCGACACGACTGTTCAGTTTTATAACAAGAAACTCCTCAACCTGAGCCCCTTCACTTACGCTCCTTCATATTATGCCACTAATGCTTTCAAAGCCTGGTGGTCTGAGTATTGGGCTCAAATTTCGAAGCCCCTCGTAGATTGTCTGCAATGCATGACAGATGCTTTTCTTTTGCAGAAGCAGGATCTGAAGAAGACCAAAGGTACGCACCTGGCAGAAATTCGATCTTTTCAAGAGTTCTTTGGTGTGGTATATTACCCAACTCTTCGCCTTCGAGATACGGGTTGCGAAAGCAGCTCAAGTATTAAGGCAAAAATGGGAATTTAAAGCCAAGAAATCCAAGTTAGTTGTTCCTCCTGGTGAGGAGGGCCTATCTTTTGTTATTCGAAAAACTGGCTTTAGGTTCCCATCTTTGCCTACGAGTAGGTTTGCATTGGCCTTTCCACCGGTCTTGCCTAAATGGGTTGACCATGTAAACATAAATGTGTTGGCCAATCAAGCTCTACCTCCTCGAAAGCGAGTGACTTGGACTAAGTACCACCTATGGAACTTTCCGTATCATGTGCCCGTCGAAATCTCAACCACATATCGCTGAACATGCGTATTGGTCAAGGTAATACTTCGACTTGGCCTAGGTTTTCCTGTTTTACTTCTTAATTTCTCTTTTGTTTACAGCTGAAGTCATTACCCGACCAGCTCCTCAAGTTATTTCCCCAGTGGCTCATTCTTCCAAGGACAAGCCAGTCGTGATGAGGATGATGATGATGATGATGAGGATGATGATGTCAGTCTTGCTGGACAAGCTCAAGGTACTTTCCTCATGCTTTTCCCTTTTTCTTTTCAATTTCTTTGGATTATGAACTAACGTATTCTTCGACAGAGTCGAAAAAGGAAACCTAAGCCTGTTGCTTCGGCCAGTCAGAAGAGGGCCAAAGGGGCTGGTGTTTCCACCACCAGTGGGGCTTCTAAGTTGGCATCTGATGCTCAACCAGAAGTCGATGACAAAGAAGGTGGTGGCGACGCCGCCATTCAGGTATGTTTTCCATTCTCGAGGGTACCTTGTGACATTTTAACCTGTGGTTTCCTAATCTGAATCATTTCTTGTTTGTTTTGTTTCTTTTAGGCTGATGTCCATGAGCATTCCACTTCCAATCCTCCATCCCGTGAGAATTCTCCAGCTCCCAACCCTGCAAAATCCAAAGCTGAAGGTGTCGAGAAACCTCCCAAGGCCGCATCCTCGGCTAAAAAGACCTCAACATCTGAGGGAAGGAGGAAGGTCAGGAGCAAATCTGGTCATAAGTCTCCCCGCCGTTCCAGAAGCTCCACCAACTCGAGCCCTTCTAAGGAATCTGCTTGCCAGGTATCTTTATATTTTTCATGTTTTGTTGGCTCCTCTAATATGCATTTTACTTTATCGAAAAGGGCATTAAAGAGGTTTTTCTTGTAGGAAACTCAAGGTGCAATCTCTCCCATTCGCGAAGCAGAACCTCTTCCAGGCAAGGATGATAACCCTATGCCTCCTCCAAAATCGACTGCCACTGTGCAACCTTCGCCTCAAGCCAAGGGTGGCTCTTCATCTCATGTGTCTAGTGAAAAGCTCGACACTTTATTTGAGGAGGACCCGCTGGCAGCTTTGGACGGCTTTCTCGATGGCACCTTGGAATGAGATTCTCCACCCCATCAAGCTGATTCCACTGCTGAGACTGCTCAATCTAGTGGGGTGGCCAATTTTCAGCAAATCGAGGAGAGTATGGGTCGGCTGAAGGCTATTGTTTTCGCCAGTGGGTTTCTCGACCAGATCCAAGTTGATCCTCAAGCGAGCCATGCTGCTAAGGAATTGCTCGTCTTCCTTCTTGGCCAAAAACTTGATTCTCATCAGGCTGCTGCTTTGGCCAACCTTCAATCCTTCTTAGTGGATGCTTCAGCCACTTTTCATCAAGTTAAGGACGTTGGTCAAGCTGTCAGCCTTAAGGAAGCAAAAGTCTCTTATGGTAAAGCTCAAGTTGCAGCAATGAAAGAGGACTTCAAGAAATTCACTGCTAGGAAGGTTTTAATTGCAGATGAAATTTCTGAAGTCGACACTAAACTTGAGGAGCTGCATCGAGAGATTACCAAGTTGGAGAAAAAGCGAGCTGATTTGGTCGAGGAAGGCCCTGCTGTGAAGGCTCAGTTGGATGTGCTTACTAAGGACTCCAAGGCTCTGATCATCTCGACAAAAGATGTTATCAAGGAGTTGGAGGTTGACCAGGCCGTGAAGAAGGATCTCGATGCCAAGATTGCCACCTTCGCTGATCGTTTGAACTCTTTTAAATCCCTGCTTTAGGACTCTCTCTTATCAATATGTAATGATGACACTATTTTAACCATGGCTTTCGATGCCAATTTGCATGTAATATTTCGACAATGGTTTTGGCACGTAGGCCATATAATTTGACATTTAATTTGCCATGTCTTTTCAGTTTCCATTGTGCATTTATTCTGACGGCTATTCGCTTATTGTTGCACCGTTCAAACTCCCTTGCATCCCCTTACGTAGTCATTACTTGGTTTCTGGGAAATAAGCCAATTTATTGCCATCTTATACCACGTTTTCTTGATTCAATGAAAGTCTTTGTTCATTAAAGGCCAAAGCCATTTACGATGGTAGTGGTAATTTATGTGGCCTGTAACCATAAGATGAAGAGTTGGCAACTGATTGCCACTAATTAATGCACTCCTTTGTTGTTATACTATAAATAGAGCATTCTTGGTTACTTCTCTTCAGTAACTTCTTCAAACTCTCCCTTGCCTCTTTTCCAGAATTCCTTTCCTGCTCTTACACACCCTTTCAACCATGGCTAGCCGTCGTGTTCTTAACCAGATCCGGAGCTTGGCCTTTGACGAAGACTTGTTTTGGGAATTGCATTCCTCTCTTTCTCTGGCTGAAGAGCTTACCAGGCTCATTAACCAGCTTTTGCAGAGGAATATTATTGCCTCTGTAAAAACCCCTCTCCTGGAGTTTCTGGGCCTCCTGCATGAAGCTGTACCCCTATATGAAGAACACCGGGAGCTTACTGCTCGAGTGTTCTTTGCTGAACATCAAATTGAGGAGAAGACGGAAGAATTTGAAGAGTTGAAGGCTGCTCTGAACCAAGCGGACCCTGAGGGGAATGTGGGAGCTCTGAAAGCCTTGGTGGACAAGCTTTCTTCCACTGCCCGTGAGGAGCTGGATCTTCGACAGGAGAAATCGAGACTGAAATCCCAACAAGAGGATGTCTTGAGGCGCATGGAGCCTCTTAGGGCCAAATACGATAGTTATAGGGCCAATCCCCCTTTTTAAAGTTTCTTTGCCATAGTTGTAAATGCTCTATTCTAATTAATAAAACATTCGAGTTTGGCAATTTACTTTATTTATTTTCTTATTCTTGCTTCCTTATTCGATGTTTATTTCATGCAACGTTGGCTTATACTTTTTTAAGTATTTGCCATTTACCGTTATTTATCGATTTCGACCTCCTAATTCTTTAATCGAATAAGCGTTGTTTAAAAGTACTTTCTCGACTATGAAAGGGCCTTCCCAGTTTGGGGCCCACTTTCCATAGCGTTTATCCCTTTTATCGACTGGTAAGACAACCTTCCATACGTAATCACCGGGCATAAAAGATTTAACTCTAACCTTTTTATTGTAAGCTTTAGCAACGCGATCCTTTTGCCTGGTTAAGGTATCCAACGCCAATAGTCTTTCTTCGTCGAGATTGACTAATTCATCAAGCATCATATTCCAATAGTCTTCACTTGGAATTTCCTCTTGCCTTTGAATTCTGCATGACTGTAAATATACTTCCGCTGGTAACACCGCTTCTTGGCCGTATGCTAGTCGAAATGGCGTTGCCCCGGTAGCTTCTTTAGGTGAATTCCTGTAAGCCCAAAGCACTTGGCCCAATGTTTGATGCCATCTTTTAGGTTTTCGACCAACATGTTTTTTAATCAAGGAGATCAATGTTTTGTTGGCCGCTTCTACTTGACCATTCGCTTGAGCGTAATAGGGAGTCGAGGTTAGGAGTTTTATGCCCCAAGATTCCGCGAATGATGCCACTTTCTGGCCTACAAATACTGTGCCTTGGTCTGTAGTAAGTGACTCAGGTAACCCGAAACGATAAACTATGTGATTCTGAATGAAATCGATCACCGTGTCCTGGGTAACATTTTGTAGAGGAATTGCCTCTACCCACTTGGTAAAGTAATCTATAGCCACTATTATGTACTTGTGTTGCCTAGAAGAACATGGGTTAATTTCGCCAATTAGGTCTAAAGCCCATCCCCTGAATGGCCATGGTTTAATGATTGAGTGTAATTCACTTGCTGGCACATGTTGTATCCCTGCGTGTCTCTGGCAATCTTGGCACCCCTTGGCATACTCCATGCAATCTTTCATGATAGTAGGCCAATACATCCCTTGTCGAAATAGGATCCATTTCATCTTGATTCCTGCCTGGTGGGCACCACATAGCCCATCGTGAACGGCCGAGATTGCTATGAACGCGTCGTCTTCGCTTAAACACTTCAGTAGTGTTCCATCGACGTTTTTCTTGAATAGCTCGTTTCCCATGATGACATAGCTCATTGCCCTATACTTTGTCTTTCTGTCTGTAGTACCCACAGGTTTTTGCAAGTAATCGACAATTGGCTTTCTCCAATCATTAGGTGTCATATTGTCAATGACCAGGATGTTGAGGTCAGAGGGGTTTAGTTTTTCTTTGACCTCGATAAGCTCTTTTAACCTACATTTATCGACCATATATCCTGACGCGATTTGTGCCAATTCATTGGCCTCTTGATTGTCTACCCTGGAAACATGACCTAGCCTAGCTTCGTCGAATTTGGCCAACAAATTACTAGCTTTCGTGTAGTACCTAGCTAGATTTTCACTGACGCACTTGTATTCCTTGGTAAGTTGCTTTATTACCAACTTAGAGTCCCCTTTTACGACAACATTCTTTGCCCCAAGGGCTATCAGGATCTCGAGGCCTGATGTTAATGCCTCGTACTCAGCCTCATTGTTTGAGCAGTTACTCTTAATCCTAAACTTGAATTTCGTGGGGATGCCCCTTGGGGATACTATGAACATCCCGATTCCGGTGCCATTCTTATGGCTGGAACCGTCGAAAAATAGCTTCCAAGGTTGGATGCCTACGTAAGTTACGATTTCTCGAGGCAAAGTATGATTTGCCAGGAAGTCAGCAATTGCTTGTCCCTTAACTGCCTTTAGTGGGGCATAAGTTAGTGAATACTCGGTTAGGGCTAAAGCCCATTTACCAATTCGACTATGCAAGATAGGTTTGTAAGATCAAGTTTTGATCTAGTAGTACAACTCTATGTTTTGATGATTACAAGTTAACCTTTTGATATGAACAATTGTGGTACTCTAACGTGTTTTTCTGAGTGTGCTATTTACAAGCTCTGACCTCAACTCAATCTCACACAAATCAGAAGCACTGTGTATAAAGAGCGACCCAAGCAACGCTTTCGCATTCACCATGTTCAGTATGAACAGTGGAAAAGCTTCAGAAGTTCTGAAGTTATACAAACTCTGATGTGGACTCAGTCACTAGAAGTTCTGAAGATCCAGAAAGTCTGATAACCAAGAAACACTGAAGGCTCAGATATTCTGATGGTGTAGAAGACTCTGAAGATCCAGAAGCTGATTAGTGAAATTCTGATGTCCAGAAGCAAGATACTCTGAAGACCATGTACTTCCCTCTGAGTTTAGAATCAGAAGAAACAATGTCAGAGGATCTGGACTTTCCCTCTGACTCTGATCAACCGGCTTCACAAGTTCCAATATGAAGCATTCCCCTGATCAGAAGTCTCCTAGGTTTAAAGGTCAAGTCGCTATCCAAGTACAAAAGCAACTGTACCTCCCTGACGACCTACCTAACAGTCTCAGACATAGCAGAAGCTGGATTTTCCAGAACTGCCCTCCAACGGTAGCATTTCCCATGCAACGCTCTACCCTAATCCTTGGAGTATATAAAGAGGCTGAAGACTGAAAGAAGCGGCTAGAAGCATTCACATACGCGCAAGACAAATTCAAATTCTTCTAAGCTTTCTTTCATCTGAAATTCATTGAGTTTACTATTAGCTTTTTAGAAGCAAATCTCTTGTAAACAATTCTTTGATAAACTGTTTGTTTAGTTCCTTTAGGAGATCAAGGTTGATCGGATCCTAGAGAAGACTAAGAGAGTGAATCTTAGTGTGAGCTAAGTCAGTGTAATTGTTAGTCACTTGTAGGTTTCAAGTGCAGTTGTAACTCTTACCTGATTAGTGGATTGCCTTCATTCTAAGAAGGAAGAAATCACCTTAACGGGTGGACTGGAGTAGCTTGAGTGATTTATCAAGTGAACCAGGATAAAATCCTTGTGTGCTTTTCTATCTCTTATCTTTAGCACTTAAGTTCTCGAAAGATTTGTCAAAATCTTTAAGGTGGAAGCTTTATCTTGAAAACGTTATTCAAACCCCCCCCTTTCTACCGTTTTTCATACCTTCAAGGTTTGGATAACATGTGCTTTATTATATCATAATGAGAAAAAACCATTACATCGATTGGCTTTATATAATATTTCAGCTTTACACAAGAGAAGTACAAACATAAGCACAATTTCTCGATCGTGGTGTATCGAGTTTCTGCATCATTTAACACCCTGCTTAAGTAAAATATGGCTCTTTCCTTGCTATCTTCATCTTCTTGAGCCAACATGCTTCCAATGGTTCCATCCGTGGCAGAGATGTACAGCTTCATTGGCTTTCCTCTTATAGGTGGTGCCATTACAGGTGGGCTGGACAAGTACACTTTGAGTTCATCGAACGCTTTTTGGTGCTCTGCTTCCCAGCGGAACGCATCTTCCTTTTTAAGTCGAAGAAGTGGGGAAAATGACTTGGTCTTCTCGCTGAGGTTGGCAATGAATCTCCTTAGGAAGTTAATCTTTCCCAATAATGATTGCAGTTGTTTCTTGCTAGTTGGTGGACTAGTGTCGAGAATGGCTTTAGCTTTGTTCTTGTTGATCTCGATGCCCTTTTTATGCACCACAAAACCCAAAAAATCACCTGCAATAACACCAAAGGCACATTTAAGGGGATTCATCTTCAAGCCATATTTTCTCATCCTCTCAAAGGATTTCCTTAGATGCAACAAATGGTCATCCCTTGATGGGGATTTCACCACAATGTCATCAATGTAAACCTGCATGAAAGTTTCGATAAAATCATGAAAAATGGTATTCATTACCCGTTGGTAGGTCGCGCCAGCGTTTTTCAACCCAAATGGCATGACCACCCACTCGTATGTCCCCAAGGCACCAGGACATTGAAAAGCTGTTTTCGACACATCCTCTTCTGCTATGAAGATTTGGTTGTAGCCTGAGTAACCATCCAACAAGCTTAAGTATTCATGACCAGCAGCTGAATCTACCATCATTTCAGCAATAGGCATGTGATACTCATCTTTTGGAGTGGCAGCATTAAGATCTCGAAAATCAATGCAAACCCTCATCTTTCCGTTCTTCTTGATCACTGGAACCACGTTGGCTAACCAGTCCACATATCGAGCCGTTCTGATAAATTTACATCTAAGGAGTCTTTCGATTTCTTCCTTGATTTTCACCAACACATCTGGATGGAACCTCCTGGGTAATTGCTTGACCGGTTTCCTGTCTTCTTTGATGGGTAACTTTAATTCCACCAATTCTCGACTAAGGCCAGGCATTTCATCATAATCCCAAGCGAAACAGTCTTTGAATTCCTTGAGTAATTTCACCATCCTGTCCTTTAGCTCCGGATCAATAAGAGCACTGATGTATGTTGGCCTTCTTTCTAAGCTATCTCCCAGGTCCACTTCTTCCAGAGGGTCTTGTGCTTCCATTTTCTTGGAAATGTCGACCACTGGCTTTTCGAAACCTAATGGACCGTCATCATAGATGCAATCCAGTCTCAAATCGCGAAGGTCCTCGAATTCGCATTCATCGACACTCTGCTCGTTTTTTCTTATGCACGTGTTATCCTTATTTGTTGTTGCCTCATCTTGAGGTGTCATTTCGACAGGCAAGATTGAGGCATTGGCTTCGTCGGTAGCCATTTCTTTGGCTATTCTTGCGGCCTCTAAGGCCGTCCTTATTCTGTTCTCGGCTGCGTAAGCCGAAATTCGAGCTAGGCTCGAATTAATCATCTTTTAACCTCATTTTGCCACTCAGTTGTGGCATCCTTTTCTTCATCGCTGTGTCATCCACTCATGGCATCAGGTTTGTATGCTTCATTAAGGTTTAAACCCCTGATGGGATCCAACGTCACCGAATACTCCGAGTACGGGTTGAAATATTGAGAGGCCACTGTGTCTAGAGGAGCAATTGTGGCTAAACTTTTCTCGAAATTCTTTTTGCTGACGTAACCTGTCTCCGCTAAGTAATAGCTCTGATCTGCTTGCACGTTCTCGACGACCCCATCCGATTTCCAAATGGAAATTCGTTGGTGCAGGGTTGAGGGCACTGCCCCCACGCCGTGGATCCATTCTCTCCCCAATAGCAGGTTGTAGTTGGCTTTTGAGGGTACCACGATGAACAACGTGGAACGGGCCACCGTCCCTACGGTTATGTTCAACATAATTGCTCCTAAAGAAGAACTTGTCTTCCCTTCGTAGTCGGAAAGGACCATGTCGTGAGGGATTAGGTCTGCTTCAGTTTTGCCCAACTTCTTGAGCATAAACTTAGGCATTAAATTGATTGTGGCCCCTCCGTCGACAAGAACTTTATTGACTCCTTTTTCGTCGACTTTGGCCCAAACGAATAACAGCTTCAAGTGGCTTTTCATCTGCTCCGTTGGCCTCTGGAAAATAGCTCTTTCGTCCTCGACGGATCCTTTTTGCATCACGTAGTAGCATAAGGGGTTGTCATCTGGCTCTTCCTCGTCGTAGTAGTCTTCTTCATTCTCGGTGACCTCTGAGATTCGGTCGAATTCAGCAGGTAAGATAAACACTATGCAGATGATGTTAAGATCTTCCCCATCGCTGTCGTCGAAATCGTCGAGCATGTCTTCGTCCTCATCCTTGACAGCATCCTTCCCTTTTTCCTTGGCTGGATTTGGTGGCACGGTCGCTCCTTGTTTGATGGCGTGGTCAAGTTGATTAATGATTGACGCCACACTAGGTTCGTTGCGCGGGTTGTCTTCGGGCTTTATGTCCCATAATGAACGGAACTTGCCACCCCTTTCCCTTTCCGCTTTCCTCTTCCTCAGGAAACGTCTGAACTGAGTTCTGGTCATTTGTTCAGGAGCATAATAGTTCCCGGAGCCATAGGAGTAGTTCCGCGACACACGGGAACTGTTGATGTAAGAAGACCCCTGGCCCAAGTCGATTTTCTGCCACTTGGGGTATGGTTTTGGCCTTGGAGGTGCTGGCTTGAACCATTGATTTTTTGGTAACCCAGCATCAGGGACATAAGTCTTGTCCTTGCTTCTTAACTTTTGGCCTTTATGGCCATCGAGTTCTTGATCTCTTTCAACCCACTCCTCGTGGGGATATTTCAACCTTCTAGACACAGGCATTTTGCTCTGGTAATGCCTCTTCATCTCAGAATCTTGATAGGCTTTGGCTGCTGACTTGTCGAAAACGGCACTACATCGAGGGTAAAGCATGACTTCTTTCTCGCCATCTTTGCTTCGTGACAAAAACTCAACAAGAGTTTCTCCTGCCTTGGGGTAAACTTCCTCTAGGCTCACCTCTTTTGCGACCTCCGGTTCTTCGACAGCCATGTTTTCCTCCTTTGCCTCCTCGAGTGTCAGGCCCAGATTTAGCTTCTCAGAAATGTCGACCATGCCAATGTAGAAAGGTTCCACGTAGTTGGCTTCAGCTACTTGCAGTGGGTCGGAGTCAATCTTCATTTGGCTTTTGTCTTTCTCGTCATACTTGAGCCTTCCCGAATCCAATGCCCCCTGCACAAGATCCCTGAAACGAACACACTGTGAGGTCCAATGACCAAAAAAGTTGTGATATTTGCAATATTTCTTCCCTTTCCTTTGTTCAGGAGAAGGAAGTTTTTGGTCTTTAGGGACCACAAGCAAACCATCAGACACAAGTATATCATAAATTGCATCACACTTGGCCACATCAAAAGTATAAGTTTTCACAGCAGGAATCGTGTTCTTGGGGTTTTCCTCCCCAAGTTTGTTTTCACGTGGCTTCAATGCTTTACAAACATAAGGATCCCCTGGCTGAAGTTCAGCCAGATTGACATCATTTAAGTCGACGTCTGCAGGGACTTCTCGATAAACACATGGACTTTGACATACTGGATCCGCATCTATGTACGCCACCTTCTCCTTCTTTGGCCACTTAGTAGTCTTGGCCCTTTCCTCAGACTTTTCGGCCTTTAGCAATTCGATGTGCCTCACTCTATCTGCGAGTAAAGACATATCTCGAATATACTGAGTGTCGATTTTCTTTCTAATGGAATACTCTAGACCACCAGCGGCTAAGACAACTAGCTCGTGTTCAGGGACATGGGTGAAACATCGAGATTTAAGCATCCTAAACCTGTTGAGGTAATCATCAATTGACTCTGCTGGCTTTCTTTTGACACTAGCCAAATCTTTCAAACTCACCTTGCACTCTCTCCTAAAGAACTGCTCATGGAAAATCCTTTCCAATTGGGCCCATGTATGGACTGACCTAGGAGCGAGGGTGGTGAACCAGGTAAATGCATTCTTAGTTAGAGAACTCGGGAAGTACTTCATTTTTAAACTTTCGTTGATGGCTAAGTCCCCTGCTTCGATTTGGTACCTAGCTATGTGTTCTACAGTGGACTCTCCTGAATCCCCCGAGAACTTAGTGAATTTGGGGACCTTCCAGCCTCGAGGAAGTTCTGATTCGAGAACCTCCTCTGTAAATGCCGACACAAAATGAGGTCTATTCGCGAAACCTACGTTGAAGCCATGTTGGTTCAACAATTGTTCTACTACGGCAGCAACATTTTGTTGCCCCCCAGCATTCTGGTGTCGAATTCTTTCTAACACACCATCAGCATGTTCTTCCCTGTTCACCATGTACACATTTTGCAACGGTGGCTGCACTGCCTCGTTCCCCCTAAATAAAGGGTTTGCCCCCATATCTTGGTGTTGTGGCACTTGATAGCGCACAGGGGCGGGGTTAGGCAATGGGATTTGGTTAATCCCTGGTGTTGGCTGGATTTCGACTGGTGCCCCCAGGGCTGTCGCCAAACGATCCATCTGACGTGCCAAATGCTGATTATTGGCATTATTATTTTGGAGCACTGGATTAAGTAGTTCACCTATCTGTCGAGATAACATGTTAACCATTTCATGGTTACTATCATCTACTTGCTGCCTAATGGCTTGAAGTGAACCAGTATTCATACCTGTAGATAAATAAATTTGTGAACTAGATCCAGGGATAGGAGGGCTAACTCGACTCCCCAAATTTAGCATTGTTCCATTTGCCCCAAAAGGGGGTATGCTGAATGGAGGAACATTTTCAGGGAACGTCGAATACGTACCTTGTATGCCTTGCATCATAGACGTAGGCATACCATAAGGCATGTTTTCCCTCGTAACCGTTGGAACAATTTGTGTCTGTACTGATGTAGATACAGGCATTTCTGCAGTTGCAGAAATTGCTACATTCTGGGTTGGCATAGTGGTGCCATGCCCCATTCCAGTAGACACTTCTTCATTATTGTTACCGCTACTTCCCCCGGGGCTACTCTGATTACCCACGTTAGACCCTTGAGGGGAGGTTCTTCCTCGATTACTTGCCATACTCACAGTCTTACCACTTCTCAGGTGCATATAAAACGTAAATCACAACCAAGGCAAGTAACAAATACCAAGTAGCATGCAGCAAACAAAACACACAAAACGCTTCTGTAAAACTTAGTTTTCACAAAAACGGTCCCACTGGGCGTGCCAATTTGTTTACGTGGATTTTTGGTAAACAAATATCCTCTTAGTTCGACTAAAGGAAGTTTAGATTCAGGGTCCTTTTGAGAAAACGCTTTGCCAAAGTATTGTGTGTGTGTGTGTGTTTTTCGACAAAAAAACGAATTGGTTTAGACAGAACTGAATTTCATTAAACACGGGTCAATTACAAAGGAGTCACATACATAAAATAACATAAAAACTAACAAGAGATGTGGATCTCGACAAGAAAATGCATAAAGGAACGGGGAATTAAATAAGCTTAAACACGAGAAAACTAAAGCGTTGGTTCTGCAACATACTCCTCCATCATCACGTTGTGCTCCTTGAGTCTCATTGATGCGGACATTTGGAGCTTTTGGTGAATTTTCAGAGTTTGAGTTGGGAACCCCTTTTTCTGCTGCTGCTTCTTCTATTTATAGTGCTGTTCCTGCCCACGTTCTTGGCGGTTTTTCTTGGATGCATGATGGCTTCGTGGGTTTTGAATTTTGGCGCCATGCCCCACGTTTAGCCGGTGGTCTTCGCGCACGTGACTCTATTGCCACGTGGATGGTTCTGAGTCGTGGGCAACCGTTGCTATTCGTGGCATCGTGGGTATGTGCACGTGCTTGTAGTTGCTTGTTACTCGGTAACTGCCTCTTCCATTAAGATGATTGAGATTTCTTCATCTGCTGAGTTTGTCGAGATATAGCTCTCACTAACTTGACTTTGAGGGACACCGTGTGCTGAGTTGCCGGTTTCGCCATAACCCTTTCTGTCGAGAACCCACCTTTGCACCATGGTGTCGAGAGTCGTAGTACTCGTAATTTTTAGCTTAACAGTAGGATACGAAACTTTGCGAACGACAAACTATCCAATCAAAATTCAATAACTATAAATGGTGAGCCATGCACCATAACATCAAATTTTGAAAAAAAACAGCAGCTGCATTTCGTAAAAAGAAAATTTGTATAATACTACATGTTAAAATGGAGTATCATAGTGTTGGGTGTGAAAATCAACTCCCTTAATAGTTTGGGTTGTGAAATTGCATGGTTTTTGAGCGGCACGTCGGTCCAAAACAGCTTATATTGTAAATGTTGAGAGTTGATCACTTGATTGCCTTAATTACGTTCAAATCGAAATCCTAAGTGAGCGTCACCAACGCGTAACTTGGCCAGTGTTACTACCTATAATTAATCATCTCCAGCTTCAATATGATTGTGACATGCATGGGAAAAATCATCTTTCATTCTTTCACCACGCGGTGTCTTGTATTTATAAAATCAATTTCATAATTAAAATCGCTTATCCGAAAAAAAAATTAATAATTAAAATCAAACTATGAACTTAAAATAAATACTAGTATTAAAGTAGAAACCAAGCAACTTTCAAAAAGAAAAAAGTAGAAACCAAGCAGCAATAGAACGGATCCTTCCTTCTGAATCTTTTCATGTTAATTTCCTGTCATAAAAAAATTAACAATTACGAGAAATTATTAATCTGATTTTTTTCCCAAGGTATCTCCACATCGAAAGCCATGAGACTAATCTTTTAAAGTGTAGATAATATTAAATTAAGTGAATAAGCATATCCCAATAAATGTTTCTCCACCCGCACCGTTGACTTGGTCTAAATATTTTAAAAATCTAATTATCTATCAATTGTGCTACATCTTGTTGGTAATTATTAAATTTTATATGAAATGAAATTTTAGTCGACAGTTTATGTTTTTTTCATAAAGTTTTGAAAAAAAAAAAGTTCAAAGTATCTATATATATACCATGATAAAAAGTAAAAAACATATAATTTGCCAACATGAATGACGACTATATATAATTTACTAAAATTTGCTTGCTAACCGTATACTTATTTTACTCATTCTACTATATAAATAAATTTTACATAAATATTTACTATATTTTATTATCTAATTATGTAATAATTAAATTAAGTTAAAAGAGTTAAAAAAAAGAAAATTATAAAATATGGTTGTATGTAAGTGTAAATGTTATGTGTTTATAAAATATGATTGTATATAAGTGTAAATGTCGTGTATGCGTGCATCAGGACAATTGGTTACTTATAACACATCACTCACCTACACATTCCTCACATCGGCAACTGGAATCGTACATAAATAAAATAAGAAATTTAATAACAAGCTAAGCTATTGAATACAATTATAAATAAATTATATATATACATGTTAAATCCAGAATTCCTTATAATATCAACATAAAGCGTATATAAATTGGACAAATAGTAGAGTGACCCCTTTTTTTTTTTACCACCAATGGTCTCATGCCTATTTGAAATTTTTTAATATGGAAAACTTACTAGGGTGACCCTTTAATGTCTCACATTCGAACACCATTATTAGGGTGGTCCGTTCTCCTCCATCGGCCACTGATGTCACTTCCTTCTCTCATAATTGACTAGAACTGCGACGAAGGCCAAAGCCTGAACCGCGCCTTGGGAGACCCTGAGGTTATTGTCCTTCAAGAGATCCGCGTAGCAATCGACGAGGGATGTGACCTCGCCGGAACCGAGGCTCCTCTAGAAGCTTCCATAACATGGTGGAGACGCTCAACACCCGCCATCCTCTCCTTCGTGTCCTTGGCCCGTGTGAACTCCAAGGCTTCCTCCATTTTTCTCTAGGCCCGAGTTTTGATATGGTGTTCCCGGGGCCAGATCCCGCCTAAGCGTTCCCCCATTCAGCACGACATGGAGAACTATGAAAATGCAAGTGCAAATTCAGAGGTTATGGTGAGAGAGAGAGAGAGGGTGATGACTAGGATCGATATAGATGAAGAAGATGTATGAAGCATAGGAAAAGATGACTCAAGGATATTACATTTATACTTTAACACTAAGTCAATCTTAACCACTAATTTAAAGAATATTCTTAAATTTCCTCATCTAATGATTGTAAGCAAGGGACCAACAATGATCCCAAAAAAAAAGCTAGACCTTCATTAGAGAAAAGAAACAAAATTAAAACCTTGAAAATTTTATTTTTTTTGGGAAAGATAGCTAATTACCAAATAGATGGAGATATTCGAGTCAAGACAAAGAAAAAAAGAACTTTTTTTTCATATAGATTTTAAACTGTCAACCCCATTAAATAAAGATTATGAAACAACTATCTCTAATAAACAAATATTAGAAACAACTAATAAACCATATTAAAAGACAACTATCTCCAACAAAAAAACACAACCATCTCCAACAAAGGCAATCAATCACCTTTTTCTTCTTCTATTCATGATAAAATGCAACATAGAAAATGACCACACCACAACCACATAATGGCTTGGAACCAAGAGAGAGAGAGACCAGAAGAACAAAGACCTGTGATACATACATATGTCTGAGTCAATAATCTGCTTCACAAAATCTGTGTGAAAACCTCAAACTGAGACAGACAATAAT
Organism: Lotus japonicus; assembly: GCF_012489685.1. Taxonomy (NCBI): domain Eukaryota; kingdom Viridiplantae; phylum Streptophyta; class Magnoliopsida; order Fabales; family Fabaceae; genus Lotus; species Lotus japonicus. Next base: position 78,717,603 of record NC_080041.1, read on the forward strand.
GGAAGCAGAAGAGCTTGGAGTAGTTTCTGCAGATACCCACCATCGTGATTCTGACATAGAACTCATTGGTGGTGAAAGGGTATCTCACAGTCCCAAGTTGAACAAAAGGGTCGGCAGAAAAAGTGCAAAGTTGAATCCTCTTGAGTCCACTCCCATAGATCTTAGCCAAACCAAAACCCAGGAACAAAATGAAGAAGACTATGTTGAAATCACCATGGACATTCAAGGTGACTCTGTTGCTGTACACAGTGTTACACCTGTTGCAGGGGAAGATGAGAAACTGGGTTTGCTTGGGAAACGAATGGAGAAGAAAGTGTCGTTTGGTTCCTCACTTGTGCGAACTGCTTCCATTCGTGTGAAGCAGGTTTCTCAGGAGCTGAAGCGTTTTGCTTCGTTTTCGAAGCAAACGGGAACTGGTGCGAGAGTGCATGGTGATCATAGGACTAAGTCTGCAGCGACTCATGCGTTGAAGGGGCTCAAGTTTATCAGCAAAACTGGTGGTGGGGGTGCAGGGTGGAGTGAGGTTGAGAAGCAATTTGAGATTCTCACTGCTAAAACTGATGGGTATCTTCATCGTTCTCTCTTTGCCAAATGCATAGGTATTGCACAATTCAAACATGTTTTGTAAGTGTTTGTTGAAATGTGGAGTAGTCTGATGATGTGTTTGGATTTGATTGCAGGGATGAACAAGGAGTCTGAGGCTTTTGCAGGGGAGCTTTTTGATGCTCTTTCTAGGAGGAGGGATATTCATGGAGATTCCATTAACAAGGCACAGTTGAAGGACTTCTGGGACCAGATTTCTGACCCCGGATTCGATTCTAGGCTCAGAACATTCTTTGACATGTAATTCTTTGTTTTTTCTTACATGTATAAACAAATTTTTGGATCAGCTTCTCTTTGCTCAGAATCAATTCTGGTATCCAGAAGCTTTTCCCCAGAATTGATTTTGACTTGGATTCCTGAAGTATATTACCAAGCTTAATTTGGAATGCAGGGTTGATAAAAATGCTGATGGCAGAATCAGTGAGGAAGAAATTAAAGAGGTATGTCATCATAAATTCACCCCCTAAAGAATTTAAATTTAAATTTTTAGTTTTATCAACTGACAAAATTAATAGTTTTGTCTACAACCTTTACTTGTATACATTTTGTTGACATCAGAACTGATCACATGTGCTCAACTCTGTGTTCAGATTATCTGCCTTAGTGCCACTACCAACAAACTCTCTAACATACAGAAGCAGGCAGAGGAGTATGCGGCTTTGATCATGGAAGAACTAGACCCTGATGAGACAGGATTTATCATGGTAATTACATAAGACAGGGAAAAAAATCAATTTATAGCATGTTTGGATTTGCTTCTTTTCTTCAAAATCAATTTTGGCACCCAAAGCCACTCACTAGAAGCTTTTCACCGGAATTGATTTTGGTTTCAGAAATCAATAGTAAAAGAATTTCCAAACATGTGTAGATTTTCATCTTAGCCACATTTCTTTGACCATTTGGTAATTATTACTGGGAAGACAGGTGGAAGACCTGGAGATGCTCTTGTTGCATGGACCAGCTCATTCTACAAGAGGAGATAGTAAGTACTTGAGCCAAATGCTAAGCATAAAGCTTAAGCCAACATTTGAAGACAATCCTTTTAGGAGGTGGTATAGAGATTCCTGGTACTTTCTGCAGGATAATTGGCAGAGAACTTGGGTATTGTTGCTGTGGATTGGAGTGATGTTGGGTCTATTTGCCTACAAATTTGTTCAGTATAGGAGAAGAGCTGCATATGAGGTGATGGGTCATTGTGTATGCATGGCCAAAGGTGCAGCCGAGACACTCAAATTGAACATGGCTATTATCTTGTTACCTGTTTGCCGAAACACCATCACCTGGCTCAGAAATAAGACCAAGCTAGGCATTATGGTTCCTTTTGATGACAACCTCAACTTCCACAAGGTAACTTCTAAATCTGGTTGTTTATTGACTTATTCTGAGAGTGACAAGATAAGATAATATGTTTACTTTGTTCATATGTTTATGGCATTCGGAAGTAGTAGTTTTTGTAAGTCCAGTTTGATACATATTAAAGGTAGCAGTCAACTTTACGTTGGCTGCGATAGGCCAGACACAACATTTCTTGGTTTCCCGGGCTTAGGACCCGCTACGATAGCACAGACGGAGTTAAATAGGGTATAGATTTATAATGTGCAAATGTGAATGTTTTTTTGCAGGTGATAGCTGTGGCAGTAGCTATTGGTGTTGGCATACATGGTATTTATCATCTTACTTGTGACTTTCCTCGCCTTCTTCATGCAAATAGTGAAAAGTACAAGCTCATGGAACCTTTTTTTGGAGATCAGCCGTCAAGTTATTGGCATTTTGTCAAATCATGGGAAGGAGTAACAGGGATTATAATGGTTGTTCTAATGACAATAGCCTTCACTCTGGCCTCCCCTTGGTTCAGGAGAGGCCTGGTTAAGCTGCCGAAACCCTTCAACAATCTTACTGGTTTCAATGCCTTTTGGTACTCCCATCATCTCTTTGTTATTGTCTATGCCCTGTTGATTGTGCATGGTATCAAACTTTACTTGACTAAGGAATGGTACAAGAAAACGGTTAGCACCTTCTTCCAGTGAACCCTTTAGCTTTTTATCTAGTTTTTTCAGCTAATTGATTTTGCAGAAACTTGTTATGTTTTGTAGACTTGGATGTATTTGGCAATTCCTATCATCATTTATGCATTGGAAAGACTGACTAGAGCACTTAGATCAAGCATCAAGCCTGTGAGAATATTAAAGGTGAGTATCAAATAACTAGTTACTCATTTTATGAACAATCATGCATATGGTTCCACTGAACATGTTTTGGTTAATCTTAAGATGTATAATACACGAAAAACAAAAATCATGAAATGTACGTCTCATTCTCCCCAAATTTTGTATGTCCTATTTGAAGGTGGCTGTTTATCCTGGAAATGTGTTGGCTCTTCACATGTCAAAGCCTCAGGGATTTAGATACAAGAGTGGACAATACATGTTTATCAATTGTGCTGCTGTGTCTCCATTTGAATGGTATGAATTTGAAGAAATATCAGTAACTCTATCTTCTACATGAATGTTGCATACTAAAAATACCCTTGTATAACCTTCAAGTTGCATGTGTGTTCTTCTTCCCAAATATCTAATTCTATGCTTTCACAGGCATCCATTTTCTATAACCTCTGCCCCAGGAGATGACTACCTTAGCGTTCACATCAGAACACTAGGTGACTGGACCCGGAGTCTCAGAGTCAAATTCTCAGAGGTGAATTCAGGTTAATTTTGTTTATCAATTGACATAGAAAACTCACTAATCCTTACACAATGGCATGTGTTTGAATTTCCATTAAACTTAACATTGATACACATTGAGTTGAATGCTACCAAATCTTGCTTTTCCGTTTGTAAGTTGGGATTTTTTAATCAATGTTCACGTTGATACAAACAAAAGAAAACAAACACACTACGTTGATTTCTATGTGGATGCAGTATCACACAACTTTCATATTTTTTTATTATTTTAGTATATGCTACTTGCAAGTCAACATATAAACCCATTTTCTATATGGAAATGGTGATCTCTTCTGGTGATTAAAGTAGGTTGTTGATATGGTTTGTTTCAGAGTTGTGTTCCACCTACACATGGGAAGAGTGGACTTCTAAGAGCTGAATGCATGCAAGGAGATAGCAGTCCAAGGTGAGCCACATCCTTAAAATGGGAAAATGAGAATTAATGAAAAGTTGAGATCATGTCATGGTTATTGGTCAGGCATTAATTGGCACTTGCAAAATCCGACACTAGCATGTAGTTAGATGAGTTGTGTTGGATTTGATATTATGCATTTGGCATGATTTACACAATTTGGTGCGATTCCTTTCAAATTTTTTTTTTAAATCTTATGATTTTTTTTTTAAATATATTTCATTGATAGCTTTTTGACTTATTATAAAGTTTTAAACTTATTTTTAATTGAAAAATCGTTTTTCTTCAAATTAGAAAAATGGATCTTTAGTTCTATTTTTACTTATTTTTTTTGTCAGGATCAATAATTTAATATAAACCTTAGTTATGTGAAACTTGTATTTGTTAATTTGATTTGGGTATACTGTATATTTACTTTAAATAATTTTATATGTAATTAAGATATGGTTAGCAAAAATAATTTATACCACTGGTATATCAGAAATAATTAATTATTTATTGAATTAGATACTTCTGTGATGTAGTACAACAATTGGTGGTACTCAATAACTGAAGCACTATGTGTGGATTGTTTTTTTTCTTCGTTTGGGTGTGAATAAATAATGATATTTGACGACATTAACAATGCGACAATCACACTGTTTTTTTCTCCCTTGCTTGTTACTTACACCCTCCGGTCACATATATAAGCAAAGAGTAAAGTACACTCACCCCTCTCAAGGTTTATTAAAATTACACTCCACCCCATTTTTGTCTAAAATCTACACCCCACCCCATTTTATATAGATGCAAATTTAGTGACGAAAATTATCCTTCATTAATAATTAATTATTATTTAAATTCTTAATCAATAATTTCAAAAAATATTTTCAATATAATCCAATAAATTTAAAAATGAAAACATCACAGTCCTCCTCATTCTTTCAATCGCGGTCTTCCTCCATAAATTCACAATGCAAATTCTGCAATAGCACACCCGACCGGTTTACAAACCATATATCGAACATAGGGAAACATGCTTGTGTTTTCATATTTGGTAATAATTCAATTTTAATCAAAATAATCTCTTTATACCTCAAATTTTGAAAATTGGATTGTAGACCCAAAAAGCAAGACAAATGGGTGAAGAAAATAGAGAAACAGAATTAAGAAATATGAAGTGGATCAGAGGTTATTAGAACCCAACGATGCGGTGGAGCACCGTTTTTAACAAAATCCAACGACATCTTAAACCAACTGAGCGTTCGCTCGCAACTTAAAGGGGGTGAAGTTCACAAGAAGTAGTTGAACAGGTAGCTTTGGGAATGTGCGATTCACGTTCTGTGGTTCAGGTCGCAACAAAACTTTGATGCATGATGGTGCCATGGGGTTTCACATTTTGGGACAGTGGCCGTCGTGTTAAAGGGAGCAAAGGCTTGGTGGTGACCGTTTGTGGTGAGAAATATGATTTGGAGACAGATAGGACGTGGACTTAACAGACAGAGTATATTCAGTAAAATTATTTTCATAAATTAATGTATGATAGCGTATATTCATTAAACTTATTTAAATTTTAACTAATTAGTAATTATTTTTAATTAGTGACGAATTTGTTTTCGTCACTAAATTTTGCCTTTATAAAAAATGGGGTGGAGTGTAGATTTAAAAAAAGAATGGGGTGGAGTGTCATTCTAGCAAACCTTGAGGGGGTGAGTGTATTTTACTCATAAGCAAAAAAACACATTCTAGATTCATTCATTTAATGCATGTACCTAGTCATTAATAATGACTAGGTACATGCATTAAATGAATGAACCTAAAATGTGTTTTTTTCTTATATATGTGACCGGAGGGTGTACAATTTAGTCATTTTAGTAGTGGCCTAAAGCAATTGGTTGTTGAACTTTGATTTAGATTTTGTTCTTATGTGTGTATTATAAGAAGACAGCTCAATCGATAAAGGAACTATTGTTGAAAGTTCTTGTTCTAATGTTCTTGGCTGTCACCGTAGTAGGTAATCAACCCATGTAGCATTTCAATCCGTTTTGGAAAGTGTTCAATAAAAAATTGCTAAGTCAAAAGGCTATTTAATATGTCCTGAATCTTTGCATATTTTATTGGTTTTGGAATTTTCTCATATCATATGAAATGATCGTGTTAGATTTTATATTTGTTTTTCTTTCTAGGATCCCAATAACAGATAGACATGATTTTAATATGAAAAGGTGACATATTTTCTTATATGAGTTGATCCTAGTCTCATTTTCTTATCCCCTCTTAAGATGGAATCATGCCAAGGATTTAATATCTTGTAGTATTTTATTGTCTAGTGACTAACTAAAATGATTTTTTTGAAAGAGACTAACTAAATGATATACATATACTTATTAAATTATATAATTTAGAGTTGCTTATAAAAAAAAAATTTAGAGTTAAATATGTTTTTTGTCCTTACAAAATCATAAATTATTGGTTTTCGCTTCTGTAATTTTTGTTTAAAATACAACCCAATTTTTTGAAACGTTTGTGTCCCTGAAAAGACAAACACTTAATTTTTTTTTTGAAGAACCACTTTTTTAGTGATTTTAGTCTTTGGAATTGGATTTTCAATACTTGAATTTTGGTTTTCGTCCCTCCAAGGAACTCAAAGATGTGTATTTCCAAAAATTGAGGATGTATTTCAAATAATTCTTTTCGGGGGATAAAATTAATAATTCATGATTTTGTATGAACCAAAAACATATTTAGCCTTAAAATTTAATATCTATGCACCGACAATTGCTTAGGTTTTATTATTTTTCCAGAAAAAAATATAAAAATAAAATAAAATGATAAGATGTGATTGAACGTATGTGTAAAACTTGTGCTTACTAATTAAATTCCTATATCAAATGATGCAGTACTCTCCCTAAAGTTCTGATTGATGGTCCATATGGAGCCCCTGCACAAGACTACAAGCACTATGAGGTGGTTTTGCTGGTGGGGCTGGGGATAGGTGCTACCCCAATGATCAGCATACTGAAGGACATAGTGAATAATTTCAAGGCCATGGAAGATGAAGAAGGGGCCACCATAGAAGAAGGAGCAAGTGGTTTAGGTAGTAATAAATCACCAAAAACATCTCCACACAAGAAAACAGGTTTGAGCAACTTTAAGACTAGGAGGGCCTACTTTTACTGGGTGACTAGAGAGCAAGGTTCCTTTGACTGGTTTAAAGGGGTGATGAATGAGGTAGCTGAAGAAGACCACAGGGGAGTGATTGAGCTCCACAACTACTGCACTAGTGTCTATGAAGAAGGTGATGCTCGCTCTGCTCTCATTGCCATGCTGCAGTCTCTGAACCATGCTAAGAATGGCGTGGACATTGTCTCCGGGACGCGTGTGAAGTCTCATTTTGCCAAACCTAATTGGCGTAATGTGTACAAGCGCATTGCGCTTAGTCATCCGCAAGCTCGCGTTGGTGAGTTCCCTCTCTTGAACTTACAATTATTAAGTGTATGATGGGAAATCAGTATAGAAGTGATTCTGGAAGAAGTTACGCCTCGTGCGTGTTTATATCCACATTTTGAACTTACAAAATCACTTCTTCACTAACAAAAACTACTCCTATAGCCGTATAGCGTGTTTGGATGCGCATGTAGCACACATTTACTTTAAAAGCTAAACATTGTTGCTTGTGTTTCATAACATGTTTTGATCAACTTCTTTTTCCTCAGAATTAATTATGGCGGGAAAAAGCTACTCACATAAGCTTCTTCCCATAATTAGTTTTTACTTTATAATGAATTGTGGAAAGAGTTCCAATCCAAAAATACACTCAACCTGATTTTTTTAGTTAAATGTAGTTTCTAGAAGTGAAACCAAGCATATACACCTGGTTCTTTTTATAGAATAATTTGCCCCCCTAACATGGAAATCTATGGAGTTTCCAAGCACACTTTTGTGGAGGAAGAAGTGACTCTAAAAGATTCAAAGTATAAACTAAACATGCATTATTCTTTATTTTATCAACTTTAAGAGATAAAACACTACTTTACTACAAGGATGCATACACTGTGTTAGTGTAGTTTTAACTATTTCAAAATCAATTCTGATATTACTGATCCAAACACACATGAAGTCATGTATTTGTGTATGTCCTTTCATAGATAAATAGTAATGGTCTTTCAATATGTAATGCAGGGGTGTTTTACTGCGGGCCACCAGCACTGACCAAAGAGCTTCATCAGTTATCTTCAGATTTCTCTCGCAACACAACCACCAAATATGACTTCCACAAGGAGAATTTCTAATAAGATGGATATTATTGAAGAGAAAAGTAGAAGCTGAAGGGGGACCATGATGATTTTCATCTTTGATTATCCCTCCGAGAAGATTGCACCAGCATGTCCTTGTTGATATATATATATATAGATAATAATGAAAGCATGTGTACCTAATGTCAGAATTATTACATCTTTGTATTGACTTAAGGGAAGTTGTTGGATGTTGGCCACTAAATAGCAAAGCAAAGGTGTGATTAGATGGCAATTGGCAATGACATTAATCACATGATAGGCAGGTATGTGCAATGTGCTACAAATATACAATCATACAGAGCGGGGACTGGCAAAATGTACAAAAAAAAACCACCAGATTGTACTGTACCTAGCAAGTTCTTTTTTGATAAGCTTGTACCTAGTAAGGTTATCATGTTTTGGAATGTTAGTGGTTTACATAGATATTTTGAACAAATAAGGTTAGAAAGAGAAAGGGTGAGAGAACTGATCCAATGACTGATGAAGTTCATCTGTATCAACTTTCGATAATGTTAATTATGTACGTGCAAATACTATCCTTATAGTTTAAGGATGTTGGTTGGTTTAAATCCATTTGTTAGTTTTTTGGGCATCATAGTAAATTAGTTATAGAATATTGCTACCAGCTTAAATTAGAGTTGACAAAAGAGAAGTAGCACTGAAAAGTCTTCAAACGATAAGGGAAAATTACAAGTTAGAGTAGAAAAATATTTTTCATTAATTGAAAGAAATAACAGTCTCTCTCTAAATACATGCTAAGAGGATTTCTTAGGAGAAATACGGACAGCCCAATGGCTACTGGGCCACTTATTTCTCTTGAGACTCACAAAGCAAGGCCCAAATGTACAGTAAGCTAGAAGGCTTGCAATTTTTATTCAGTGTTTTATTATTTTCTCTTACATTCTAGTTCTAGAATAATCTCCTGTTAGAGAATGCTATCTTAGATATTGACACATGTATAGTTTACCTTATTCTAAGGAAACTTCCATCATAATAAATATGAAAAGGGAAATTTAAGAGAAAGGTATGCAGAAAATGATCAATTACTCACCAATATCCTGATTTGTTAACTTATCTTGCTGCAAATTTTAATTTCATGTTATTACGTTCTTGGTGGAAGGTAAACTCCTCCTACCAAATTTGGTGATTTCATCTTGCTCAACATGCCTTCTAAGTCAAACTCCAACAATTCCGCTGAACTCTTGGCTTCCATTGATGATGTGAGATTATCATCTCTAATCAAACGTCAGGGTCAACTCCAGCAAATATGGATTCTCATTCTCAGTTTCATTCTAGGCTCATGGACAAGGTTTTCTCAATGGTTTCTGTCCCCCTCACCTTACCCATCCTCATCATCATTCCCATCCTCAAGCTACCTAGTTATTTTTTGCTCGATCAAACTCCTCCAGAACATCATCTGGACTTGATTTTATTTTACAGGAAGAGTGAATCTCTTAGTTGGTATAAATGGATGCACAAGTGCCTCATCAGATGAATTTATTGAAGCACTTACTATACAATTTGGTCGCTCTTCGTAACCACCAGCAAGACATTCAAGCTAAAGCAAACGTCCATAAATGCATGTGGTCTTATCTCATGAAATTATGCTTAATTGTTTCATATCTGGATTATACCCTGAAATTAATCACACATTTTGTATCTTACGTCCTTAATCAGTTTCTGAGATTATTGGATTTGCTAAATTGATTGATTGGATCCAAATTTAAAAGCTCCAATACCCTCCCTTATGTTTCACTTGCCCAACCCATAACCCTACCACATCACCAATGATGACTTGTCGTGTTCGTTCTCAACGATAGCTTGCGATAAAGGAAAATAACATTTTCACTTATGATCAAATGATGCCTTAAAACGATTTAGAAGTGTTAGGTTGTCAAAAGAAATTCGAGCTATGGTGGAGGGAACACTAAAAATCACCCGAAAAAATGGAGAAAAAACTCAATAAATAATGAACAAATAATGTGTATGAATAGTAATTTGAGGGTTTATAGTTTAATTTTTTTTCTTCATGATTTTGGGTATGAAAAAAGAAATCCATCCTTTTAATTATTATAACTTTAACCATTATTTAGGGGAAGAATCAAGTATGCAGCATAGTGGAATTTTCAGGTTGGAAATGCAAGGTTATTATGGGAGTGGGTCAAGGCCCAATAATGTCTGGATAAGACATGTCCAAAAGAAACAAATAACAAGTGGGGCGCAAGAATGTTCTATCCTTCCAATTTGTAAAGAAGTAACGGTGAAAGATTCAACATGTCATGTGGGCCATGAGTCAAGGATTGGCTGGATGATAAAAAATTCATTCTAAGGGGCACGTATTTCTCTCAGATATATTAAGGCGGTGGCAAGAACAAAAGGGTGGGACAAAAGTAAGTATAATTTTTGTTCAATTGGTGATAATAATTTGATTGGGCCTTCACCTTGTGGGCCTCCAACGCTGGAAAAGGTGGAATGGACTGTGTTTACCACTCCGGAACAGAAAAGTGGGTCACATGAGGATGTGCTTGGGGGTAATGAGAATTGTAATAATGAAATATCAGAGTTGGAAAAAAATGAGTTTGCAGACATAGAAGAGGAGATTGTGCGATCTGTATATCAGAAACGAGGGAGAAAAAGAGGTGGTGTTGCGAGATTAAATCGTGGTGGCCACCGAGGGGGAAAGACACAGACAAAGCGAGGGAGACCCAAGGGGAGTCGTAATAAGCCAAAGCTGCAAACGGTGGAGGCTGCTTGTTGCTCAGGAGACGAAATTGGGGTTGAGAGTTCTGAGTCTTGGGCGAGGAATGCTTGGAGAGTGGGCAGAGAGCTAGGCGTGGTATTCAAAGGTGATGAAGAAGCGATGATCAGAAGGCTGCAGGAACAGGTGCGTTCAAATCACCCAGAATTACAATAGCAATTTGGGCTGGTTCTAGTTTGCGTGGTGATGGGCAATCCTTGGATTACGTGGAATGTTCGAGGAATGGGCCGATCAACTAAACGGAGAGTTATTTCAAAGCATATTGCAAATGCAAGACCAGGAGTAGTTCTGATTCAAGAAACAAAATTAGGATCAGATAGAGAGAAAATGATTGATTCGTGAGCAAAAGCATTGGGGATGCAGTATTGTTTGGTCCCTGCAACGGGGTCGGCTGGTGGTCTGCTTAATCTCTGGCGTGAAAATGTTCTGGAGGTAATTCAGGTGATCACAGACCAACGTTTTATTGTGATGTTGGCAAAATTACAGAATGTAGAGGAGCTGGTACTAGTTGTAAATGTGTATGGACTGCATTCAGATGCAGAGCGGTTCACTTTGTTTGTTCAGTTGTTGACAATACTAACAGAACATAAAGGGGGGACTATCATGGGAGGTGATTTCAACGCAGTGTTGAAAGAAGAGGAGCGAAAGGGGGGTGGTGCGTTATCTTTGGGGGATGTGGCTTTTCGTCAATTTGTAGCTGATTCATGTTTGGTGGATCTGCCTCTGCATAGAGGACATTTCACTTGGTCCTCAACTAGAAATGATGGGTTGGGAAGTCGTCTTGATCGATGGTTATTGTCAGAAGACATGTTTCTCTGCTTCAACAATTTTAATCAGTTTGCTCTGGAATGGGGGATATCGGATCACAGAGCGGTTGGTTTGTCTTTCGGCTTGGATGATTATGGCCCAAAACCGTTCAATTTTTTCAATCATTGGTTGCTAGAAGATGGCTTTAACGAACTGGTGGAGGGGTGGTGGAATTCGTTGGTGGTGGAAGGGTGGGGAGGTTTTGTACTGATGAAAAAGCTCAAAGATCTGAAAAGAAAAATTAATGAGTGGCGGAAGGGACGTGGAATCTGGGGAGTTCAGCGAATAAGGGAGTTGGAAGAGAAGGTCCACTGGTTGATGGCACGAATGGAAACGGAGGGCTCTACTGAAGAACTGAGATTGGAACGAATTGCAATAATGGGGAATTTATGGAAGGAGTATAGAGCGGAGGAGGCGGCATGGATTCAGAAGTCCAGACTGAGATGGGCAAGGGAGGGTGACAGGAATACACGCTTCTTTCATAGGGTGTGTAAAGTGAGGACAGCAAAGAAGAGTATCAGTCAATTGAGGGTTGAGGATCGATTACTGGAGGAACCACAACAGGTTAAGGAAGCAATCAGGAATCATTTTAAAAGTTTTTTCTCACATGTTGCTTCAGAGCGTCCGAGTATTCAGTGCTATAGCCTGAAGAAAGTTACTGCAGGTCAGAATCGATTTTTGGAGGCAGAATTTACAACTGAAGAAGTTTTTGAGGCAATCCAGAATTTTGATGCAAATAAGGCACCGGGTCCGGATGGGTTTACAATGGCTTTTTTCAAACAGTTTTGGTCACTTATCAAGGAGGATGTTATGAGATTCTTTGGGGACTTCCATGTGAATGGGAAAATTGTCAAGGGATTAAATGCAGCGTTTATTGCTTTGATTCCAAAAGGAAATAATCAGGAGACTGTGGCGGATTATAGACCTATCAGCTTGATTGGTGGAATATACAAACTCTTGGCCAAAGTTCTAGCAAACAGATTGAGTGAGATAATGCCTTCCGTTTTGACACAGAATCAATTTGCGTTCACAAAGGGTAGACAAATTGTAGATTGTTGCTTTATTGCTAATGAAGTGGTGGACACTATGAGAAGAAATGAGGGAGGTGGGTTGCTGATGAAACTGGATTTTGCAAAGGCTTACGATAATGTGGAATGGGGTTTTTTGCTGGATATGATGAAGGAGATGGGGTTTGGGGAAAAATGGAGGATTTGGATGCACAGTTGTGTTTCGACAGCGACACTGGCAGTTTTGGTGAACGGATCGCCGACAGATTTTTTCCAAATACAGAAAGGCTTGAGGCAAGGGGACCCGCTGTCCCCGTTGTTGTTTAACCTTTGTGTAAATGGTATGTCTTGTTTGCTTAATCAGGCATTGGACGGGAGCATTCCGAGTGGAGTGGACATAGGGAAAGGCTTGAGATTGAACCATCTTCAGTTCGCCGATGATGCACTTCTGTTTTGTGAGGGTGATTTGCGACAGGTTAAACGTTTAGCTTTAACTTTGGAAGCGTTTCTATTTGTTTCCGGGTTAAAGGTGAACTTTCGAAAGTCCTCTCTAATTGGTGTAAATGTGGGCCAAGTTTTGGAGGAGCAGGCAGCAAGTATGATTGGTTTCAATAGAGAACAATTACCCTTTGTTTACTTGGGGTTGCCTCTGGGGGGGAAGTCCTAAAAAAGGAGCTTTTTGGAAGCCAGTGGTGGATCAAATGTCTGCAAGGTTGGGGAGTTGGAGCTCGAAATTTCTATCATTAAGTGGAAGAATAGTGATGCTTAAAGCTGTAGTCAGTTCTATTCCTTTGTATTATATGTCTGTCTACAGGGCTCCAAAAGGTGTGATAGGGGAGATGGAGGCAAAGATGCGTCGATTCCTATGGGGGGCTCTGTGGGAAATCGAAAGATTTCATGGGTGGCATGGGAGGATTTGTGTAAGGGAGTTCGGTATGGGGGAATGGGGTTGGGTTTTCTGGAGTGGAAAAATAAGTCTTTACTGCTTAAGTGGTTTTGGCGTTTTGGTAGGGAAAGGGATGCGTTATGGAGGAGATTGGTCTGTGCAAAATATGGCCTGATGGAGCAATATATCATGCTGAATTTGGAGGGAGTGAGTGTGAATTCAGGGTCCTGTATAACAAGGGATTTATTGGGGTTGTGGAGGGAGCAAACTATGGGAGTCAATGAATTCATTAACAGATTAGCTTGTAAAGTTGGGGATGGTATGGGTGTACGGTTTTGGGATGATGTTTGGGTTGGTGAGATTGCTCTACGAACTATGTTTCCAAGGATTTATGCTATGTCAACACAGAAGAAGTCTGCAGTGGCGGAGGTGGGGAATCGTGTGGGTGGCAGATGGGAGTGGATGTTGGAGTTCAGAAGGGGTTTCTTTCAGTGGGAATTGGAGCACTATAACATGTTACAGCAACTCATTCATTCAGTGGTGCCTGTCGGTACATCGGATAATCTATTTTGGAAAGGTGATTCAATGGGAATTTATACTGTGAAAGGTCTCTGTTGTATGTTGGAGGATAAATGGTTTTGTGAAGCTGGTTGGGTAGTGCCAAGGATGGTGAGGAAGTTGGTGCCCACAAAGGTGTGTACTTTTATGTGGCAACTACAGAAAAATAGGGTGGCTACAAAGGCAAATTTGATGAGAAGAGGGATTGTCTTGCCTGATGATGGGTGCTGCGTTTTATGCTTCGCTGAAATGGAAACAACAGAACATCTATTTCTGCATTGTAATTTGATATGGCCTAGTTGGGTTTCAATCTTGAGGAGGGAGGGGGTGTACTGGGCAATGCCTCACTCATTGGCAGATTTATTAATGGAATGGGGGGATCTCCGAAGAATATCTGATCGCGTTCTGTGGGATATGATCCCTTACGCATTTGTCTGGACAGTGTGGCTGGAGAGGAATGGAGTAGTTTTTAATAACAAGGATTTATGCATTGATACAGTTTGGGACATGCATATCGTAAGAATGTCTTGGTGGGTAAAAGCTTGGTGGAGAAAGTGTCCGTATACCGCAGCTCAATTTGCAGTAGGAATGCAGCATATTGTGTTACCCAAACCAGTAAAAATTCGAAAACAGCTACAGTGGGTGGCTCCAGCGGAATCCATTCTTAAGTTTAATGTGGATGGTTCGACTTTGGATAGTCCGGGGCAGAGTGGCATTGGGGGGGTCCTGAGAAATCATGATGGGGTGGCTGTGGGGTATTTTGCCTTGAAAGTGGGAGAAATGTGGGCTTATGAGGCAGAAGTACTTGCTATCTATCAAGCTCTTCTTTTCTGCCAACAATTTAATTTCAAGACGGTTGTCATTGAGAGTGACTCCACTTTAGCGGTAGGATGGGTGGGGAATAGTGATAGAAGACCGTGGAAGCTGTATCAGATCCTGAGCAAAATAGATTGGCTAATTTCTGAGGTCAATTGCTTGGGTGTTGTCCATGTTCTGAGATAAGCAAATGAGGTAGCAGACTTCTTGGCAAAGAGTGGTAGAGATGGGCGTGTAACTCTATGGCAGGTGCTTGAGCAATGAGAGAAAATTAGATTGCAGGTCACGTATGGATTCACTCTAAGGCACTGATATGTTGTTTGAGTATGAATTGGTGTTTTATTCTGGTTAAAAAGATAACTTTGTCTCCATCTGCTTTTTGGACCTGCAATTTGTGGTATCTACTGGATCTGGTATGGTATTGTATGGTGTGAGCAACTTTGAGTTGCAAACTTTGATGCTGGATTAGAAAGTGATTAACATGACATTTTGTTACATGGCCATTAGTTCACGATGGGTACATGAGGTACAAATATAGACAGTGATGGAGTGAATTATGGAAGGCTTTAGGGGGTTATTGAATGCAAACAGTATAGACAATATGCGTTGCTGCTATGATACAGGGAAGGTATCAGGGGGTTAGTGTTTCATATTGAAAATGTGGAGGATATTGGTCAGTCCATGTATTTGGTAGGTGTGACACAAAGGCTCCTTAGCGATTTATGTACTCTTTTTCCTCACTAGGTTTTTATCCCAATTGGGTTTTTCCTAGTAAGGTTTTAATGAGGCATAATCTCTAAGGTGTTCTTCTAAGGGGGTTTTTTGCTTTGGTATATTACAATTTCCCCATTGTCATGAGAGGGTTGTTCTCATGCTAGTTTTTTATTCAATAAAGTTTTATGTTGTCAAAAAAAAAAAAAACTTTAACCATTATTTTTTCACACTACTCTTTTATTGATTGATTAGAACTCATTTGAATTTCACTAAATTGGATGTGTGAATTTTTAATGGAAATCAACCGGAAAGTGTTACAAAAGTCTCACTTACTAGCACTCCTCAACCTTGAAATTCTATGGTTAAATATGTTTTTGGTTTCTAACTTATAATGGTCCGTAAGAAAATATCATTGAAAAAAAATCCTTGAGTTATTTTCAAAAAGAATTATCATTAGAAAAAAAATTCAATTTTTTTGTTTAGTTTAAAATATTCCTGGATTATTTTTTACTCAGTCACCACCAGCCCAGGTGGCAATCGTCACATATAATATTCACATGTAGTCCTTCAAATTTCTCTTTAATTATTTTTGGTTCTTCCTCTTCTCCTTCTCCTTCCCAACAATTAAACAGAAATTTCAGTGACTAAAATTGATGTGAAAATTACATATGTCTATATGTGATTAGAATTGTCACGTGAGTTTTTGATAGGTAAAAATTCTTTGTGACGTCTTAAGACTATTTTAATCAAAATAATTTTTTTTAAGAATTGTTTTTCAATGACTATTTTAGATTTATATGTGACAGCTGTGCCGGCCATACAATAAAGGGAATAAAGCCAGAGAACATTTCAGAAAATGACATGTTCAAGTTCAACGCGTCCAAACTTCTTTTATGACACGATTCTCTTTTGGTAAGCTCTAGGAAATGTTCTTTCAAAACAAAAACAAAAACAGATAAGCTCTATGCTTAACTTTGAGAAAGTATGAAGTATTTATTTATCTTTAAAAATAAAACATTTACAGTAAAATAAATTATCTCCAGATGAAAAATTCAACTAATTTGGAGGGCATGCCTCATATTTGGCCACTCTCATACATCATTTTGGTAAAGAAAATTTCTTGGGTAATTTGAGACTAATATACTATAAAATGTAGCACCAAGTTACCTAATTATGTATATAAACAAATGTGATAGAGTACTGATAATTTCAAATATACATCCCAACTAATATTGCTTACACGCATTTGAAAAGATAATTATTGTTTCAGAATAATAATTCAAATAATTAGGTTGAGTTGAAGAGAAGAAGATTTAGAAATCAACTCTGAAAAACTGTAGTTTATCTTTCAAATATAAAAAAGTTACTAGCATATTTTACAAGTTTACCGCGTGAACAGCAAATAAGAGATGTCATATTTTTTTTTTCCTTCGGAAACTTAGAGATATCATATATATATATATATATATATATATATATATATATATATTTGTTCAAATCAAATCCCATTTTTCTTTAAAAAAACATCCTTATCTTTCATAATTGACACATGACTTAGTGATGGTTGAGCACTATTTCCAATTTCCAAAATTGACAGATGGTATAGGGAATAGGGAATTCCAGCAACACAAGCAGAGTTAAATAAATAGTCCACAAAAACATCCCTCAATGGCTCAATCCTATTTGTTTCTTTATAAAGAAAAGAACATTTATTCTTATATATCAATCTATTTATAAGTTTGTGATGCATTAATGCTGCTCGTCTATATCTTTCAAATGTAATAAATTATTTCACTGTCAAAGTTTTGTATTCTCTACTATATTTTAATTTTAATACTTTTTTTACATTGTCAACTAATTAAAATTTAAAAATATGTTATATTAACAATCAATTAAATTAAATTTCTTGTAAAAAAAATTAAATAATAAAACAAATTTTATCACGTCTTTGAAATCCTATTGGTTGCATATACCTCTTTCTCTAGTAAGAAAAATAATATTATTAATTGTATTTTTTTAAAGTTATCTTATTCATGCTCCTCAATAGCAAAGAGTTTGAGAAACTCAAAGGAGAGGAAACAAAGAATCATTGACAACCAAGTACAATACATACTACCTTTCCCAGTCAAGACGCACACGGAATGCATCTTTGAAAATCTTGCTACAAGAGCTTCAAGAATCACAACATCTTCTTAATTCATTCCACACTTTACAATTACAAGACATAATTCAGAAAACTAATCACATATATGATTTATGTATTGATACACGTGTGTACCTCTGGTCCTCTGCTTATACACCAGTGAGACATGAAAATAATCTCTGACTCCTGAACCTCACAAGCTGCTTTGGAGAGGTAGAACCAGCAGCATCATTTCTAATCTGATGAGAGGAATGAAAACCATTATCATAGAAATCTCCAACAGATTTATGTCGGCGGTGAGCATTAATTTTATCTTCATGTGTCTGAATCTGGTGGACATGTTCCCTAGTTTGAGGGTAGATCTCGGACATGCTGATGTTGTAGCTCAAAGCAGCTTCTGATGATGAAAGACATTCATATTGACTTCGTGTTCTGTTTTTCTTGATTGCTCTGTATACCAGAGGCAAAAGACCCTCCATGCTCATTCTTCAAGTCTATGATCAAAAGATGATGAAATCAAAGGAATTGAATCAAATTGTGGAGAAAGATGTGTGCAGAGGAAACTGCAAAATGGAAGGTTTTAGAATAGAAACAATCAAGTTGCTGGATTAGGTGGGTTTCCTCATTTTTATTTATTGATTTTTCCAGTACAGGCACAAACCTTGACTTGGCAACATAGTGATTGACTTTGGCAAGCAAGACAAGTGTGGCCATCCAAATCCAAAGAGTAGTTGGAGATGGCTGTGATTGAATGAATTGAAAAATTAATAATTAATTGTAAAGTCTAGTTTCATCTGATTAGGTCATTAGGCATGATTATATTGAAATTATACATCCTTAAAAAAACATGTTTAATTGATATAATTGACATTTATTTAATCATTAAATGATAAAATGATATAAGTATAGTTTCTCAATACCGCCTTTTATGTGTATTCAATTTAATATTGTTTTTATGATATATTAAAGAATTAAATCCAACATTTTAAATGTAAAATTAAATTCAAATTGTCCATACAAAAATAAGATATACGAAGAAATTCGCTATCCTTATAAGTTGAAGGTATATATCTCCTTGTGTCCACTCAAATTTCATTAGGTGGATAACCCTAGCTCATATCTAAGAGTGAGCATATGTTGGTCCGAGTGAGCTTCGGTTGGTTTTCTCAGCATGTTACTCGTGTCCAATCCGATTCTCTACACATGTTTTTCCTTTATTCTTTCAGTTTTGTTTTACAAAAATTAGAAAATGTGAGAATTATTGTTTAATTTTTATCCAAAAGGTTATAAAATTAAGCATTTCAAATGCGAAAAATAATATATTCAATTTTGATTTTGCACTCCAAATGGAAGTGAGAAGTTCAAAGTAAGATAAAGCCGCCACGATCTGGACCTCCAACGCAGCAGATCGTACAACAAATACAAAACCATGTGGGCTGTAAATGTTGATGCATGATATCAACGTAACTGAATAATATCTATTTGAGTTCCTCTTATCGAATTTTCGACGAGTAAAACGGGCCCATAATTATATTTTGTGAAAAGTAAAAAGTTATACGCTTTCATTTACAATAACTCAATCTCGACCTTCCAAAATCTTTTAATCAAATGGCCGAGGTTAATTCCTAATTATAACTCACGTGACCGCACTTGAAACGCTAACACCCTACCTCTGTTATGCGAGAAAGCTCATGAATAATGTTGTTTTTACACTCTTTTTTAGTGTGGAAATAGGTGGAAGAAGGAGAGATATAAGAATAAAAGAAAAAGTAAGAGAGGGAATATGAAATATTATAAATGATAAAATGAGAGAAATAGAAATAAAAATGGGAAGAAATTGGGTGCATGAAAAATGAGGTGTAAACGTATCATTGGTGAAAGCTCAAAGCTATACAACATTCACTTTTTATTCACCAGAGAATGCTTAGCAGGAAATCACCCAACTATAAATCGCAACACAACAGGAGAAGAAGTCACCCGTGAGGTATTTTACCCTGTTGGTGTCATTCGTGGTTGCGACATCAATGGAGATGCGTAGTTATCATCAGCGCTGGTGGATAGTGTGTGACAGGGAAGCGGAACAAGGGTTTCGTGAAAATGTGGAAATGTAGAGGAAAGGGGATTTTTAAGAGGCTAGCTTTTAATCTCATCCATTAATTTTGATCTAAGAGTTGAAAATCACTTCTCTCATTCTCACGTAAAAAACTCTCTTCTCACTAGATATCCTTCACCTTACCTTATAATAATATTTTACAAATGAGTCATGACATTGACAGGAACCTCTAACAGAGGAAGAAGCCGTGGATGCAATTGCTGAAAGCAGCCATGTTAATCAACTTGGTCGTGGATGTTCACTTTAGTATTCGACATCCAGGGAGCTGCATTAGTGGCGAAGTTGAGGGATGAATGATGAAGCTCTTGGGGATGTATAGAGATGTAAATTTTGGAACACAATGTTTGACAAAGTATATATTTGGAAACCCAATTAGTTTTCATATTTAGAGAAAAAATTGTAATGAAATAATTCATAATGAATAGTTTTTATGAATAATTTACTTTATAGAAGTGATTCAAAGAGAACTAAAATTATATTCAATCTCGATTTAAGGTGAAGATTGTCAATCGGTTGACGAAAATTTCAACCATGAATTTGGTCGACTATGATGGGCGAATCATAACAATCCTTACATTTAGGGTGGTCATTCACATTGTTATCAACATCTTGCTATTGAACACCTCAAGGTGTGATTTTGGGTCAAAGTCGTCGTTGTACGAATCTAAGACATGAGTTTTAAAGTTATCAGGTACCTTCATGATAGTGTTAGAATGAGAGTGAATAATTTGACTCACGGACCTACATGAATTTAACCAATTAAATAAATAATTTTAGAAAGAGAGTGTCAAATAGAGTGTTGCTAGTCCTCCTTGAAGCATGAATTATTCTAATGGTAACATAATGATCGATAGTGTGCAAGACTCTTAGAGGGTAGCCTTGATGTGGATAATCGAATTAGGATGTGTTTAAAAAAATAATTTAGTTAAGCGCTTATAGACATAAGTGTTTGTCGCATAAACACTTATTGATAAGCTATATTAGAAAAAGTTTAAAATAAAATTGAAAATTGTTCACAAATAAGCATAAGTACTACTCGTTTATATAAGCTATTCTGAACAACTTTCAAAAATAAGTTCAAAACATACATAATTTTATAAACATACATTAGTGCATTTTTAAGTGCACCGCTAATACTCAGCGTATGTTGGATGTATATTTTCGTCCCAAAATCTATAACCTCATTTTTTAATATTTTTGAAGGAAGGGAGTGGAGTGCAATGCGAGTGAATCATTAAGGTAATTAATGAGTAGCAGCTGGCAACCCTACCACGATAAACATGTATTGCATGATGAAACGCACAAGATTAGTGGCCTGCAATTGACTTAAGACAAGTTTTAATTTGTTCTTTTCAAAAAAAAGTTTTAATTTGTTCTTCCTACTGTTTGGTTCCCTTCTCAATATTTCAGAGCTGAGGAGTGATAGCGCCAACTCAATATTTTAAGAAGTAATACACTCCAAACTCCAAAGAGTTTCAACGTGCATTCATTGGCATTGGCATTGAGATTTGTATGTTAGTTCCTTATATTTACAATACAGCCCCTAGTGGCAGCAGATACAAAGAAGTAACATCTACGTTCTACCACCGCATTTATGCTCCACTCACCATAATGATGATGATGATGATCACAGTGCATGTACGTACGCTAGTGACTGAAATTTAATTACATATTTGATATTTCTATTCTTCTCTACCCAGAAATTGACAATGAAAAAACTTGGTGTTGTTAACGACAAGTGCTCAGGATAATCATGCCAATGCTTAGTGATTACAGAGATGACGGGAGATCCAATTAATGGGAACGCACGCAACTTGAGAATTATAAGGATAGTCATATTTTTTATTAATTGTGAGAACTTTATAATTATCTAATTTAACTCAAGAAAAGAATTTCAATCTTACTTAATTTTATTAATAAAGGAAAAAAAATGTTATTTAGAAATTCGGGCCAATAAGTTATAAAGCTTGCGCCTACGTATTTTCTATGTGCAATAGGTCTTCAAGGCCACGTAGTTCATAGAATATTTATAAGTTGGTTTGTGTTTTTTAATTTTAAAAGTCATCTTAATTTTTATATCTATATATTTTAATTTTTTTGGAAAAAGTTTATTTTAAAATTGGTGGGTATTTTATATTTTATTTAATTGTACTATAGTTAATTATTTATTTGTGATTGGGAAGATTTAAAATTAAGAAAAAAAAACATTTTTACATTTTTTTTGTTGGCACAGATACTTCACGCCACAATTTCTATGGAAGGCACGCACGG
Organism: Lotus japonicus; assembly: GCF_012489685.1. Taxonomy (NCBI): domain Eukaryota; kingdom Viridiplantae; phylum Streptophyta; class Magnoliopsida; order Fabales; family Fabaceae; genus Lotus; species Lotus japonicus. The sequence continues at coordinate 78,739,688 of NC_080041.1, forward strand.
AAAACGAGATGGAGGTCGTACGACGGTGGGCGGCGGATCTAAGAACAAGGAAGAAAGGTGATGACACAAGGTTTGGAGGCTAGGGTTTAAAACCTAAACCCAATACCATGTAAGATGTGATAACTCTCACCAGCTGAACCTCACAAGCTGTTTTGGAGAGGTAGAACCAGCATCATCATTTCTAATATGATGAGAGGAATGAAAACCATTATCATAGAAATCTCCAACAGATTTATGTCGGCGGTGAGAATTAATTTTATCTTCATGTGTCTGAATCTGGTGGACATGTTCCCTAGTTTGAGGGTAGATCTCGGACATGCTTGTTCGAGAAGAGAAAGCTAAGACGTAAACTAAGCACACAAGAGAATGAGAAAAAACGAGAGAGAGTACGCTGAGAAATTTTCTATTATTCAATCTTATGTTGATTACACAATAGAGTTGTTTATATACAATGTGCACTTACTAAACAGCCCTCTAACAACCAATTAACAAACTAACTGACTAACTAACTCATGAATTATCTCCTAACACTCCTCCTTAATTCAGAAGCAATACAGCAGAAACAAAACTCAGCAAAATCAACACTAAACACTTCTACTGACATCTAACATTCAACATGTCTCTTAACTTCTGAAACCTTTCAATCTCCAAAGCTTTAGTCATAATGTCAGCAATCATCAAATCTGTTCCACAGTGCTTCAACTTAATTTTTCCCTTGCTCACTTGTCCTCTGATAAAGTGAAACTTAGTCTCAATGTGTTTACTGCGACCATGTGAAACTGGATTTTTAGCCAGATCAATAGCTGATTTATTATCAACTTGTAGCTCTACAGTTTCTTCAATAGCTACCTTCAAGTCTTTGAGCAAGGTAGATAACCACACTGCTTGACATGCTGCAGAACATGTAGCTATGTACTCAGCTTCGCATGTAGAAATGGCCACAACAGATTCCTTCTTAGAACACCAGGACACAGGAGCTCCAGAGATCATAAACACATATCCCATGGTGCTCCTCCTATCAAGCAAATCTCCACACCAGTCTGAGTCTGAGTAAGCTACAAGTTGTAGCCCAACACCTTCTCTTGTCTAATGAGGAAAGAAAACTCAATAACTTTGTGTTCCTTTCAGATATCTCAAGACCCTCTTGGCTGCCATCATGTGTGATTGTCTTGGGTTGCTCATGAATCTACTCACTAAACCAACAACATAAGATATCTCTGGCCTAGTATGACATATGAACCTCAAACTCCCTACAATATGCCTGAAAACAGTATCATCAACAACAGGTTCACCTTCACCTTTATCAAGCTTCAAATTCATCTCAGCTGGAGTCTTAGCACTGTTGCAATTCAGCATATCAAATCTCTTCAATACTTCAGAAGTGTACTTCCTCTAGTGCATTAAAATGCCCTTCTCAGTGTTAAAAAACTCTATTCCCAAAAAATAGGTTAGAGTTCCCAGATCAGACATTTCAAATTCCTTTATTAAGGATGTCTTGAACTCTTCAATCTTTCATAAGCTAGTTCCAGTTATCAAGAGATCATCAATATACAGGCAAATAATCAAAACATCAACCTGATCCACAAACTTCAAATAGACACCATGTTCACTAGTACATTTCATAAATCCTGATTGTGAAAGAAAAATGACTATTCTTTTGTTCCAAGCCCTAGGAGCTTGCTTCAGTCCATATAAAGCCTTTCTCAGTTTCAGAACCTTACTTTACTTTCCTTGACAGATGAAGCCTTGAGGTTGTAGGATATAGACTTCTTCCTCTAATGGACCATTTTGGAAGGCTGACTTGACATCCAACTGCCATAAAGTCCAGTTCCATCAAGAAGCAAGAGCTACAATCAACCATACAGTTTCCATCCGAGCCATTGGTGCAAACATCTCAGAGTAATCAAGCCCTTTCTTCTGCATAAAACCTTTTGCAACTAGCCTAGCTTTGTGCTTAGCAATGATACCATCAGGCTTGAGTTTTGTCTTGAACACTCTCTTCACAACAATAGGAACCTTTCCTGGAGGCAAATCAACCAGATCCCAGGTTCTGTTTTTCTCTATAGACCTGATCTCTTCCTCCATTGCCTCCCTCCAAGTGGTGCTAGTGTTTGCTTCTTCAAAAGTGACTAGTTCAGCATCGACCATTAATGCCATGTGTTGCATCAAGTCTCCTTCCTCAGAGACCACATTATCAGGAAAAATATGATAATATCTAAGCCTAGTTAGTGGATTCCTCACTCTGGAAAATCTGGTTCTCTCAGTTGCAGGTTGAGGCACAACTTGAAGTTTCTCAATTTCAGTTTTATCTTCTTCTTCCCAGTTAAAAGGCAGTTGTGTTGAGTTGACTGTATTATCAATTTCCTTCCAAACCCCAGCTTCATCAAAATACACATCTCTACTGTAAAGGACCTTCTTTGTCTCAAGATTAAAAAGCTTATAGGAACCAGTAGGATTATAGCCAATGAGTATCATTGGCTCACTTTTGTCATCAAGTTTCTGCCTCTTATGATCAGGAATATGTCTATAGCATAAGGCTCCAAAAATTATGAGATGACCAATTGAAGGTTTGATCCCATTCCATACTCCTCAGGAACCTTACAATAGAGTCTTTCTGTAGGGCATCTGTTCAAAATGTATGCAGCAATAGCAGCTACTTGACCCCATAGATATTGTGGCAAGTTCTTTCCTCTAAGCATGCTCCTGACCATGTTGAAGATGGTCATGTTCCTCCTTTCAGCTATCCCATTGTGTTGAGGGGTGTAAGGTGTTGTTACTTCATGAGAAATCCCTTGTGCCTTGCAGAATTCATCAAACTATCTAGAGGTAAACTCACCTCCTCCATCAGTTCTGAGAACCTTGATGAATTTCCCATACTGTTTTTCTACCAAGCTCTTAAAGGTTTTGAACATGGAAAATGTATCACTCTTGACCTTGATCAAATAAAGCCAAATCTTTCTAGAAAATTCATCTACAAATGAAACAAAATATCTATTTCCACCCACTGTTGGCACCTCAATTGAACCACAAACATCAGAATACACTACATTGAGTAGATCCTTGGCTCTTAGGGGAGTATAAATGCTGAATGAACTCCTAGGTTGTTTACTAATCAAGCATTTGTCACAAACCTTATTTGGCATTTGAATATGAGGAAATCCATGAACCATTTCTCTAGATCTCAACAATCTAATATCTCTAAAGTTCAAATGCCCTAATCTTAAGTGTCATAGCCAAGCATCATCAGCAAATAGACATTGAGATTCACAGGTTTCTAGGCATACCTTGTAGGTTCTGTTCTTGGCCCCTGGGATCTTTAGAACCATCTCTTGTGACTCATCAAAGACCTCCATGAAAACCTTCCGAATCTTCACAGAGAAGCCTTTCTCAATCAATTGTCCCACGCTAATCAAATTGTTCTTCATTCCTGGAACATAGAGTACATTTGTGATCACTTCTTGTTTCCCATCTTTCCTTCTCACCATAACATTTCAAGACCCTTCTGCAGCAATGACTCTGTGGTCAGCAAATCGAATGGTACATTTCCTTGTTGCATCATAGTTAACCAGCCATTCTTGATGCCCAGTCATGTGGTTTGAACATCAAGAGTCAAAGTACTAGATTCCATCACTGCTGCAATCTTGATTCGAAATCATCATCAGGGTCAAAGGATCATCCTCAAAACTCATCATTGGAGTCAAAGGATCATCTTCAGTAATCATCATCAGGGTTAAAGGATAATTCTCAACATCCTTCTCAACCTCCTTTTTGGCCATATGAGCCTCATCATTGTTCTTGCCTTGAGAGTTGCTTGGTGAGGCACTGCACTCAGATGAAAAATGCCCAATTTTGTTGCCTTTAAAGCAACGAATCTTCTTACGATCAATCTTTCGTTTGCCTCCTCTCCAATTTGAAGACCCTTCTCTTCGAGAGGAGTGTGTTAAATATCCATTTCCGATTTTACCCTTATTTATTTAGAAAGTACTCAACTTTTCCATGTACAAAAAACATTTAATCTCCCCACTTTCCCATGTATAAGTGGTTATTTACTTGGAGAAGAGAGAAGAAGGTGTTGGGCCTATACTTAATTAAGTGGTGTCATTAATGATTAAAGTTTGTGTAGATAAGGGTGGTTTTGGAAACAAAATTATGTTTCAGCTTTGTTAATTGAAAAACACATGTTTCTATGTTATTTCTTGGTATGTGAGATGTTTGGTTTTTTGCTTATATTGTGGACCGGAGGGAGTATATTTCTGGATTTAGGCTTAAGTCATGGTGAGTACTAGTGACACATACGATTTACTGGCATCATTCGTGGTTGCGACATCAATGGAGGTGCGTACCTATCATCGACATTGGTGGAGAATTTGTGCGTCAAAAACAGGGAATGGGAACCACAGTTTTGTGAAAACATGGGAATATAGAGGAAAGGGGATCTTTAAAGAGGATTTTAATCTTATCCATTGATTTTGATCCAAAGGTTGAAAATCCCTCCTCTCACTCTCACACAAAAAACTGTCTTCTCACTAGATATGTTTCGTATATATACACACACACACACACACACACACACATATATAGGGGATGTATCTTATGAGAAAGGTGATCTTATATGAGAAAATGAGAATAAATCACGACTGTTAGATCTAATCATGAATGGTTCAGATTAAATCAAATTAATGGTCATGTGATCATTTAAAAAAGTCATGTGACTTCATGTGATCATTTAAAAAAGTCATGTGACTTTTTAAGTCACATGACTTCATGTTTTAATCCAGACCATTCATGATTAGATCTAACGGTCGTGATTTATTCTCATTTTCTCATGTAAGATCACATTTCTCATAAGATACATCCTCCACACACACACACATATATATATATATATATATATATATATATATATATAAAATTAATGCACCTTCACCTTATAACAATTTTTCAAATGAGTCATGACAGGAACCTCTGATAGAGGAAGAAGCTGTGGATGCAATTGCTGAAAGCAGCCATGTGAATCAACTTGGTCGTGGATGCTCACTTTAGTATTCGAAATCCAAAGAGCTACATTAGTGGCGAAGTTGAGGGATGGATGATAAAGCATTAGGGGAAAAGGGTGAAAAAGATTTCAATGGAGCGAGAACTTGATTGTATGGTTTCTCAGAAATAAATGAATCAATTTCAAATTTATACTAGGGGGATTATTGATTTACCATTTGATATTATATCTGGTTTTGAGGTTCTTGTGTTGAAGAACTATTATTTTAAAACTTTACCCTCGAGCAATACTCTATAATTTCTAAAAACCCTAACCCTTAGTGACGTGAGTTTGTCACTAAATGGTTTTCAAAATATTATTTTTCATTGTTCATCTCATGAAATCCTAACCCAAGAAAAGTGTCATGTTGAGAATGTTATGATCCAAAGTCCAAGCCTCAAATTTTTTAAATTTTGTGACATGTTACTATCAAAGATTATGGTCTCTGTAATTAACATCTTAGTTTTTTGCAATCTAAGAAAGTGGTTTTTAAGACTCCAAAACTTCAGGTTCTCTATTTTTACTATGATATTGAGAAGGAAAGGCTTCATTTTTCTCCAATTTGAGACCAACTTTTGACTACTAAGGAGAACCTATAAGTTTTTAGAGGCAACCTAGTGTTTGTTTTACTCTTTATTTGGTCAACATGACATTAATAAAAATGTGTTGTAGGCATAGAGTTACGTTAGTATTGACAGGGTCCAAAATTTTAAATTATAGTTGCCTCAAGATTAATCTAATCCAATTATACCCTATATGAGTTATCTCTAATTAGTTGAAATGTAGTAGATGCAATTCCTAGTTTCTAACCTTAAGTTACACTAGTTTTTCTCAAATAGCGTTATTTACTTCTAATTTATGTAAATGAGTTATGTTTTTACATAAGAAAATTAGAAATAATGCAAGTTATATAAGAAAACAATGACGTCGTATGTATATAGAGATGTAAATTTTGAAACACAGTGTTTCACATGTTAACAAATATTTGGACGAGAACTTTGTACCATGTTCGATAAAGTATATATTTGGAAACCCAATAGGTTTTCATATTTGGAGAAAAATTTATAATGATATAATTTATGATGAGTAGTTTTTATGAAATAATTTACTTTATAGAAGTGGTTCAAAGAGAATTAAAAATATATTCAATCTCGATTGACGAAAATCTCGACCATGCATTTGGTCGACTATGATAGACAAATCATAAGAATCCACTTACATTTAGGGTGGTAGGTCACACTATTGTCAACATCTTGTATTGAACACTTCAAGGTGTGGTTTTGGTCAAAAGTCGTCGTTGTACGAATCTAAGACATGATTTTTACAGTTACCAGGTACCTCCATGATAGTGTTAGAACAAACTTGTACGATATATAAATATATAAGTCATAAGAAAAACTAACAGTTATAAGTAAACACAAATTTTCTCTCTCAAATCTCGGTAGTATACATTATATGTGTACTAGGCCTAAGACAATTGACGGGCCTAAGGTCATTGCCTCAATTGTCTAAGGCCATACACGACCCTGATATGAACGACAAAAGTATGCACTTCAAAAGTAAGAAAGTTAATCATCATCAGTGTGTGTGTTTAGTACGTAATTAACATTATTTTTATATTAGTAAGTAAAAGGATTTACACATAGGCTTGATTGCATTTTAGTCCCGGATTTAATACAATTGTGAAAAATTCGTTCCCTTTGTTTAAAACAAGCGTTTTTGGATGGTCCTTGGACTGGGCGAGACCCTAAGGTCCCTCGCCCAGGTGCGCCAGCCGGGGGCGACGTGCGAGCCGGGGAGTTGGGCCTTCTCCCGGGAGGCCCAACTGGCCCATTAGGAGAAGTTAGGGGCGCCAAGCCCAACTCCCGAATCTATAAATAGGGAGCGGTTACCAATTGTAAAGGACTCTTAGTTCATTTGAGAAATAAAAGACTTGAAATTCAGTTATTTTCTCTCTCTAAGCGGTTACGCTCTCATTCTCTCTAGATTCTCACATCATGATCCTCTGACTATGGGTACCGTACCTCATCTCTATGTTCTTGGATAGAACATTTGGCGCCGTCTATGGGGATTGGTAGATTTCGATTCCCGGATCACGTGGATTGTGATTTGATTGAGAGAAGTTCGATTTTCAGTGCAATTCTCTTCGGTTTTCTGGAATTTTGGTTGAATTCCTAGTTCCCTGGTGAAGCCTAATGGAGGCACATTGTCGACGAAGTAGGGGAAGGCTGAGATACGCGTGCGGTTCGTCATTGCGTCATGCATGCGGAAGGCGGCGCGATGAATCGGGAGATGGACTGCTGACATTCGAGACGCCGGACGCTAGCAGAGATTTGAGATGGTTAATCTACGACGTTAATAACCGCCTAGAGCAGCCGGATAGGGAAGAATGATGTGCTTACCACCGAACAACAGGCCACGTTACAGAGGAATGTCACGATTTGCAGCGCGCGGTGGAGCGGTTGATAGCGATACGGGAACCAATCAGACCTCAGAGGGATCGGGCCTTAACAACTAGGGAGGTGAGCACGATTGCAGGAGGATTTGGTGGAGGTGGAGTCACTAGTGCAGCAAGGAAGCGATACGCCAGGGCGGTGAACGCGGTCATAGAGACTCCTTTTGGTTTTTCACACCCAGACATTAGATTCTCGTCCACAGACTTCTGCGGAATAAAGCCACACCTGGACGATCCGATTGTGGTCCTACTGCGTGTCAACCAACTCAATGTACAGCGAGTGCTTCTAGATCAAGGAAGTTCGGCGAACATCATTTACGGTGATGCATTTGATTGGTTCGGTTTGAAAGAAGGAGACCTCACTCCCTACGCAGGGACTCTTGTGGGGTTCGCGGGCGAACAAGTATGGGTAAGGGGCGTTCTCGACCTTGATACTACATTTGGTGAATTTGAGAACGCCAAGACACTGAAAGTGAGATACCTAATCCTGGGAGCGGTGGGATCCTACAACATGATAATCGGCCGGAATACCTTGAATCGTCTATGCGCCGTGATCTCAACAGCATATCTAGCGGTCAAGTATCCGTTACCAAATGGGCGAATTGGGAGAGTTGTTGTGGACCAGAAGAGTGCAAGGGAATGCTATTGCAACGCGGTGGAACGATATGGGAAAAAGAGTGCTTCGACATGACACCGATGCAACGAGGGCGACGTGCCAGAGGAAGACCTAGATCCGAGAGGCGAGAGGTGCGTCAACAGGCCCACACCGATCGAAGAAACTAAGGAATTGAAATTTGGCGAGAAAGTCCTCAAAATTGGAACCAGGTTGACTGAGAATCAAGAACAGAGGCTATCGAAGCTATTAGGTGAAAATCTGGATCTTTTTGCTTGGAGTCACAAAGACATGCCTGGAATAGACCCAAACTTCATTTGCCACAGGCTAGCATTAAATCCCGGTGTCAAACCAATAACCCAGACACGCCGGCGAATGGGCGATGAAAAGGAAAAAGCGATTCAACAAGAGGTTAACAAATTGCTGGCGGCAGACTTTATGTGAGAACCCTTCCAACATGGCAGTGGAACTAGACTTGTTATCTGAAACGCGAGACGAGGCTCGTATCAGAGAGGCTGCAATGAAGCAGCGAGCTGTAGCGAAATATGACACAAAAGTTCGCCCAAGGGCGATGCAGGAGGGGGATCTGGTGCTTAAGAAACGAACCGGGAACACGGGAAACAAGTTAAACTCGATCTGGGAAGGCCCTTACAGGATTTTGAAGGTATTAGGGAAGGGGGCCTATCACGAAGCTTAGATGGGAGGCGGGTGCCACGGTCTTGAAATGTGGCGAGTTTGAGGTACTATTATAGTTGAAGCTTAAGGAAGAGCCCAGCTTGGCATGAGGGCGAGCAGCTAAGTGCGACTCACAAAGACTGACGGATTAAAAACAAAGACATGTTCTTGTTCTCCATCTCGGGAGTTTGTTGGAAAATAACGCCTGAATAGTAAAAACAAAGACACGTTCTTGTTCTCAATCTCGGGAGTTTGTTGACTATAACGTCTGATTGAAAATACAAAAATTGTATCCAGCCATTTCAATCACACTGAATTGCGGCAAGAGCTAGGTGGGAAAAATACCCTGAAGGTGGCGATCCCAACACGACCTTGATGTCTGGGGATCGCTCCGGAAAGGCCGACGCAACTTGCCGTCACTCGTCGGCGATGTGTGCGGATAAGCTTCTTATCCATACAAACTCCCCGAAATATGGGCGAGCGAACCTAACTAGGCTAAGTCTCTGGCAACCTATATGGCCATTGGGACCCGAGCGACTGTATGTCCTCGCCAAGCAAAGCTGGCCAGGCCACACCTGATCTTACGAGAAATATGGTGTAAACAAAGTCTCAATTCAAAAACTGAGCAAAAGTCCTAGTTAAACCCAGCACACCACCAATGTCGTTGAACGTAATTCAGAAACAAAGAAACTAAAAGGGGGTGCGGAAGAGAGCGAGAAAAAACGTTGGGAAGCGTTAAAACAGACATAGGAAGTAAAACTTAACTGATTAATTAAAAGATGAAAGTACGACGATAACGATCAAACAAAGTAAAAAGAAGTAACATTACAATTATTCAAAGTAAATTAACACATTATATCTTCTTCTCTTGTTCCACAGCATCCCCGAGATCAACGTCAGCAACTTCCGGTGGGTCTTGCGGACCCTCTAACCCAGCAGGAGTAACCCTTTTAAAAGCACCCAAGGGGTCAAGGTTGATAGTAGGATGAAGGTGCTTGACTTGTGCTTTGGCGATCAAGGAGCCGCGAACACGCTCCTTGGCGGCCGCATGGGCGGCTTCACTCCTTATCTTCTCTTTCAGGGTGGCGGCTTGAGCCTCGTAGTCAGCCAAAAGTTTACACTTGAATGTCAGATCCGATTGGGCCTCAGCAAGTGCCTCATTCTGGCCCTCCAGTTCCTCACGCAAATCAGCAATCTCCTTGTCTTTGGCGGCGAGGAATTTTTCCTGAGAGGCAACAGTGATCTCCTTTGCATCAAGGTCCCGCTGGAGCTCCTCGACCTAGGCCTCAAGTTTTTCTTCCTTCTCGTTCGCCTTTATCATCTCAAGTTTTGCATCCTTAAGCTTCTGTCGCATCTTCTCTGTCTTACTCTCCTCCGCCGCCAACTGGTTGGACAGCTTGGAGCAGGTGTCATTGGCCCGAAGGTTATCAGAACGCAGCTTCTCTACCTCTTGGCGAAGTCCGACAATTCCAGTAAGAGGTCGCACCTGCCAAGCCACCTGAGCGAACAGGCAGCCGGCGCGAAGGAGATTTAACACAGCTTCCTGAGCAACGTCTTGTGGGTTCTGGCTGGGAGCCCCCTTTAATTTTTCAAGATAAGGGTGGGAGAGGAGAAAGGAAAAAGGATATGGGGGAGAGCTGCTGGAAGGACCCGTGGGCTGGGCTGCAGAGAGATTCTCCCCCTCGCCACCAACCCCGGGAGAATTAGGGGCCGATGGACCGAGGGTCACCTTGACAGGCGAAGGAATCGGCGGGCGGATAGAAGAGGGTGATCGCTGACCTTCCGCCAAAGTCACGGGGCGAGGAGCATCTGGCGTCTGGGAAGCATTAACCTCGCTAGGATGGTCGGACGCCAAGGGGTCGCAAGCGCTATCCGTGACAACAGGGTCAGGCGCGACGAACCCTCCGCCTGTGCCGGTCAAAGGAGTGGTTTGGGGGTCTGGCTCGCCCACTTTGCTCCTCTTGGGTGAGCAGGCGCTCACTGGTGAACTCTGTCTTTTTCCTCCAACTTCAGCAACTCGTGGTTTAACAGACATCTTCGTGCGCACGACCCCTCATCAGATAATAAGACATTGCGCGTTTCACCCTGAGACTGTATGCGCTTCTTCTCCAAAGAGTCCATCTCCACAGTGCTTCCCTATAGTCTGTACCCCTGTTCAGGAACCGTTTTATGCACCTGAGAATCCAGAAGAGAAGAAATCACCAAAAACAAATTCCTCCAAGAAGAGTTCTCAGCGGGGACGCCCAAAGGGAAGTAAAAACAAACCTATCCCTCTTCCGACAGGTTTTTTAGAGCCCGTGCAGGGGGAAGATAAAGTGACAACCAGAGCTCAGAGAACTTGGCTACTTGGCAAACAACTGGGTTTGAAACCACGAGGGTCGGAGGCTTTAATGCTACGTGGATTAGATGCTCAAATCCGTCAAAATCACCCCCATCTCAACTAATATGTCTGGACCTTGGTTAACTTGGAATGTCCGCGGGCTAGGAGGTTCAACAAAACGTGAGGCAGTGAAAAAATCAGTGATGCAATTGAAACCGGAACTTTTGCTGATACAGGAAACAAAACTGAATGAGCAACAACAACGTACAATAACTCTATGGACTCAAAGTTTTAATATGCAGCATGTTGAGTCTTATTCTGTGGGAATAGCAGGTGGATTGATGTGTTTATGGAGGGAGAGCTCTTTGCAGGTCCTGACAGCGGCTGTAGAAACCTGGTTTATTCTTCTGACTGTGAAACTTCCTAATCTGAATCAGTCATTTCTAGTAGGCAATGTATATGGTCCTCATTCGGAGGCTGATCGCAGACTATGTTTTGAAGCTTTGAAGAATCGTGTTATGCGCTATGGTGGCTTGGTGAGTCTTGGGGGTGATTTTAACGCAGTCCTGCTTGGTTCAGAACGATCCTCAGGAGGAGTCTTACATGTGGGTGATTTATCGTGTCAGCAGTTTGTGCAGGACAACAATTTAGTGGAGCTGCCTTTGAACAACGGTGATTTTACTTGGTTTTCAAGCCGTAATGAAGGTCTGTGGAGTCGTCTGGATCGCTGGTTGGTGTCTGATGAGAAGCTGTTTGGGCCATGAAAGTGCTTGGAATTTTGTTCTGCTCATTTAAATATTCAGAATCATTATTAATGTGGGGCATGATTGCTTGTTCAGTTGCAGAATGGCTTTCCCATGTTGGTGGTACTCTTTTTCCTTGCTAGGTTTTTATCCCATTGGATTTTTCCTAACAAGGTTTTAATGAGGCTCCTTCATGGGATTCGTTTAGCGGCCATTCTGTGGGTTGGTGGTGGGTTTAGTGCACTTCTCAGCTTTGCACTTTGTTCTCATTTTTATTTCTTGGTCAGTTTGTACTATACTGAAGTATTTTGGCTCAGACTTCCATATTAATAATATTCATTTCGTGTTTAAAAAAAATATTTTTATAATTTCTGAATAATATTTTAGTAATACAATCATATAGTAATATTTTAACATTTATAATTAGTTTGACATGAAGAAACTTTCATATTTCAATTAATTCTATTATGAAAATAATCTAAATATAGAGTTTTCAATATATGGTTCAGCATTGAACAAAATTTATGGTTTTTAATATCATTTCTATAAAGTAGAATGTCATATTAGATAATATCACCCGATGCATCACACTGGTGTATACACTTGTTTTAATATGTATTTGTTGCTTACTTTTTGTCATGTTGGTAACTTACTACTAATGATTAGTATAACTTTAGTATTTAATATTTATAATAAACGTATTAATAGTATAAAATAAAATTAATTTAAATTATTTTAACTTTGGTCATATTTAATTCTTTATCTAGTAACTTTTCCTAATTTTATCATTAATTTTAATAATTTAAAGCATATTTATAAATTAATTTGAAATAAAAATTAACTATTTTTAATTATTATTTTAACATTATCATAAATAGGTTTTTTAAAACTTTTTTATAATATTACTGTTATACAAAAGAATTTGTATATCACATTTTGATTTATAGTTTAAAGTGTCATTTAATTATTTTCAAGTATTATTTTTCAATTTTAACTTTCCAATTTATTTTAATATTTGACATTTCAATCATATATACAATCAGATTTATATTTGTTTGTCAAAGAGTCTTATTAGCAAGGACAAGACTACATTAAGTGCAAATGGGGCAATCACCCCTAAAGAGAAAGAAATTATTAATAGAGTAATATTTCCGCCCCCTTGATATTTTTTCCGATACATCATTTAATTAGTGAATGTTGACTTTGTTGAAATATGGTAAATCTTGCCCTGTTATCATTTTTTCCTTGTTTTGTTTTATTTATTAGCATAAAATATCATTAAATGTTAATATTATTTTCATTATAAATATAGCTCGGTAAAACTCAAATTTGTATTCTAGCCAGCAAAATATATTGATTCTCAAACTTACTCTATTCTTAGGCGTACGATGGCAAGAGCTTCATTTCTGTTTCTTTGCTTTGCAGTTTTATTTCTCATAGTATCTGAACCAGGTATTCCCCTCTATTGTTTGTTTCTCACACAAAACCAAATTAAAATATCACTTAAGATTGTGTACAATGAGTATTTGCTTTCATAAAATGAACATCATTTAAGATTTTGACAAGGGGATGAATTTTGCAGGTTTTAAGGCACAAGTCAATGCATCACTCAACTGCAACTCTAATAAAGATTGTGCTTATTTAGGTTGCTTAGAGCCTCTCTTTGCGATTTGCTTATTTGGAAAGTGTGGTTGCCATTCTCCACCCAGTAAATTTTGATAAAAAGTAAAGGAAAATAAAAGTTAAATTGAGGCTGATTTTATGGCTCGAAATAAGAATTCAATGCCACTAGGATTGTTTATTTGTAATAAGAGATTGAAATCATGAGATAAATAAATATCATCAACAACATTTTTGTCTTAATATTTGAGTTTTTCTTTATCTTTTTAAGTGTTTTTATTTAAATCGTAGATTTTCCTCATCAATACGAGAAATGAAAGTATGAATGAGGGAAAGAAACGTGATTTTAGTGTCAAATAATTCAACTCTAATAGTTGAACTGTAAATTGTGAAGACATGAATATAAATCCAAATTCATAATTTGAAGTTAAATATTGAATGAAAAACTATGAAATTTTTTAACTGGTCTTTCTTTTAATTTATTTTATTTGTTTTGATTCATATTACCAACAACACCAAAAACTAAGAAGCTTATTTAATCTTATAAAAAACTATTTAACTCGATTTACTTATTAATTTTTTATTTTGGAAAGGCTTAATCCTCAAATTAGTCCCTGTTTTTGTGTCGTCGTCTGAACTAGGTCCCTCACCGGAAAAATTTGTGTAAATGATCCTCTTCTTTATAAATCGTTTGGAGCAGGTCCTCGCCGGAGCTCCGGGGCTCCGGCGAGGGATGAAATGGTCTGCTGACTGTGTAAATGGTGGCCACATGGAATTTAAAAAAAAATTAAAAATTACACATCAGGAAAATAAATCAATTAAAATATCCAAAGTTAATTAAAAAAAAAAACTCACTTTCCACCATAAATTTATTAAAGTTAAAAAAACAAAAAATATTAAGCTAAAAATTATAACTGTAATTAAACACAACCAAACTTGAACCCAGAATAATTAATCATCTTCCCTTACATTCTTCATGTTCTTCAACAAACAACTAAACCTAGAAATCAAGATCTACCCTTCAATTAACATTTTCCAAAACAACGACCAACCCACATAATAAAACCCCAGAATCCATAAAATCAGAAAAATATGAACTTAAATCAGCAAGCACAGTATTCCCAAAACCCCATCTGCTTCATCTCCTCCCCCTTCATCTTCTTCTTCTTCTCCAACCAACCCACACCTGCAATCGGAACCCCAACCCCACCCCACTTGCAACTGAAGGTTCAGAGCGTCCAGAACCATAGCGTGCGATGGAGATGACGATGGAGCAAGGGCGTGGGCTCGAAGGAGATCCCCAACTCAGATCTCCATCGATCTGCTCCTTTCCAGTTTGAGAGAAGACCCATTGTGCTTTCGGAAGTGGTGGTGGTGGCCAAGCCGTGAGTGGTGGTGGTGGCCATGGAAGAAGAAACTGAGGAGATTGAGACCCATAAGTGGTGGTACTACGTCGATCCCCTATTTCTGCGTGGTACTGCGTCGATCCCCCTGTTTTTCTCTCGCCCAACTCTCTGTTTCTTCCTGAATTGTTTCTCTTTGTGAAATCTGAAAAATCTAGGTTTGGGTTTTTTCTTCTTGTGGGATGAAAGGAAATAGAATTAGGGTTCTTTGTGATGGAGATGTTGAAAGGGTTTGTGAAAGGATCAAAGGAGCAGCCTCATCGTCAAAATTAAGGCCCTGAGTATGAAGAAGAAGCAAAGGAAGTAGCTATCTGGAGCAATCAGAACGTGGAGGAGCAATGGGGAAATTGGGGAAAAATGATAATTTTTCCAATAAAATGATTTTTGTGATCTTTTTTCTCTAATTGGTTTTAGTTTTTTAATTCAATTAAAATTTATGATGTATAATTTTTAATTTTTTTTTAAATTCCACGTGGGCACATTGACACAGTCAGCATGCCATTTCATCACTCGCCGGAGCTTCGGGCTCCGGCGAGGACCTGCTCCAAACGATTTATAAAGAAGAGGATCATTTACACAAAATTTTCCGATGAGGGACCTAGTTCAGACGGCGACATAAAGACAAGGACCAATTTGAGGATTAAGCCTTTTGGAAAATAATAAAAATGAATCATGTGAATTTATTATATAGTCTATCATCAAAGGTATCCAAATCACTTTTGGTAGCATGTACAACTTTACTAATTTTTTATGATATGAGAAATAAAAGATAAAAATTTACAAATTAATTGGTGGAAAAATAATAATAATAAATCTTAATTGACATCTTCGTTACACTGACACTGAAGAGATAGAAAGAGAAGTAAGTTAAATGAGATATACGATTTGTGATGTGATATCTCTAGGATACCAGTATATTCTTCATGCCTATTTTCACTTATCACTTATCTCTTGATTCTCCATTTTAAATATTTATAAATTAAAAATTAATCATGATATGAAAAATTGATGGATTCTAATTGCATGACAGTGTAATTTTTTTACATTATTAGTGTATTGTAACTAAAATCTGATTAAAATTCGTGTACAATAACTCAAAAATTGATAAACGTGTAAGAGCATGACTACAGTCGTCCCCTATGTAGGTCGAGTTAAGGCTGGGTGGATAACGTATGAGTCGATTTGTATACTGAAACGATCTTCATTACAACCGGACCGACCAAAGGTCTGGTTTTTAGTCTGACCGACCACACTGGTTTTAAGAGCAATGCTCTCTCTCTCTCTCTCTCTCTCTCTCTCTCTCTCTCTCTCTCTCCTCTCTCTCTCTCTCTCTCTCTCTCTCTCTCTCTCTCTCTCTCTCTCTCTCTCTCTCTCTCTCTCTCTCTCTCTCTCTCTCTCTCTCTCTCTCTCTCTCTCTCTCTCTCTCTCTCTCTCTCTCTCTCAGTAAGTTTTTTAACTCTCATCTCCTTACCAAAAAGTATTTCCTTTTAATATATTATCTTTGTTTGGGGGGGGAGGGTAGCTCTCTTGGTGAGCTAAGGGAATGAAGGGATTTGCAGGGTGAAGGGTCAGGGTTCGAATTCTGGTGAAGGAACTAATTTACTAACAATTAACAACTAACATTGGCCTATAAAAAAAAATATATTATCTTTGTTTTAAAATAATTGTCCACTTAGAAAGAAAAAAAATAATTCCATGATAACTGTCCACATATATTTTCAAGGGAGCAATAATTGATGTTTTTCCATATAATGCTCATATGAGAAGCAAAAATGAGGAGAGATAACATACATTCTAAAGCGTAAAATAGAAAAAATAAAGGCTTAATTGCACTTTTCATCCCTGATCTATACCCCTTGTGCAATTTCGGTCCCCTTTGTTTAAAAGGAGCAATTTTAGTACACAAAATATCAAATTGTGGCAATTGAGTCCTTTCCGTCAATTTTCCGTTAAATTGTTAACGTCGTTAGCTCAGCTGGACAAAATAAGTGACCTGGAATTACAATTTGCACCCTAAGAGAAAATTAAAATAGTAAAAACATATTATTCATGTTTTTCTTCATCAGGTACCCCTCCTCTCACCTGTTTCTCATCGTCATCTTCTTCATTTCCATGCCCACCATCCCCATCATCTTACCACCACCACTACCATTCTCTTCTCAACCCCGCTTCTTGTTATTCTTCATAACGATTGGTTAGTACCCATAAATCAACAAACAAACAATACCTATATATAGAAGAACCATTCCCAATCCATCAAAAACCACAAATCGAACACTGTCTGGTTGATTAAACAAGAACAAAACCCCATCTTCAAATAACAAAACCCTACCTTCAAACCCCCAATTTCAATTCAAACACTGTATGGGATCGAATTTTTTAAGCAAAGGGAAAGCATGTTGGACAACCCCACCCAAATCATGCTGTTCACGGCGCCATCTTCTCATGCAACCAAGAAGCAATTTTGGGTTTCTAGTAAGATAATGGGTTTGAGCTTCCTCTTTTCCCCTTTCTTTTGATTGTTTCAGATCTGGGGTTTCTGGAAAGATTTGCAATTTTGGGTTTCTGGGAAAGATAATGGGTTTTTGAAATTCAGGGTTCCTGTGTGGGTTGAAAGAAGAAGAAGGTGAAGGTGGGAAGGAGGGATCGGTGATAGTGAATGAAAATCTGGATGGTTCTATTCATCTCCTTTCATGGCTGATTTGGATGTTGGGTCGGTGGCGTAAGTGTTTTCGGTGGGGTTGAAAAAGGAATGGTGAGTCGGAAGAAAAAGAGAGTGTGGCGGTGAGATGATTGAGTGGAGGTGGTGCGGTGGAGAAAGGAGGAGAAGAAGAAGAAGGGGTGGCGGGGTGGTGGTGATATCGAAGATGAAGAACGACCATTGTCATCTTTTTTTTTAAATTCCAACTTTTTTTAATTACGTGGATGCCTATCTGGAATCTTAGTGGCAGTAGTGTCAGTGGCACGTCATTAATAAACGACACGTATGCCAATTTAGACGGAGAATTGACGGAAGGACATGATTGTCACATCCCGATCCTTGGTGTACCAAAATTGCTCCTTTTAAACAAAGGGGATCAAAATTGCACAATAGGTATAGATCAGGGATGAAAAATGCAATTAAGCCAAAAATAAAATGACATGTTCTAAAAAGTTAACAATAATTTTTTTTTGGTACATAAAAAGTTAACAATAATAATTGCATTTCTTAATATATGTTTCTTCTCTTTTTGGATAATTATTTTGAAATAGGGGAAAGTACTTAATTTCTCTATCTGTATACTTTTACTGCTATTTTAAGTAATGGCGGTTTGATTACAACTCCATTTTTTAAAAGAGAGCAATAATGAAGAGAGATAGTGGACTAACGATTTGACTGGTGGTATGGTAGTAATGTTGGTGCTGGCTTGTCATGTGTTGATGGAAGGGTAAATTTTTTCTTGTAATTAAGCTTTTATGGTATTGATCCTGCTCAACCATTTAAATTAAATAATAATATATCCAAAAAGGTTTAATGAAATTGGATTATGCGATCCCTTAAGCAAATGAAGGGACTCGCTCAGGAAGCAAGTAGGTTTATGACATATTTGTTGGCGGAGCAGGGCGTTCTTTATCAGGGCAGTTGTGGCTATGGTGAGAGGAGAAACCTATCTGGCAGATCAAGCGACGCACACTTCACTAAGGGGCAGACGAGAAAATGTGAGCTCAAACTATGTATGGACCCTTTTATGGTTTTGAGCACCCACTACAAAAGAGAAGGTCTAATCTTATATAGATGTCTTTATCACCATTTTACATATAGCGTCTATACTATTACAAGATCCAACTTCCGCTAGGATTTTGGATCTACATCATTCTCATTGCTCACTAAGTGTGAACATAAATTATCTCATGTAAATAACTTTTTTTAGTTTCATAATTTTATATCAGACAACATTCGTCCACACAAGTGTCAGTTTTAGGCGTAAAAGTAGTTGTTTGAATTTTTAAACTAATAGTTTGATTTTTATAAGCCGCGTTTTAGATAGAAATTTAATATTCAAGACACCTGAATCAAAATTGTGAGAGCCTAAACCTACCTAGAAAGATAACCAATCTTATTTATTTTGCAAATTCTGAGGGAATGGTGAAGATGTTAAGTTCGAACGCTAGTTATATCATTTATCATATTTTGAATGATAATAATTTCAATGGTATGAGTGTAACAGTTAAAAATTTCATATGAATTGCATTTCAGAAAATATCACTTATGAATTATGCCTTCTACTGTCTGATGATAAATGCAAGACAAAGCTACAAGACAGTCTACACCAGAGAAGAATGGTCAAAACTACAAAGACAGTTGTTGGTCAATCTGCAAGTGTAAAGAATCCGCCCGATTTTAAATATCGAATCCACATGGTTTGTGAGTGAGAATCGTTGGATTAAGCCTAAAGCTTGTGAGTTTGGAAATCAATTGAAATTCAGTTTTAGAGTTGATTGTTTATGACAAGACAATGTCAACGTAGCAATGGTGATAACGTGAAATAGATCAATTATAAAGGTGATTTGGGTTGTCGGTCATCTGTTCCATCTTAGTAAACCTATCCTATGCATGCGAAACCTTGAATTTCTCTTTGATGCTATAGCCTAACCAATTACCTATCGATGTCTCGTATAAGCAATTCTTTCAAACTAAAAGATAAGCTCAATTCCTTGCGTACTTAAACATTCATTTGAAGCATTAAGCATGTTATATTCAGGCCAACAAAACCCAACCCTTCCTCTATTCCTAGTAGCAAGCCTAAAATGGTTAATCTCAATTCAAGTCCCTAAGCTACAATGTAACTTCCGTTATGATTATAGCCTAGCCTTTAGCAAACGTGCACTCAAGCTAATCATGCAATACAAAATTAAGACTCAAAGACAAGTACACATGCATAGAGATATGATTAACAACTAAGACTTCATAGAATCACTTAAACTCAAAGCAAAAGAAAACTAGCCAAGCATGGCTAGAGAATTCATACACACAAAGTAAAAGAACCTGAGATTACAAGGTGGAAGCCTCTTACAAGTCCCAAAGTTCCTTCTCAGCTCCAATACTTAGACAAAATATGAAAAATCACAAGTGTTTTCCAAATCTCATGAAATCTCTTGATCCAAGCTTCTGTTGATGGTGGCGCTCAGGCGCCAATTAGGGGGGCTTGAGCTCTAATTGTACGCCTTAAACCCCCTTGAAATTCATCTTTACTCCACTTCAATGCAGCTTTTAAGCCTCCAAGTTCCTTGGCTTTCCCTCTTCAGTTGTTTTCACCTGATTTCTTGAACAACAAGACTAGGAAAATATCTAGAAACTCAAAGGTCAAATTGCACAAAGGCCCCAAAACAAGTGGAAATTCTAAAAGACTCCTATACTTAACTAAAATGCAATAAAAGACCCTATAAAGACACAAAATTACCTAACTAATGCAAATGCATAAATAAAAGTACAAATGCATGAAAATGCATGAAACACTACATGAGACAAAGAAAAAGACTCAAAATTAGCAAAGAAATGACCCTAAAAACTAGAACAAGAAGAGGGTCATCAACAGTCTGCACAAGAGAAGAACAGTCAAAACTGCTAGATCGTTTGTGTGACTCCCCGACTTTCAAGGGTCACACTTAGTAACCTGCTAAAGTATATTTTTTTCTTTTCAAAGTATTTAGAAAACATGTAATTCATACTCCTAACTACAAATAGATTCACGTCCAGCTTTGAACCAGGCAAGTACCTGAAGGTAGGGACGAAAGAATACAACATACAAAACCTAACAATTAGAGTCATATTCAACAAATAACCTATTATCCAAGGACACCATAAATCCGATATACTCCCTACGATTTTCACATCGGGGAACAGCAGGAAAGCAATGTACCAGAACCTACCTGAAACCTCAATATAAATTTATAAGATCATTATGCAAGCTTTAACCAATAATGTAAGCTCTCTTTCCCAAGGTTCTAGCCTTACACTCGACTCTACTCTTTGAGTCTTCCATTGTTTTTCAAGTTCTCATCTCTGACTCGTACATAGGTCGAGCTTCATCGAAGATTATCCATCGCCTAATAGCTTTAAGCGCCCAAACAACAAGTAGCAAAATAGAAAGGGATAACTCTATGCAATTACTTCACATAAAGGAAAAGCATGTCATTCAATTCCAAATACCTTACATGTTAGATCAGCTAACAACTTAATTCATGATAGATAACAACATATATCCAACAACATGAAATCAAACCAAATTCAATATAAGTGCCCTGTAGTGCGACTTAACGCTACTACTAAGATGGGCCGATCAAGAACGTCCTTAAGATGGGGCAATCACGTGGGACAACACCACCTCATCGCCACTTTATAACATCTCGAAAGACGGGAAAATCACGTGAGACAACACCACCTCATTGCCACTTTAAGTAATCCAAAGAATTTCGATAAATAAGCAAACAATATAAGCCAAAATAGATATCAACACAATCAACACATAGAATCAAAACAGATATCAACAAAATTAACAAATAGAATCAAATCAGATATCCACAAAATCAAATGTTAGTGCCCTATAATGCGACTATATGCTGCTACCAAGATGGATCGATCAGTAACGTCTCGCAAGATGGGACAATCAGGTGGGACAACACCACCTCATTGCCACTTTATGACGTCTCAAAAGATGGGACAGTCACGTGGGACAAAACCACCTCATTGCCACTTTAGGACGCCGTGAAAGACGGGAGAATCACGTGGGACAAAACCACATCATTGCCACTTTATTACGTCTCGAAAGACGGGAAAATCACGTGGGACAAAGCTACTTCATTGTCACTTTAGGACACCTCCAAAGACGGGACCATCACGTGGGACAAAACCACCTCATTGCCACTTTATACGTCTCGAAAGACGGGCAATCACGTGGGACAAAACCACCTCATTTCCACTTTATGTTCAATCCCTATATGCCACGGTTAATCAACAATTTCAAATCCAATAATCAATGTCAGGATAATCACATGTTATTCCAAATTTCAACAACATACTTCAAATCAAATATGCTTAAGAATTCATCAAATCAATATTAATCACAAATAGATTCTCATATAATTCACAACAAGTAAATTATTGAGCAGTTCGTGTTATATACACAACAACAAAAAATTAAGCCACAATATTACCCAAGAACCCAGCAAATATATAACATAGTAAAGCATGCCAAATTCATTATCAAACGACAATCAACTGAACACCTTCATCTCAAACGCAAGAAGTTCAATTAAAGCATGAAACACTCAATGACATTTCTATACTGAGTTACCCTTACCTTCGTGAGTAGTAGTTAAAACAAGTTCTACAAGAAGCAACCAAACCCCAACCTCCAAACTCAACTTAGTTCATGCATCAATTCTAAGGTTTCGCGAAAAGGATTTTCTCCCCTCACACTATGGGTTCTCACAGCCACCAGCCCAAAAATAGGGTTCCCGAACTTTTTCTTCGATCGAATTTAATTCATAGGTATTTTTAAGTGATATCTAGGGTAGGAAAGCATTCAGAACAATTACAGGACCGAAAACTAGAATAAGAGCATTTTGGTCCACTTTAACAGTTCAAAAACTCAAAGTTCATTTTTTCGAAACGAGTTTTGAATAGCTATAAACAAGACATTTACCAACAACAAATCCTACATGCGCTAAGCAAGGTCAAGACTTTAAGTGTTAAAAAGCAACGGTTGATTAAATATGGGTTTATGGCTCATATTTCATATCTACGACACCACGGCGAGAATATAAGTGCATGGATCATGAATATGAAATGTATAGAAGGTATATAAGATATTTGAAAGAAGAAACGAAGCTAATCTGACATTTATCTAAAAGCTCCAAAATTTGAGCACAGAAAGACATGAGATAGTAGAAGAGGTTGCAAGGATGGTGATCCTTACCTCTGTGCCTATCCAATGCAACTAAAATCACGTCAATCGGTTGAGGAACGGACGAACGGGCGTGAACACCTCCTCTACCTCTCTCTAGCTTGCGACTTCTCTCTCTAATTGTGAGGGGAATAATGTTTTCCCTTCCTTTTATAAGGGAGGAAAAAGAAGAAAAAGAAAGATTTTGCGGGTCCGGTTGTTTTGGTACATTCATCTGTTCATTTAAAGTAAGTATTCGGCGAAAGAATATCGAAACTTATTTTAGAGCTCATTTAAAATGAGAAAATGACTTAAACACAGTTTGCTTAAAAAACGCCGCAAAACTACTTTTTGCAATTGACATCGGATGAGAAAACTTCCTTCACAAGAAAGATTCCTAGCAGCGAAAGAAGCTACGAATGGAAAAACCTTTTAAACAAGGTCTCGCTTGAGTCCCTACGGAGATAAAGTCTAACTGTATCGAGTTTCCGGAAAGCGAAAACTATCGACCTTACAGTCGAAAGTTATGTATTGGAACACTAGTCATCAGAAAAATACCCTAAGGGCCCGTTTGGTGACCAGGACAGGATAGGATAAGACAGGATAATAATCATATCCTGTTGTTATCTGTTGTTTGTTGCGCCAGCAGGATATGATAACACTATCCTGTCTCCTATCCTATCCTGTCAATCATGTGTAAAAGTTATCCTGAGGGGGGAGCTAGGATAGAGCAGGATAGGATACCAGTTATATATTTTCTTTCAGTATCCTAACTCCAAATTAATTTATTTTAATATTATATAATTTATAATTTATAATAATATTAATTAATAAATATAAAAATATTAATTTAACTAAAATAAAAATAAATAAAATTATTATTCATAAATAGTAAAATAGACTACTCACTTACAAATATTGATTTATTAATAATAATAGATTAATTTAATATTTTCATATCCTATTATCTAAAAATTATTTATCTACTTATATAATAATTTAAATATAAATTATTTTTGAAATAATAATATTTTTAATTTAGTTAATTTTTATTGTTTATCACGTGTCACAACTAAGTGAAAAACATTGATTACAAATATTGATTTTTTAATAGTAATAGATTAATTTTTTATTTTCATCTCCTATTATTTAAAACTACTTATCTACTTATATAATAATTTATAATTCAAATATAAAGTACTTTTGAAATAATAATATTCTTAATTTAGTTAACTTTTATTGTTAATTATCACGTGTCACAACTAAGTGAAAACCAATCGGTTAACTGCATAATTTTATTTAACATATAGGGCATCTTCAAAACAATAAAATAGGCTAATTAATAAAATTTAAATTAATTTTATTTATTTTAAAATATAGACTCATTCACGAAAATGTAAAGAAATTAAATTTAATAGAATGATCAATTTTAAATGTATTTTTTATTCAAATATAAATCTGATTCATTTTTCCTTATCATATCCTGTTCTTATCATGTGCACCTCAAACACAGGATATGATAAGATTCTATCCTGCTCTTATCCTATCTTGTTGATATCCTATTCACATATCATATCCTATCATATCCTATCCTGACCACCAAACGGGCCCTAAGGGTCTAATCTTTCTACCAATTTGAAATATAACTTAAACAGTGTTCTAGGAGTGGAAATGGCATTTTTCAGACACTCCTAACCATATTCGGGTGCGAAAATGACTCGTGCTAACATTCAAACTGACTATAGTGGCATAATCAAACATATTCTGAAATCAATTATCATTTAAATAATATCCATGACTCGCAATTAAATTCGAGTCAGGAATATAACATAGAAATAATATAATATAAACATTCAATTGATTAATACAATGAAAATAAATAATTAAGCTAGTTATTGATTTCAGGGTCTTACAGTTTACCCAAGAGAAGACTACACTGTCTAAATGCATCCGACGTCTATCTCAAAGCTGACCAATAAAAGTGTTGTCCAGAGAATGAGCGTCATCTTTAAATTGAAAAACATCTCTGACATTCTTGGAGAGAAAGTCAAGCGAAAAAGGATCACGTGATACTCTAGAAGCACACTGACTAAGGAAACAAGTACAATGTTGTCACATTCGAGTTTCCTCTTTCTCTCTCTCTAAAGGAATGGAGCAAAGCTCAAGTGCTACCTACCAGATGACAAGATACATATTGTGGTAACAAGTCTCAATCAAAGGGTACAATGTATTTAATGCACCTAACGAAAGGACTGTTTGATCAAACAACTAGAATTTGTTGTGCTCTACATTCTCCAACGGCTTGTTGTAGAAGCTTCTACGTGTATTTCTGGAAATATATCAAGTGAAATCAAATCTGCTGAAGAAGATTTGATTTGGTTTAAATTGTAGAAGATCATATATTTTTGTGTCCAAATCTTATTTCATAAGATTTGTTACTGGTTTAAAAGATTTGTTCCAGATTTGTTTTATGGACTCAGTATTCGTTCAAGCCCATTGAAGATCAAGGCCCGCATAAGAGCGACTATTTAATGAGTTTTTACCCTAGTTGTAGGGTGTGCGTTGGGCACCAAATAATTGTGTTTTTAGGGTTGTATGTTGTGAGTCCTTATTGTGTTATTTATACACCACTCTACTGCCACCATTGATCATCATGAGGCATAGAGTTGGCTTGTTTTAGTTGAGTTGTAATCTCTTCAATCTCTTATCGTTATTGTAATGCTTCAATCACTATGGCAGTGATTGAGAGAAAGCGAGAAGGGCTCTCATACTTAGGGGGATTAAGTATAAAACACTGGGTAGTATTAGGTAGGAAGGCTTTGAACAAGGGGCTTGTTCATCTAAGACCGGGTGTACCAATATTACTATTAGTGGATTTACTTTCTCGAGTGAAAACCCCCCAGATGTAGGTGACGTTGCATCGAACTGGGTTACCAATTCTTTGTGTTCTTCTTTATTGATTTTACTGTTTTTACTGTGTTATTCGTGGTGGCTTAATTTTCATGTACATTGAACACATTGTCCGGGACATTGTGTAGAACATTTATCTAGCGAGAACAAGAATTTCAATAAACATTTTGATGTTTGCTTCCATGCGAAACAGGCTAGGACTTATTTTGTTCTTAGTGACAATAGAGCAAGTTTCATTTTTGAACGGGTTCACTGTGATTTGTGGGGTCCTTTTTGAACTGCAACTTTTTGTGGTGTTATCTATTTTTTACTATTGCTGATGATTGTTCTCTTGCTATTTGCGTTTACTTATTGAAAGAGAAATATGAAGTGCCTCAACTTCTCAAGATTTTTTTTTCATTGACTGAACGACAATTTGGAAAACAAGTAAAAACAATTCGTAGTGATAGTGATACTGAATTTACTTGTCTTGCTAAGTTTTTTAAGGAAAATGAAGCAACCTACAATGTCTCGTTTCTCCGCAGAAGCTGAGTATCGCTCTATGGCCACTACCACTTGTGAGTTAAAATGACTCAGAGGGATCTTGCTAGAACTTGGTGTGTCTCATTCTACTCCTATGTGCTTATTTTGTGATAGTTAGTATGCTCTTTATATTGCTAATAATTCGGTTTTTCATGAACGTACTAAGCACATTGAGATTTATTGTTATCACTTTGTTCAGGATGAGACCATTCGAGGAAAAATTTAATCAAGTTATGTTCATACTTCTGATCAGCTGGCCGACATTCTTAGCAAGTTGTGCATATCGAATCTACATGTTGAGAGGGGGTAATTATTAGCGATTACCGATTGTGAATATTTATTGTATATTTCATTCTTATTTAGTTAGTATATTTTAGGTAATAAGATAAGTGTAGGATAGCTTTTCCTTATTTAAGATATTTCATTCTTTATTTGGTAAGTCTTTTATGTAAAAGTGATTTCTTCCTTATTAGGTAATTACAATTTACAATTGATTGGGGATTTGGAGAATATTTCCTTTCCCTCATAACTAGTATAAATATGTGATGAGATCAATGGAATCAGGCAGGTTACACGGTTGTGTCTCGTGTCTCTTATCTCTTTCTCTTTTGCGTTCTGTTACACTTCCACTACCACGTGTTTCGGAACCTCCGCCGCAACTGTTACACTGAAAACTCTTGCTCCGCCGCGCTCGTGTTCCGGCGACGGATCAATCTCGCGTAACACAAGAACCCTAAAAACCTCGTTAGAATTGTCCTGTTTTCCACATTCGGATTCAACTGGTTATTGATCAAGTAGATCCGAACTGAGAACCGTTTCAAGGTACCGCCGCTGAAACTCGATTGCATTCCTATTTGATTATCCGATCCGTTTCATTCCGATAATTCCATTCAGTTTTGCCAGAATCTCAAGTTTTCATGGATCTGAGTTTTTATACAGAGATTTTTGAATTTGAATTTCCTTCACCGTGTTTTGCATTCCGTTTTGCACCGGTTGCATGACGTCAATTCCTGAAATCGTGTTGTGTTTGTCTTTTTTAATTTAATGGCGCTTTGAATTGCGTTGAAGTTTGCTGAATCATTTTCGGTTCGTGTTTGGTATTGGTTTGACTTTGTTGCAGATCGTGCGGTGCGGTGAAGAATGGCATCGGCTGCGACTGGAGCTACAGGATGGTACAGGGGAAGGGTGAAGGCGGTTCCTTCAGGGGATTGCTTGGTCATTGTGGCCGTTGCTAGCTCCAAGCCTGGTCCTCTGCCTGAGAAATCAATCACTCTGTCTTCTCTTATTGCTCCTCGGCTGGTAATTTCACTCATTTCTCTGTTTTCGATTTGGTTATGAGGTTGTGAGCTAGAACTTTGAATGAAGATTTTGAGACTCTGTGCTGAGTAGTTGCATTTCTCTGTTTTGATTTTAATTGCATTGGTGTTCTGTTGTTTGGATTTGTGGGAATTTCGCTAGGCGCGGAGAGGCGGTGTGGATGAACCATTTGCATGGGAAAGCAGAGAGTATCTGAGGAAGCTCTGCATAGGGAAGGTGGGAAGCATTGAGTTGGTGCTTACTATGATAATTTGATTGACGGTTGCTCTGGTTTTGTCTTCTTCTGACTGTGTGTTTGGCGTGATGTGTTGTTATGTGAACAGGAGGTAACTTTTAGAGTTGATTACAGTGTGGCATCCATCAATCGAGACTTTGGAACTGTTTTTCTTGGTGACAAGAATGTTGGGGTGTTGGTTGTTTCTCAAGGGTGGGCAAAGGTTGAAATTTGATACCGTGTGATTTCCCATTTAGATGTTCCGCATTTGATTACTTTATGCTTTGCTTAATTGCATTGTTAATTGTGAACTTGTTCATGCAGGTCAGAGAACAGGGGCAGCAGAAAGGAGAAGTGAGTCCATACCTGGCAGAATTGTTGCGGTTAGAAGAGCAAGCTAAACAAGAAGGTCTTGGTCGCTGGAGCAAGGTTTGTTTGGGTTTTATTCTCTTTAAGTATAAAAAGATTGTAATTAAGGTGTGTGCTTTTTCAAACATACTGCTATTACTGTGATGCAGTACCTCAATTCTGCAGTTTCATCACATGATGCAATCCCCAATTTGAATCTAGAAATCCCTATTGTCATTATATCAAAATCGTCCTGATTACATGTGACATTTAATAATTCTCTTTTCTATTGCTGAGATCACCATTTGAATTTACTTTCATATTTCAAATTAACATGTAATAGAGAATGTAATTGATCGAAAATGGACACTTGTAGTTACTACTTCCTGTTTATTTTATTGTAGTACCTCATGAGTGTAGCATATATGATTTTATGGTTATTGCAGGTTCCTGGTGCTGCTGAGGCATCCATCAGAAATCTACCACCTTCTGCCATTGGTGACGCTAGTAACTTCGATGCTATGGGTTTATTGGCTGCAAACAAGGGATCGCCTATGGAGGCAATTGTTGAGCAGGTTCGTGATGGCAGTACTCTTCGAGTCTACTTGCTCCCAGAGTTTCAGTTTGTCCAAGTTTTTGTTGCTGGAATTCAGGTATGTTACATCAATTCTGCTGCTATTGCTACCATTTATTTATACATGCCACTCATTGTTTTCTCTTCACACTAGTCCCCACAAATGGGAAGAAGAGCTGCACCTGAAACGGTAGTTGAAACAGAGTTAACAGTTGATGACAATGGTGGAGATGTTCCTGGGGAACCTAGACCTCCACTTACATCTGCCCAAAGACTTGCTGTTACAACGACTACTGAAACTGCAGCTGATCCTTTTGGACCTGATGCAAAATTTTTCACTGAGATGCGTGTATTGAATCGAGATGTAAGTGACATATTTCTGTAAGTATTCCTTGTGAATTTGTGAAAATTTTAATAATTCCAAACTGATATGCAGGTTCGGATTGTTCTAGAAGGCGTGGATAAGTTTAGCAATTTGATTGGGTCTGTGTATTATCCTGATGGGGAATCAGCTAAAGACCTGGCACTGGAACTTGTGGAAAACGTATGTCACTGACCTCTGTTGGGTGATCTTGCCATGATTTATTTCGTCTTAATCAATTCTTGATGAGCCTGACTTGTTTGCTTCCATTGTTTTATACTGTAGCATTGCCTCACTGGTTTATTTGAGATTGAATCAAATTTGTATTCTTTTATTTTTGTGCTTAATTTCAGGGGATCCATTGAGGGGGCATTGTCATTACTTGGGAGTATATTATAATATTAAATATATGACTAGCATGATACAATACAATTTGTATGGAAATTCCAATTGAGTATTTAATTAAGTAACCAAGTACCAGCTAAATAGATTTGAAAAGGGAAACATTGTACTTGTTATCCCTGTTGGCTTTATTTGCTTGAGTGGACTATCATATCCAAACATCGGTGATTCTTTTTCTTTTGACAAAAAGAGTAGACACAATAATGTATGAAGGTTTTATGATTCAACAACTGTTATTTGTTGTATTATTTTGTATCCTAGGTTTACGCAATATCTATATTGCACGACATTTACTGAGTATGAATTCCCTGGTCTCTCTTCATGGACATATAGAATGTTTATTCATTCAATGTCTTTTAATCTGATGAAATATCAGTCAAAATATTATTAAACATATTTCTCAATATTTTTTCCCGTTATATAGGGTTATGCTAAATATGTTGAATGGAGTGCAAATATGATGGAAGAAGAGGCAAAGCGGAGGCTGAAGACTGCTGAGCTCGAGGCTAAGAAAAGCAGGTTAAGAATGTGGACAAACTATGTACCACCAGCTTCAAATTCAAAGGCAATTCATAACCAGAATTTTACTGGAAAGGTGAAATATTCTTCAATCATTTGTTCGTGACAAAATGGTCAATCTTCAGTTATACAAGCATATCAACTTAACTTGATTTTTACAGGTGGTTGAGGTTGTTAGTGGAGATTGCATCATTGTCGCTGATGATTCCATTCCGTATGGCAGCCCACTAGCTGAGAGGCGAGTTAACCTTTCAAGTATTAGGTGTCCGAAAGTAGGCAATCCTCGTCGAGATGAAAAACCAGCTCCCTATGCCCGTGAAGCAAAGGAGTTCCTAAGAACACGCCTCCTTGGTCGTCAAGTATGAAAATATCTTAAGTACCTTCTTTTAATATCATTACTGAGTTCATTATAATTTATTACTTCTGTTATGTTTCTCAGGTGAATGTAGAAATGGAATATTCTAGAAAGATTGTTCCTACAGATGGATCTGCAGTTCCTTCCCCAGCTGCTGATTCCAGAGTAATGGATTTTGGATCAGTCTTCTTATTGTCTGCTACGAAAGCTGACAGTGATGATACCCCTTCATCTGTTCCTTCAGCTGGAAGTCAGCCAACTGGTGTCAATGTTGGTGAATTGGTTGTTGGTCGTGGCTTTGGAACTGTCATTAGACATCGTGACTTTGAAGAGAGATCTAACTACTATGATGCCCTTCTTACTGCTGAATCGCGTGCCCTTTCTGGAAGGAAAGGGATCCATTCTGCCAAGGATCCTCCAGTGATGCATATAACTGACTTGACCACCGTGAGAAAATTTATAATTATGCTATAATTTCTTTTTACTCAAAGGTTCGTAAAATTTAACTCCATAATAACTTCTCTGTTGATTCATATCAGACATCAGCCAAGAAAGCCAAAGACTTCTTGCCTTTCCTACATCGAAGTAGAAGGGTTCCTGCTGTTGTGGAATATGTCCTCAGTGGCCATCGTTTCAAGTTGTTAATTCCAAAAGAAACTTGCAGCATTGCTTTTGCACTCTCTGGTGTCAGGTGTCCTGGTCGTGGTGAGCCTTATTCTGAAGAAGCAATTGCACTGATGAGGCGAAAGATAATGCAGAGAGATGTAGAGGTAATTCAGTTGCTTAATGAACTTAAGGTTCCTTAATATTGCCTTCCTTTGTTAAATGTTTTAATTCTTGCAGATTGAGGTGGAAACTGTTGATAGAAATGGAACGTTCTTGGGATCCTTATGGGAGTCAAGAACAAATGTGGCACTCACACTTCTTGAAGCTGGTCTTGCAAAACTTCAGACTTCCTTTGGCAGCGACAGAATTCCTGAATTTCACCTTTTGGATCGAGCTGAACAATCTGCTAAGAAGCAAAAACTTAAAGTAAGAATAGGGTCCCAATAATGTTTGTAATTACCACTTTTCTTTCCCGGTTATCTGTTCTAAAGTTAAACTGTTTTCCAGATCTGGGAGAACTTCGTTGAAGGAGAGGAAGTATCCAATGGCGCAAATGTTGAAAGCAAACAGCAAGAAGTACTTAAGGTGCTTAGGACAATATCTTACTATGACACATTTCTTTGTTTAAAATTGTGTGGAATGACTTATCCCATTTTCATGCTTCCACAGGTAATTGTTACAGAAGTCTTGGGTGGTGGTAAATTCTATGTCCAGACAGTTGGTGATCAAAAGATAGCATCCATTCAGCAACAGCTTGCTGCTTTGAACCTGAAGGAAGCTCCTGTGCTTGGTGCATTTAGTCCGAAGAAGGGTGACATAGTCCTTTGTTATTTTCATGCTGATAAGTCCTGGTACCGGGCAATGGTGAGTTCCAACCTGAAATCTTTCTTTTGTTTTCTTTTGTCTTTTCACCCTTGCTGGTGTAGGTATTGCATTCCATGGCTGAAAACATGTTGCTATTGATGATTAAGTCACAGTGACCTGTTTCTTTGATATCTTTCCTCCTTTTTTCTGGATCTTTTGGTGTCCCCGCCCCCAATCGAAGCCTTTGTTATTGATCTTCTATCCCTTAATATGTTTTGAAGTTTAAATCAGTCTGTTTATAAACCCTTTTGCACATGTGAAGCAAGCTGCTTGAGTTTTAATTTAAGCTCATGATATTAATGTGTAGTTTCAATCTCTTTAAACCAGGTAGTTTTGTATAAATATGATTTCTTTTCATTCCATAAAATGATTGACCTGAGATGATTTGATATTTCATTATATGCGCCAACACCTTATGCACCCCTTCTTTATGACTACTTGTTGCAATTTCCGGTATTGTAAATTTTAGGGTCAGAGTTTATGAGATGCTAAATAGGCAGTGCATCACTTGTAAATTACCTTGTCTGTTTCCATACTTATTTCTTTTTCTTTATGAAACGATGTGTGCTGCAACATTCCCTCGTTTTGTTTATGCTGATCATTCATAAATGATTTGTAGGTTGTCAATACACCTCGAGGACCAGTTGAATCTCCTGAGGACATATTTGAAGTATTCTACATTGACTATGGAAATCAAGAACAAGTAGCTTACAGTCAGTTACGCCCTCTTGATCCGTCCGTGTCTGCTGCACCTGGTCTTGCTCAATTGTGCAGTCTAGCATACATTAAGAGTCCAAACGTGGAAGAGGATTTCGGCCAAGAAGCTGCCGAGTATTTGTGTGAGCTCACTTTAAACAGTGGGAAAGAGTTCAGAGCCCAGGTTGAGGAGAGAGATACTTCCGGAGGAAAATTGAAAGGGCAGGGAACTGGGACAATTCTTGCAGTAACTCTTGTCGCTGTGGATGCTGAGATCAGCGTTAACGCTGCCATGCTACAGGTGATTATTCCTGCTCACTTTTGCTTCAAATACTCTCATAGTTTGGTTCCCTGTGCAGACACTTCTCTGAACTTTTTGTTTTCATGTGGAATTTTCAGGAAGGACTTGCCAGGATGGAAAAAAGGAACCGGTGGGACAGAAAAGAAAGAAAGGTGGGTCTTGATAGTCTGGAAAAATTCCAGGACGATGCACGCAAGGAACGGCGTGGAATGTGGCAGTATGGAGATGTCGAGTCAGATGATGAGGACAATGCTCCTCCGGCGAGAAAAGCCGGTGCTGGCCGCAGATGAGTGTAACAGACAGGAGGTAAATTATGTTATAGACATCATGAGAGAATGGTTCAAGTTATAGGCATGAGTTGGAGAGAAATAGAAGGAAATGCCGTGCATATTCCTTTGTAAGTTTTGTTTTATTTAATCTTTGTTTTAACATTTTTGTGTTAGGTTTATGGACAATTGTTTTCTCTAGATGTCACAATAAGGCGCATGCGGCAGGGTTCTTTGTTACAATTAGGACAGAAGAGACGTTTTGGTTTTTTTAAGAAATTCTCTTACCTTTTCCCCTATGGTGTGTTTGGTTTCGGATTGAAGATTTTTTATAATAAGAATACCCGGGGTTAGATCCAGTCCCTACTAACAATAAGATTTTTCATTATGAAATCACAAGTAAGTGTATTTTTTAACTCAAGCCCATTCAAACTTTTCAACCAGTACTCTTTCTCAATCTCAAATACAACTAAAGATAAAATGGTATACTATAATGATAAACAACTCACAACACTCAGAATGGATAACCTTTTAGTTTATAACTAAAAATCCCTTCAAATGATGTGGAACCACTGGAAAAAAAAAAAATTGGAGGACTAGTTTGAGTAGAAAATAATGGACATCATTTTGTTAAATGATCGCTTTGCAACACTTCAACTTACTGCGCACATCATTTTGTTATCCTTTCTTTTTGTACTTGAATTTTAAGGGAATTAGTCGTTAGAAGACCATTGGGTTGTTTTAAGGAAGTTTCAGAGCCTTTTTTGCACGTATCAGTTTTTTTTTTGCACGTGTCCGTTTTAGAGTTTACATTTATCATTTTCTTTCTAGGATTTGACGAAATGCATCTTTTGAAAGTCTTAGATAATTTAAGCTTGACATATTTTAAGGTTATTCGCTTCTAATGTGGATCTTTGTCCATGATTACTATCCTTAGAAATCACTTGACTATCCAATCAAGCTTGGTAGAATGTGATCCTGCTTAGCTTCACCCTTCTCATGGGCTTCTTTTTTTTTTTTTTTTTGAAAGAGGGCTTCTTGATCTTCTAAGTTCTTATTTTTTGGGGTTCGCCTTGTTTTTTTAATCCTAACGTGTTCTCAACTGCAAACATCTCGGTTTTTTAACACTTGTTGTAGGACATAAAATTTGATCATAAAGTTTGTTGTCATTAAAACATGTACTTAAGAGAATTTTGGTGTTAAAAACCTCCACAATCCACATCCAACAAACATTTGCTCATGAAAAAATTAAGGCTTCATCAGTAGACTTAGTGCTTGTTTGGATAGTCACCAAACGCACATTCAGAAGCTTTGGAAATCGGGATCCCGATTTCCTTTGCAGCAAACGTGAAAGGGGAAAAAAGCTTCGATAACGTTGGGCTGAAAGTAACCAAAAAAACAAAGAGAGCTTTACACACTATTATATATGTCCATTATGATTGTCAACATCCTAAGCTATAAATACATATACGGGGAAAAAATATTTACAATGTCGCAAGTACTTCACAGCTCACTATGTCACATTTATAGACTAGACGGGAACAAACAAAAAGCTTCCATAAATATGAATTCCTATATTATGCATGGCAATGTTACTCAAATGCGATGTACTATAGCAACTAGTTAGGTTACTTTTTTGGGTACAAGCAACTAGTTAGCTTATTATGATATCTTTTGGAAATAGTAATATTTTTCAATATAAACTAATATCAAATAGCTACAAAGAAGTGCTACTATTTGAGGAATATCAATCCCACACACTAGTGACACTACCATCTTTCTAATATTAATGTCCAACAAAGTACTTGGGACTTTACTTCTTATATCTTAATTAAAGGAACTTACAGAACTCAAGAATAATCCATCCAATATATAATAGAAAAGATAAAAAGAGCACCGACGTCACAATTTACAACCGTTCACCTATTTATAGAAAAACCGTTCTAGTTAGTAGTTAATAGTTACACTGGTTTTCACCAATTTTACTGCATGTTATAGATACGTACTGACACTGCGATCTAATAAACAGCTTGGACATGTCCTATACATAACCTGTCTTTATCAGACCAGTTCAAATGGAGTAATCTTGAAAGGCATACATGCCACGAAAGTACATGTGATGATGACACTTGCGGAAATTTCAGTTTAAAGCTCGGAGAGATGAAACTGAGTGTTCGTTAATGAATTAATAAATTTATAAATAACAAATAATTATTTTAAATATTTAGTCATTTATATTAAATATTTTAAATATCATTGAATCATTAACCTTGAATAAAGTTGGGAAGTGCTATTTGTTAGGAAATAACACAGCTGAAGAAGTAAAATAAACAAGGAACACAATCAACAACACAAGAATATAACGTGGAAACTCCAAAACCGGAGAAAAAATCACGGTCGTTGTCAAAACCGACAACCAAAGAATAAACACTATGTGAAAATTGTTACAACACATAGACTTCACTCTCAACCACCCCATGACCCCAGTACACCCACACTCTCCAAAGTGAATATTTGAACTACATCTCACAATACTCTAAAACAAGAGCATAAGAGAATAAGAAAACACAAATATAAACTTAAAATGTTTTCAGGTGCTACTACATGGTGTTTTTGGTGTGTTGAAACAAGGAGCTTGAGATCCCTATATATAGTCTTGGACCTTCCCACCCCTCACTAATCTAGGCGATGTGAGACTTCTCCAAGATGCATAACTTGATCTTTTTTTCTCCTTTATTAGCAATGTGGGACTTACACTTCAATTAACCCCAACACTATTGGCCACAACCCAAACACCCATCCTTAAAGTTGACAAGCTCATCAAGTTCTTTAAGGTATGTTTGATTTCTATTTTCAATCAGCAAATACAGCTGAAAACACGTTTTTCTAATATTTAGAAAATAGTTTCTTTGAAAATATGTTTTCTAAAGTATGACCAAAATAGAAAAAAAAAAAGTCGCAAAATTGAAAACGAGTTATCATTGCCGCCACCACCATCGCTGCCTCTACCACCACCGTTGTCGCCGCCATCACCACTGACACTACCACCACCACCTAGTGAGATGAAAAAGGTAATGGTGAAAGTTGTTGTGGTGGTGATGTTGGTGGTGGCAACGACGGTGGAGGCGGAGGAGGTGGTGGGTGGGGAAGACGTGAAGGTGGTGGCATGGATGAAGTTGGTGTTGGTAGTAGCTATGGTGGTGGTGGCGACGGCGGTGAATGTGGTTGCGGCAACGATGGCAACAACGAAAATAAAAACAGAAAGTCAAAACAAACATATTTTCTAAATTTAAAGATGAAAACTATTTCCTTGCTATTTTTAAACCAAACAGGCCCTTAACTACTGCATATTTCCTTGCTGGTTCACTAACGAGAAGTCCATGATCATCATGCCCCTCACACTTAGCATGCTTCCAGACACCTATAAACCAAATTGAAAATAAAAAAATTGATCAAATTTTTAGGGATAAAACTACCTATCTTACCACCAGGGGATGTAATTTGGGTCTTTGTAGCTAGCAAGAGGTGTTAAGTTTAAACCTACAAGTTCATTGTACCAGCAACAAGAAAAAGAGGACAAATATGTTTTGCTTACCGTGGGTCAGTTTTAAAAGTGGATCACGGTGATCCTCTTTTGAAAATTGATTTATAGCCCTTAAATATAATATTTAAATACGTAATTGCTCAGGTCAATTGGTGTTCAAAATAGTTATTTATTGAAATACCCTTTTTTTATGTTCCATACTCCACCACCATAAGTCCTTCGACGTCGTCCTCCTCCACACATCTACATCGCCGACCAATGTCACCACCACAAACGACGAAGCAACCGCTTGAAGTCACTACCCGCTTCTGGATGTTGCAGACGACTGACATCTAGATCTTTGTGACCAGCTTCTCTATGATAATTGATTTTGTTGCAGATATCTCCTCCTCACATCTACATCGCCAACCACCGTCGCCACCACAGACGACGAAGCAACCGCCTGAAGCCACTACCAGCTTCTCCATGATCATCGATTCTGTTGCATACCTCATATTTGGATCTTCGTGACCAGCTACTCCTCCTTGCATCAACATCGTCGACGAACAACGTGAAGCAGGCAACACGGCGACGCTTCTGTACTCGTCTACGACCTCGGGTGTAAGCAAGAGCGTGATGTTGACCCACATGAACTTCATCACCGTCAAAGGAGTACTTCATCATCGCTGCTACCTCACGCTTTTCCCGGCCAAAAGCGATCAATCAATTGGAGGAATTAATATAGACCAAATGCATTCATCTTTGCTTAGCTTGGTTGAATAAATACAAGGCTTTCGATGCTAACCAGGACCACCACCTTTTCCCAGCCGCAATCTAACTAAACAAGGCCCTCTCAAACACCATGCCCAAACAAAGCAATAATATGGAGAAGATGAACAATATTTAGGGCTAAGGACATTTGTGTAAAATTATAATTGAAGCAAGGACATTGCAGTATTGTCTTTTTTTAAAAGAAAGAAAAATAATCTCATATAAATCAGGCTGGCATAGAAGCCAAAACATCATCCAACAACAAAGGAAATAAACCGGCGGACCATCCTCAACCCAAACCTCATTAGTTAAGGTAGAGGCGTTTCGCGCTAAATAGTCAGCCCTGCATGATTGCCCTCGCGGTGAACAAAAAAAAGATCAACAAAATCAAAAAAATTACAAAAACGAAAGCAATCCTAAATAACAATAAATGGATAAGAAGCACCAGAAGTCTTCAATAAATAAATAAATAAATAGGTAAAATGTACCGTGATGGACCAGTTTTTTACCAACCCACCGTAGGCGCAGACACAAAAGTATACTCTACTAGTATTTTTACCCGTGCGATGCACGGGGTTATTTTGTGTTTTTTATGTTTATTAAAATAAAATTTATTATGAATTAAAAGAATAAAATTAATTTTAGACATCAAACATAAATTTGTATCTTTTCAAGTGATGAATGTATTGTTTTTATTTTGTAGAAGCAATATAATTTTATTTTTTTATGGTTTTTGTACTTACTTATTTTTGTATGAGTTTTGATTAAAAATGTACTCACAACTACGTTGCATAATAAGTCTTTGTTTATATAAAATACCATCACTACTTAAATACTCTCAGGTTTCTTTCCAAACAAATTATGCCCTTAAAAGCTGATATGATAAGAGTAAAGTAGCAAAAAGTCTTCTAAGATTGTTTGCAGTACTGCAATTCAAAGCTTCTATTACTTCATCAATGTATTATTTATCATCGTTTAGTAAACTCATTGTATAGCACACATCCTTGAATGTGTCATATGTAACTTCATATACTTTTCTTATGTCTGAAAATTAATGAGCCCTTATGTAAAATTTAGCAATAACCTCAGATAATATTCGTTTTTTATAGCCTATAATTTCTCAAAATCTTTGTTATTTTTGTTACTTTTATCAAAATAAATTTTAAGAATTAAAATCATAAAATTAAATCTAGATAGAGGAAATCATAATTTTGAAAGTTTTTTTTACCGTGAAAAAAAAAACATGAAATAAAAAACCAATTTGTAGACCAAGGAAGATGTCGAGTATAAAAAGTAGGATTGAATCAAGAGGAAATCATTACAAAATTAAAGAGAAATTATAGCACATTTAGACATTCTAAGCTAAAACATCAATATCTAATCTCCGGTGTATATGTAGCTGAGTTTGAGCCTTAATTCAATGCAAATACGTCAACTCACGCTATATGAAGTGCACAATTTGAATGAGCGGTGTTACTAATTTATATAGTTGTAGGGATGGTTAGTGGAAAATTTATTTTTTGGAGTGATGTCATATTTAGTATTAAAACCACCACATTTAACTTTTATGTATTAATATTAATATTAATTAATAACTAATTAATAATTCTCTAGACCAAAACATATTAATTGTGTCCTATGGAATTCTCTAAATTATATGAACTAAATAATAATGAGCTAAATAATAATAAACTCATTTGCAGAAAATTTGAGGTAAATAATTAAAGTTTTAATAGAATTAAAAACTATTTACTTCATTACTTATATAGTTGTAGGGAAAAAAGATAATGAGAAGGTTATCTTCTGCATTAATATAATATTAAATCCACCACCATCTTTATCTTTTATGAATTAATATTAAAATTAATTATTATTTAACTAATAATTCAATAACCTAAAACTAACTTTGTGTGCCCTATGGAATTTCCTAACTCATATGAACCAAATCATGATAAACACTTTTTTTTATATTTTTGAGGTAAATAGAAGAAAGATATAGCATGCCATTAATAAGAGGATTGAAACTGTCAAGTAGAATTTCAATGGGAAGTGATAGTGACAAGGTTATTTTTTTGAAACGATACATATTTAATATTAAAATCACCTCCTTCAACTTTTAAGGATTAATATTAATATTAGTTTTTATTTAATTAATTATTCTATAAATTAAAACTAATTATGTGTGTCTCAGTGTATGTGACACCCTTAGTGTATGTGTCGCTCTTGGTCTTGGTTCTAGGTCTTCCGCTTTGCTTCCTTGAGTTCTTTCTTTCATATAAGGTGGTTTTTTGTTGTTTTCTTTTTTTAGGGTGATTAAGCGATTGTGTAGTCTTGTGGA
The DNA here is from genome assembly GCF_012489685.1 of Lotus japonicus. NCBI lineage: Eukaryota > Viridiplantae > Streptophyta > Magnoliopsida > Fabales > Fabaceae > Lotus > Lotus japonicus. The sequence continues at coordinate 78,779,364 of NC_080041.1, forward strand.
TGGTTACGGTTTTTTTGTTTTTGTTATTCCCTCTGTCTTTCCGAGCTTAGTCTCTTCACTCTCATCACTCTTTTTTATTTGGTGTGTAACTAATGTTAACTATGATCTTACAAACAAAGTTTGGTGAAAGTGAAAGGTTATTCCTATGTTTATTTTGGCATTCATATCAAATTTAATGCTGAAACTCCTACCTTTAATTATTAAAGATTAATATTAATACTAATTAAAATATTCAACAAATAAAATTGTATTTACCATGTCTCATGGAATTCTATAACTAATGTTAACTTATTTTATTTAGTGTGTAATTAATATTAAATAAAAATAAAATAAAATAAAAAATATGTAGGTGAATAGGCCTTGAATTTTTAAATATTAATTTTAGTTTTATTTATAAATTAAATTTTTATTTATAAACTATTTTATTCTTGAATTTAATATTTTTTTAATTTATAAAAAAATAAGTACGATGTAAAGAATATTAAACAACATGTATATAATAGTAAGAATATGTGAATGGAATCATAGAAGTACAAAAGTCTGTAGAGTAAACTCTCTATTTTTGTGTTATCATTAGACACTTTAAAGTGAGATTTGAATTAAATTAATCTTTAAAGTTTGAATTTTCTTACTCCTTTATAACCCCGAAAGTATATTAATGAGTTTTCTTCATATTCACCTTTGTTTTTCTCCCACATGCTTAAGATTTTACTTTTGAATGTTTTATTGGATAGTAGTTGCTTTTTTTTTTGAAAAGGATAGTAGTTGGTGATAGTGACTAAGAATTTCAATGAAACATTTTTCAATAATAAACACAATCATCTTATTCAATTTTTATTTGTAATTATAAGAAATCAACCCTAAAAAGAAAATAAGCCAAATATTCTTCAATTTTTGGTCTAGAAAATTTCGTTAATAAAAAATTGTAAATAATAAATCACTTATTATGAAAATCTAACTTGAAATTAGAAATTCTTTTGTCATATAATCATTCAAACAAAAATGCCTTCATGATAGATCTACATTCTAAGTGGACTTTTCCAAAAGCATAAATTTTTATTCATTAAGAAGATAAAAATTGAGGAACAATTTTTCTTAATTTGACAAAAAAAGCTAAAATATGACATAAAAATATATCTATCACGCTGAACATACCTTCACAATTGACAAAGAAAGTCAAATAAAAGGGATGCCGACCTACAAAACAATCTTTAAAAAATTATCCAATGATAATTTAGATGTTAAATGATATATGGATGAATAATTGGGCCACTGAAAAGCAATTTTGCAGGTGCTTCCAGCCTCTAGAGGATGTCCACAAAAGCTTCTCCATGCCATATACCAAATTTCTTAAGGATGATAAATATACAATGGAAAGACTGAATCAAACTAAGAATAATGATATAAAGAAACTATATAAAAGATGAGAGTTCATAAACTTTAATTAGTTGGCTACCTTGAGATGTACAACTTTTTAATAGCTAAAACCAAGCCTAGGATGAGAAACTTCACATTGGTTACATTATAGCTTCAAGAGGATATTGACTTAACATCTTGGATTAGTTTTTGAACCAAGAAGAATGCATATTAGAAACATATTGACACGAAGATAGAAAAATAAATCACACAAAAATGAAATCGATAAACATGAACTTCTCCTATTTTCTATGGTCGTAACATTAAAGATTTCAAGGTTTCAACCAAATTTAAGTCATTGTTCAGAAAATATTGACATCTTACATCCTTATAGAAAAATCTAGAAAAAATAAAGAACAAAACAGAACATGAACACTACCTAAAAACCGCATTGATGTTCTGTACATGATTTACAAAACTTGAAACCTAAAACATAAGCTAGTAGCTCACCAATTTCACAGCAACAAAACAAACCCTGCATTGTGTTATGATTTTCTGTCACTGACAACTCTGGAGCTAAAAAATGTAGATGAAATTAAAGAAAAGATGCAGACAAACCAAATAGATGAAGAATATTTATACCTAGAGACTAAACCATGAAGGATATGAAAAGCCTCAAAAATTATCTTCCTCGTTCCATTCATTGAATATTATTCATTTTAGAATTAATTGAAATTGGGAATATGAGTTTTGGACAATGAAAAGTCATGAATAATTCATTTAGAAAAGTTGAAACAATTAGAATATTGAAAGGTCAAGAATTTTTTTAAAGTCATAAAATCATTAGTGTTATCAAATTTTAAAATCAATTTCATAAGAGATGAATTAAAAATATATTTTTTTAGAAAATGTATAAAAATATAAATAAATATTTAATTAGACAAATGGAGAAATTGGAATGGAAAAAATACATAAATTATAAAAATTTAGAATAAATAAAAAACTATGTGCTAATAAAATAACATATTTATATAACTACCAAAAATCACATAATAATTAAAAATATTTTTTTAAAATTAGTATGCATGCTTGTTAAAATTCACACATGTGTTTCATTCTGATTATTCTAATGGAATAGGAAAAATCAATGTTATTAAAATTCACACATTAATTAATATTTAAATTTAAAACGTTAAATTTATTAGGAATATAAACATTTATTACATTAAAGTAGTATGATAAATTTAATGAGATGGAATGCCAAAAATCACCTATGTGTAGATATAATAATTTGAAGAGTGTTCAAAACTTGTGGCCAAGATTGAAAGAGGATGCTAAGTTCAAAACCAACGAACGGTCCTGATTGATTTCTAATTTAACAAGAAACATAATTACACTAATGACCATGAAAAAAAATACAACAATGTGTAATAATAAAGTGAATTACAAAATTACCCTCTAGACTGCAAAAACTTCTCTTTTATATATATATTATATATTATATATTATATTATTATATTATTATATTATATTATATATATATTATATATTATAGATAGATAGATTATAGATTATAGATAGATTGGCTTCAAATTCTAGGAAGCTATTGTCTCTCACTCTCTCTTTTTCTTTTTTCTTTTTTCTTTTTTTGAAAAGGTCTCTCTTCTTACTCTTTGCTAAATCTAGGATGATGGAGAATTAGATATGGGTGTGACCGTGTGACTTGTTTAGTTGTCTTAAGGATTCTCATTTCTCAGGGGCATTTATCGTAATTACTCTACAAAACGAGGGGTACAATCTCAACCAGCATTCAACAGTTTATACAAAAACCCGTTTCCTCCGAGTTCCACTTTCTTCCACGACCACCACCGTGTTTCGCAACCTCCGCCTCGTAACTGTAACACTGAAAACTCTTGCTCCGCCGCATCGTGTTCCGGCGACGGATCCATTTCGCATAACACAAGAACCCTAAAAAACTCGTGAGAATTGTTCTGTTTTTCACATTCGGATTCAGCTAAGCAGATCCGAACTGAGAACCATTTCAAGGTACCGCCGCTGAAACTCGATCGCATTTCCTATATGATTATCCGATCCGTTTCATTCCGATAATTCCATGCAGTTTTTCCAAAATCTCAAGTTTTCATGGATCTGAGTTTTGATTTTCTTCACTGTTTTTTGCATTCCGTTTTGCACCGGTTGCATGACGTTATTACCTGAAATTGCGTTTGTCTTTTTGTATTTAATGGCTTTGAATTACATTGAAGTTTGCTGAATCGTGTTTGGTATTGGTTTGACTTTGTTGCAGATCGTGCGGTGCGGTGAAGAATGGCATCGGCTGCGACTGGAGCTACAGGATGGTACAGGGGAAGGGTGAAGGCGGTTCCTTCAGGGGATTGCTTGGTCATTGTGGCCGTTGCTAGCTCCAAGCCTGGTCCTCTGCCTGAAAAATCAATCACTCTGGCTTCTCTTATTACTCCTAGACTGGTAATTTCACAATATTTCAATAAATTATGAGATTGAAAACTAGAACCGTCAATGAAGATCTTGAGACTCTGTGCTGAGTAATTGCATTTCTCTGTTTTGATTTTAATTGCATTGGTGTTCTGTTGTTTGGATATTTGGGAATTTCGCTAGGCGCGGAGAGGCGGTGTGGATGAACCATTTGCATGGGAAAGCAGAGAGTATCTGAGGAAGCTCTGCATAGGGAAGGTGGGAAGCCTAGAGTTGCGCTCTAGTGTGATAACTTGGTTGAGTGCTCTGGTTTTGTCTTCTTCTGACTGTGTGTTTGGCGTGATGTGTTGTTATTTCAACAGGAGGTGACTTTTAGAGTTGATTACAATGTGGCGTCCATCAATCGAGACTTTGGAACCGTTTTTCTTGGTGAGAAGAATGTTGGGGTGTTGGTTGTTTCTCAAGGATGGGCAAAGGTTGAAATTGAATTGTGATTTCCCATTTAGATGTGCTGTGTTTGGATTACATTCTACTTTTTGAATTGCATTGTTGATTGTGAACTTGTTCATGCAGGTCAGAGAACAGGGCCAGCAGAAAGGAGAAGTGAGTCCCTACCTGGCAGAATTGTTACGGCTTGAAGAGCAAGCTAAACAGGAAGGCCTTGGTCGTTGGAGCAAGGTTTGTTTGGGTTTTCCTCTATAAACTAAAATGAATTTTCAAAAAGCTGTAATTAAGGTGTGCTTTTTCAAACACACTGCTATTACTGTGTGATGCAGTACCTCAATACTGCAGTTCCATCACATGATGCGATCCCCAATTTGAATCTAGAAATCCCTATTGTCATTATATCAAAATCGTCCTGATTACATGTGACATTTAATAATTCACTTTTCTATTGCTGAAATGACCATTTGAATTTTCTTTCATATTTCAAATTAACATGTAATATAGAATGAACTCGTGCTTGCTTATATTTTATAGATATCATCTTCTACTCCCATTTAAATTGATCGAAAATGGACAGATGTAGTTGCTAATTCACGTTTACCGTGACCTCATGAGTGTAGCATATATGATTTTATGGTTATTCCAGGTTCCTGGTGCTGCTGAGGCATCCATCAGAAATCTACCACCTTCTGCCATTGGTGATGCTAGTAACTTTGATGCTATGGGTTTATTGGCTGCAAACAAGGGATCTCCGATGGAGGCAATTGTTGAGCAGGTTCGTGATGGCAGTACTCTCCGAGTCTACTTGCTCCCGGAGTTTCAGTTTGTCCAAGTTTTTGTTGCTGGAATTCAGGTATGTTACATAAATGTGTTGCTATTGCTACCGTTTATTTATACACGCCACTAATTGTTTTCCCTTCACACTAGTCCCCACAAATGGGAAGAAGAGCTGCACCCGAAACTGTAGTTGAAACAGAGTTAACAGCTGATGAAAATGATGGAGATGTTCCTGGGGAACCTCGACCCCCGCTTACATCTGCTCAAAGACTTGCGGTTTCATCTTCTACTGAAACTGCAGCTGATCCTTTCGGACCTGATGCAAAATTTTTCACTGAGATGCGTGTATTGAATCGAGATGTAAGTAACATGTTTCTGTAAGTTATATTCCTTGTGCATTTATCAAAATTTTAATAATTCAAATGGGTATGCAGGTTCGGATTGTTCTAGAAGGCGTGGATAAGTTCAGCAATTTGATCGGGTCGGTGTATTATCCTGATGGCGAATCAGCCAAAGACCTGGCACTGGAACTTGTGGAAAACGTACGTCACTCACCTCTGTAGAGTGAGCCATGACTTTTTTTGTCTTAATCTATTCTTGATGAACCTGACTTGTTTGGTTCCATTGTTTTATACTGTAGAACTGCCTGACTGGTTTATGTGAGATTGAATTAAGTTTGTATTCGTTTGTATTTGTGCTTAATTTCAGGGGATCCAGTGAGGGGGCATTGTCAATACTTGGGAGTATATTATATATATGATTAGCATGATACACAATTTGTATTAAAATTCCAATTGAGTATTTAATTAAGTAACCAAATACCAGCTAAATAGATTTGAAAAGCGAAACATTGTACTTGCTATCACTGCTGGCTTTATTTGCTTGAGTGGACTATCATATGAAAATATTGGTGATTCTTTTTCTTTTGACAAAAAGAGTAGACCTACTAATTATGAAGGTTTTATGATTCATCAATTGTTATTCATTGTTTTATTGTGTATCCTAGGTTTACGCAATATCTATATTGCATGACATTTACTGATTTCCCTGGTCTCTCTTCATGGACATTTAGAATGTTTATTCATTCCATGTCTTTTAATCTGATGAAATATCAGTCAAAATATTCTTAAAAATATTTCTCAATATTTTTTCCTGTTATATAGGGTTATGCTAAATATGTTGAATGGAGTGCAAATATGATGGAAGAAGAGGCAAAGCGGAGGCTGAAGACTGCAGAGCTCGAGGCTAAGAAAAGCAGGCTAAGAATGTGGACAAACTATGTACCACCAGCTTCAAATTCAAAGGCAATTCATAACCAGAATTTTACTGGAAAGGTGAAATATTCTTCAATCATTTGTTCGTGACAACATGGTCAATCTTCAGTTATACAAGCATATCAATTTAACTTGATTTTTACAGGTGGTTGAGGTTGTGAGTGGAGATTGCATCATTGTCGCTGATGATTCCATTCCGTATGGCAGCCCACTAGCTGAGAGGCGAGTTAACCTTTCAAGTATTAGGTGTCCGAAAGTAGGCAATCCTCGTCGAGATGAAAAACCAGCTCCCTATGCCCGTGAAGCAAAGGAGTTCCTAAGAACACGCCTCCTTGGTCGTCAAGTATGAAAATATCTTAAGTACCTTCTTTTAATATCATTACTGAGTTCATTATAATTTATTAGTTCTGTTATGTTTCTCAGGTGAATGTAGAAATGGAATATTCTAGAAAGATTGTTCCTACAGATGGATCTGCAGTTCCTTCACCAGCTGCTGATTCCAGAGTAATGGATTTTGGGTCAGTCTTCTTATTGTCTGCTACGAAAGCTGACAGTGATGATACCCCTTCATCTATTCCTTCAGCTGGAAGTCAGCCAACTGGTGTCAATGTTGGTGAATTGGTTGTTGGCCGTGGCTTTGGAACTGTCATTAGACATCGTGACTTTGAAGAGAGATCTAACTACTATGATGCCCTTCTTACTGCTGAATCGCGTGCCCTTTCTGGAAGGAAAGGGATCCATTCTGCCAAGGATCCTCCAGTGATGCATATAACTGACTTGACCACCGTGAGAAAATTTATAATTATGCTTTAATTTCTTTTTACTCAGAAGTTCGTAAAATTTAACTCGATAATATATTCCCGGTTGATTCATATCAGACATCAGCGAAGAAAGCCAAAGACTTCTTGCCTTTCCTACATCGAAGTAGAAGGATTCCTGCTGTTGTGGAATATGTCCTCAGTGGCCATCGTTTCAAGTTGTTAATTCCAAAAGAAACTTGCAGCATTGCTTTCGCACTCTCTGGTGTCAGGTGTCCTGGTCGTGGTGAGCCTTATTCTGAAGAAGCAATTGCACTGATGAGGCGAAAGATAATGCAGAGAGATGTAGAGGTAATTCAGTTGTTTAATGAACTTAAGGTTCCTTAATATTGCCTTGTTTTGTTAAATGTTTTAATTCTTGCAGATTGAGGTGGAAACTGTTGATAGAAATGGAACGTTCTTGGGATCGTTATGGGAGTCAAGAACAAATGTGGCACTCACACTTCTTGAAGCTGGTCTTGCAAAACTTCAGACTTCCTTTGGCAGCGACAGAATTCCTGAATTTCATCTTTTGGATCGAGCTGAACAATCTGCTAAAAAGCAAAAACTGAAAGTAAAATAGGATCCCAATAATGTTTGAAATTATCGCTTTTATTTCCCTGTTAACTTTTCTAAAGTTAAACTCTTTTGCAGATCTGGGAGAACTTCGTTGAAGGAGAGGAAGTATCAAATGGCGCAAATGTTGAAAGCAAACAGCAAGAAGTACTTAAGGTGAGGGACACTATCTTACTAATGACACATCTTTTTTGTTTAAAACTGTGTGGAATGACTTATCCCATTTTCGTGCTTCCACAGGTAATTGTTACAGAAGTCTTGGGTGGTGGTAAATTCTATGTCCAGACAGTTGGTGATCAAAAGATAGCATCCATTCAGCAACAGCTTGCTGCTTTGAACCTGAAAGAAGCTCCTGTGCTTGGTGCATTTAGTCCTAAGAAGGGTGACATAGTCCTTTGTTATTTTCATGCTGATAAGTCCTGGTACCGGGCAATGGTGAGTTCCAACCTGAAATCTTTCTTTTCTTTTGTCCTTTCACCCTTACTGGTGTAGGCATTGCATTCCATGGCTGAAAACATGTTGCCATTGGATAAGGGCTGATGAAAAATATATGACTTGATGATTAAGTCACAGTGACCTGTTTCTTTAATATCTTTCCTCCTTTTTTCTGGATCTTTTAGTGCCCCCGCCCCGATCGACAACTTTGTTATTGATCTTTTATCCCTTAATCTGGTTTGAAGTTTACATCAGTCTGTTTATAAACCCTTTTTGCATATATGATGCAAACCTGCTTGTGTTTTAAGCTAATAATATTAATGTGACGTAGTTTCAGTCTCCTTAAACCAGGTATTTTTATATAAATATTATTCCTTTTCTTTCATGAATATGATTGACCTGAGATGATTTGATATTTCATTATATGGGCCAACTCCATATGCATCTCTTCTTTATGACTTCTTTTTGTAATTTCCTATACTGTAATTTGAGGGTCAGAGTTCATGAGATGCTAAATATGAAGTGCATTACTTATATTTCACCTTCTCTGTTTCCACTCTAATTTCCTTTTTCCTTATGAAATGATGTATGGTGCCACATGCCTTTGTTTTCGTTATGCTGATAATTCATAATTGAATGTTGTAGGTTGTCAATACACCTCGAGGACCAGTTGAATCTCCTAAGGACATATTTGAAGTATTCTACATTGACTATGGAAATCAAGAACAAGTAGCTTACAGTCAGCTACGGCCTCTTGATCAGTCCGTGTCTGCCGCACCCGGTCTTGCTCAATTGTGCAGTCTTGCATACATTAAGAGTCCAAGCTTGGAAGAGGATTTCGGCCAAGAAGCAGCTGAATATTTGAGTGAACTCACTTTAAGCAGTGGAAAAGAGTTCAGAGCCCAGGTTGAGGAGCGAGATACTTCCGGAGGAAAAGTGAAAGGGCAGGGAACTGGGACAATTCTTGCAGTAACTCTTGTTGCCGTGGATGCTGAGATCAGCGTTAACGCTGCCATGCTACAGGTGATTATAGTTGCTCACTTTTTGCTTGAATATTCTCATAGTTTGATTCCCTGTGCAAACACTTCTCTGAACTTTTTATTTTCTTGTGGAATTTTCAGGAAGGACTTGCCAGGATGGAAAAAAGGAACCGGTGGGACAGAAAAGAAAGAAAGGTGGGTCTTGATAGTCTGCAAAAATTCCAGGACGATGCACGCAAGGAACGGCGTGGAATGTGGCAGTATGGAGATGTCGAGTCAGATGATGAGGACACTGCTCCTCCGGCGAGAAAAGCCGGTGCTGGCCGCAGATGAGTGTAACAGACAGGAAGTAAATTATATGTTATAGACATCATGAGGGAAGGTTTAAATTATAGGCATGAGTTAGAGAGAAAAAGAAGGAAATGCCGTGCTTATTCCTTTGTAAGTTTTGTTTGATTTAATCTTTGTTTTAAAAATTTTGTGTTAGGTTGATGGGACAATTGTTTTCTCTAGATGTCACAATAAGGTGCTTGCGGCAGGGTTAAGAACCCTCCTCAACTCATGTCATCAACTCTTACTACTTGAGGTGTCATTCGGGACTAAGTAATAATTTATGTTATTGTAATTTTATATTCTTTACTTTTATATTTAATAAAAAATAATTTTATCATATAATATTAATAAGCTATTCACTATTCACAAATATAACATATATTGTCTAATAATATATGTAATGTATCATCTAAATTACCACGGTCGGACCTGGTTCAACCGCTCGACATCACTACATACGAGATATTTTGGCCACGACCTTCATGACTGATGCTAAACTTGTTACAATCCAATGGTGACTGCATGTTCACTTGTCCCTTAGTGTGATACCTCCACTAGCAACGTCACCTTATACATCAAACTTGCTGGTTCTCTCCAATATTTGAGTCTCACTAGGTCACACATTTCATTCTATGTAAACAAGTTGTCTCAACACTGGCAGAGGAATTAAGATATCCATATAAAAGCTTTGAAACATATCCTTCGTTACCTTAGATGAATCGTGAGTCATGGTCTCGATCTAACTCGGGAGCCCAAACTCACTCTTACAACATTCTGTGACTCCTTAGGTTGGGGAAACTGGTGATCGTTGATCCACCTATGTGTATATTTTCTATGTTGCGTCCAATCACCAATGTGAGATCATGCTATTGTCTCTTGTTGACCTACTCATTAAACCGATATTGAAACCTCCACTCATGCCAAGTTGAATGTCATATACTTTTCCTTTTCCTTGTGGAGGTGAGTTGGTGTATTAACTTAATCATATATTATTTCCCTTTTTTAGGAAGATTTTTCTACACAATTTGATTACTCTTTTGATTTTGATTTACAAATTAATCACAATCATTACAACTTTATTTATAAATAAATAAATATATATATATATGTGTGTGTGCACGCGCGCATAATCTTGTACATGATAAGCTAAGAAAATCAACATTTCAATTCTTTTTACCGTATACAGTTTTTAATATAGAATTGCACAAATTATACAATTTTACCACTATTACGTCACAGAATAAAATAAGGAAGAAATGAAAAACTTGACAATGAAACTCTGAATGTGGTTCATATTTAAAAATGCAGACGTTATCAAGTTAGTTTCACAACAAACATGAATCCATCTGATAAGACCGTGAGTTATCTTGTATGATCGTTTCTCTTTTTCATCTCCCCATCATTACAAGGACCTAAAAAAAGTGCTATGATTGATTTTAGGGTATTGTATTCAGACCCCCCGACCCCTATTCAGACCCCTTAAAATTGGCGAATTGTCCAAAATGCCCCTGTTAAAAAAAAATTCCCACTTTCCCCACTAACTCCCCCCCTCCCACTTCTCCCACTTTTTCAAACTTCTGAAACCCCCCCCCCAAACACATTTCTCTCATTCAAAATCTCCCTCCCTCTCTCACGCATATCCTCCGCTGCCTCCGCCGGCCGTCGTCATCGCCAGCTACACCGCAACCGTGTGGAGTCGCCGCCACCCCCATCGCCACCTTCTGCTGCCAACAGCCCAACATTCTTCCCGGAACCCAGGTTCGTTACGCGACCCGACCCATTATGTTATGGTTTTGATCGCACCTTGTAGACGCGTATGCGTCGCATCTTGAAGGTGCGTGTTCAGAATGCACGCACCTTAAGGATGCGCTTGATACGCACCCTTAAGGAGCGACACAGACGCACCCTGAGAGTGCGTCATAGACCCTTATATGTCAAAGCTTCAATGCTATGTTTTTGTTCTGTTTTGAGTCTTATGTTTCCAATGTTGGTTCAGATATGGCAAGAACAAAGAATTTGAGTGTGCCACCGGCCAACGAAGGGAGAATTCCCCCCACGACATCGGTACGTAAGGCTCGTGAAGCCGCTGCCCTACGAAAGAAAGAAGAAGCACGTAAAAGGCGTGACGAGGCAACCCGTAAAAGGCGTGCAAGTAGTGCAACGACTGCTGCCAGTGCAGTATAGGAGCCTGAACCAGAAGAAGTACAGGAGCCTGAACCTGAAGATGATGATATGGTTGATGTAGAACAGGGTTCTGGTCAAGGAGAGGATGAAAGTTCTGGTGAAGAAGAGGAGGAGGGTTTTACTGAGGAGGAGAAGGAGGAAGAGGAGGAGGAAGAGGATGGCGGGCATACACAAGCAGATCAAGGTGAGGAAGATGATGATGATGATATATTCTTTCCTTGGGGCCTTATGACAATACCTTGCTGAAGAGCTTCAAGCAACATATATCACTGGAGGTGTGGAAGCATTACAAGAAACCTGCTGAAGTGCTTGATATGAGTGTCTTGAAAACCTACCACCATGGGAATGTTATGCTTGGGAATGATAAGAAGAAGAATAAGGATGTGTTAAAATGCTTTTCGACTTATGTAAAGGGAAGAGTTGTGGCTGCTGGTCTATTGCCTTTGTTGACATGCAACATTCCCTCTGTTGACAAGACCATGCTAACATCGTTTGTGGAGAGATGGCAGCCGAAAACATCCTCTTTCCATATGCCATTTGGGGAGATGACCATCACACTGGATGATGTTAGTTCTTTGCTACACATTCTTGTGAAGGGCAAATTCTTCACTCTCCCAGCCCTGACTCGTGAGGAAGCAGCCACTGTATTGCATAAACAGCTTGGTGTTACACAAGCAGATGCTGAAGAGGAGATCCGAAAGTCCTTAGGACCTAATGCTCGTTATACATGGTTGTTGAAGATGGTTGAGGACATGGCTAAGGAAGGGAAGACCAAGAAAGCTGCTAGAGCCTTCTTGCTGCGTTTGGTGGGCATGACGATCTTCTGTGGGAAGACAAACAACAAGGTGGATGTTGCATATTTGGGGATGTTCATGGATTTGGAAAAGATTGGGGAGTATGCATGGGGCGCCATGGCATTGGCTTTCCTTTATGACCAGCTAAAGGACGCCACCAAGGTCTGCACCACTAGTCTTGGAGGATACTTAAATCTGTTTCAGGTATGATTCTACAACTCTTATTTTAGTTAAATTGTAATTAACGTAATTTAAGGTATCTCATCTTGATGTATGATTATTTGATTACAGGCATGGATATTTGAGCACTTCCCTGCTTCATTGTTTGATAGAAACCTGAACAGGAAATACAGTGAGAAAGACCCGCGAGCTTGCAAATGGGTCACCAAGAAGGGGACTGTGGACCTGCATGCGAAGAGGCTAATCCTAGATGACCTTAGGGATAACAATGTTATATGGACTCCATATGACGGGCATAGAGTGGATTGACCCTTTCAGCAGGAGTGTCTTTACAGTGGGTGGATTCGGCATTCAGGCATCATCCGGCCATATCTGCCAGAGCGTGTGTTGAGGCAGTTCTATATGCTCCAGGATCAACCCAAATTACCACCGGCAAACATTCCCCCTATTGAGGATATTGATGAGAGATTTGAGAACATGTCTCATTGCTTGGCTGCTCAACATACTGACACTCCAACGACAACGCCTCGCTACTTTGAGTGGTACAAGACAATCTCACACCGCTTTGTGGTCCCTCCTGAAACAAGAGGTCCTGTGGCAGTAACTCTTGTGGTAAGGATCAATAATTTAATGACTAGTTTGATTTTGTTTATATTACAATTTATGATTATGTTTCATTGTTGCTTGTAGGATGTTCTCGAACAATTACGGGAGTTGAGTGATATCACAGTTGACCCCAGTGAGACCCCTCAGCGGATCCTCGAGGCAAACTAGCGTATGCGGGATATCATAATGCAGCACTTGGAGTATGGAGGTGATGATGATGACAGTGGCGGTGGCAATGGAGTTGCACCTCATGGTGGTGGTGGCCCTGACAGAAAGAAGAAAGGAAAAGCAAAAGCATCTACCTCGAAGACTAGTTAGGTCTAGTGTTTTAGGATTAATTAAAGGATGACTGTATTGAACACAAATTACTTTTCACGTAGGTTGTGTTTTAAAGACAAGTTATGTTGTGTTGTGATTAATTTTTCCTTAATTTAGTCTTCAATTGTTCTGTTTTGGTAACATGTAACATTTACTGTTCTCATCGCACACTCATGGTGCGTCTCAATCGCATCCTTAAGATGCGTCTAAGACGCACCATGAGAGTGCGACATGTAACACCCAAACAATGTTCCATGCCAGGGTCCCTGTACACGACACAAGTTCTGAATTAATCGCACTCCCAGGGTGCGTGTTAGACGCTTCTACATGGTGCGACGCAGACGCTCCTTGGAGCAGCGTCGACGACGCACCCTGAGAGTGCAATTTACAACTCGAAACCAGAACTAGATATGAAACAGAAACAGAAACATGCTGAAACAAATAAGTACTTTATTCATAATTTTTTGATGATAAATTACAAAATTTTCGAACATACAAGTACAATGACCCCTAGACCCTAAGTCCTAACCCTAGTACTTGACATATACAAGTACAATGACCCCCCACATAGGATACAATCAGGAGGGAGTCTTCTTCTTCTTCAGGTCCTCTTTCTTGGCTTCTGAGGTCCCCTTCCTTGTCTTCTCCTCCTCGGCATCCCGGATAGATCCAGTGCAACCACCTGAACCTGGGTGAGCCTTGATGTTTCCATCACAAAAAGGAGACTCCGGAGGGCATTTTCTACTAGAGCTTGGACCTATTCTATTTAGCAACTTTGAGTACTTTGAACAAGCAAGGATGAGCAAGGATGGTTGCCCCTACATTAGCAACTTTGGCACTCTGAATTTGAAATTTCACTTTCAAAGTACTCAAAGTTGCTAATGTTGGGGATAACATCCACATAACCCCAACCACTCAAAACCCCCTAAACCAAAAGAATAACATTAAAAAGAAGACATAAGAAAAGCATAGAAGAGGAGGAGAGGAAGAAGAGAGGTGTTGTGTGAAAAATGAAGGATTGGGAAGCCCTTTTTATAGAGCTGCGATGACCTAGGTTGTAACGACGCACTTAATGACTCATTTAATGAGTTTTACCGGTTGTTGACTCATGGTCAATGGCCGGTGCGTTTTAAACGCACTCTCAAAGTGCGTCACAATCGCACCCTCAGTGTGCGTCTGTTTCGCACTCGGAAAATAAGGTTCAAACTGCGACCATCACGCAAGTTAAAGGTGCGTTCGAAAGGGGTAATTTCGGGTTTCAGAAATTTCCTCCGGTCTAAATAGGAGTGGGGGGGGGGGTCTGAATAACAATTCCCTTGATTTTATATTTCCACTTCATTTAACCTGACAATGAAACTGAAACTCTGAATGTAGTTCATATTTAAAAATTCATACGTTATCAAGTTAGATTCACAGCAAACATGAACCTATATAATAAGACAGAGAGCTATCTTGTATGATCGTCTCTCTCTTTCATCTCACGTCATCATTACGGGGACCTAAAAAGAGATTTATGATTGATTTTACACTTCATTTTCATTTAGATCTCAATTTCTATCTATCTGTAAATTATTTCACTCATCATATATTTTATATTCTTGTTTTTCTTCTTATCTCTCTTCTCTCCACTTCATTTACACTTAAAATAAAGTGTGAACAAAACTTTATCATAAAAAAACATAACATTTTTTCACTTTGGTTTTCTACAAGTATGTCCAAGCTCAATGAGCTTATGACTTTATTTAGTGCAAGTTTAGAAAATGCGTGATACACATATTTATGACAGTAATCGTGTATTTTAAAAATGAATATTAATTACTTTTGATATGCAATACACAGTTTTCACCGCACAAGACACAATGCATATGAGAGAAGGAAATAATGAATGCGCATCCTCAAATCATTTTAGAAAATGAAATTATCTTTAAATTTATTCTATATATTCCTTTATTTAAAAAATAATTGTTCTTAATTATTTTAACGCATCAAAGATACTAATTTCTCCAAATATCGCCAACCTTAAAAAGCTTATCGCTTTATTAAGTGCGGGTTTAGAAAATGTATACTACGCAGACCCACGACCATAATCTGTATTTCAGAAACGGATATTGGTAGCTTTAGATAGAAGATACAAAAACGGATAATGATAGCTTTAGATAGAAGATACACGATTCTGACACCACAAGACATGAAACGTATATGAAGTAAGGAAAAAATTAATGTACGTTCTTATATTTGACGTACATTCTTATCTTTGAAGTTGTTTTAAATTATTTTTCAATTGTAAAAAAAACTCATTTAAAAAATCGTTGTAATTTTTATGCATTCATTGATACCGTTTTAACTTTTAAGGATTAACAAAAAATTATTCTGAAAAAAACATTTTAAAAGTAGGAAGCTAAATTCTAGGGAGCTATTGTCTCTCCCTTTTCTTTGCTAAATCTAGGATGATGGATAATTGGATATGGCTGTGACGTGTTTAGTTGTCTTAAGGATTCTCATTTCTCAGGGGCATTTATCGTAATTACTTTACAAAACGAGGGTGCAATCTCAACCAGCATTCAACTGTTTATATAAAAACCCGTTTTCCTACAACCTCCATTTTCTTCAACATCCACCACCGTGTTTCGCAACCTCCGCCGTAACTGTTACACTGAAAACTCCTGCTCCGCCGCGCTCGTGTTCCGGCGACGGATCCATTTCGTGTAACATAAGAACCCTAAAAAACTCGTTAGAATTGTTCTGTTTTTCACATTCGGATTCAGCTAAGCAGATCCGAACTGAGAACCATTTCAAGGTACCGTCGCTGAAACTCGATTGCATTCCTATTTGATTATCCGATCCGTTTCATTCCGATAATTCCATGCAGTTTTGCAAAAATCTCAAGTTTTCATGGATCTGAGTTTTTATGCAGAGAATTCGAATTTCGTTTTTTGCATTCCGTTTTGCACCGGTTGCATGACGTTATTTCCTGAAATCGTGTTTGTTTTTTTGTATTTAATGGCTTTGAATTGCATTGAAGTTTGCTGAATCGTGTTTGGTATTGGTTTGACTTTGTTGCAGATCGTACGGTGCGGTGGTAGCTGTTGAAGAATGGCATCGGCAGCGACTGGAGCTACAGGATGGTACAGGGGAAGGGTGAAGGCGGTTCCCTCAGGGGATTGCTTGGTCATTGTGGCCGTTGCTAGCTCCAAGCCTGGTCCTCTGCCTGAGAAATCAATCACTCTGTCTTCTCTTATTGCTCCTCGGCTGGTAATTTCATTCAATTCACTGTTTTCGATTTGATTATGAGGTTGTGAGCTAGAATCTTGAATGAAGATTTTGAGACTCTGTCTGTTTTGATTTTAATTGCATTGGTGTTCTGTTGTTTGGATTTGTGGGAATTTCGCTAGGCGCGGAGAGGCGGTGTGGATGAACCATTTGCATGGGAAAGCAGAGAGTATCTGAGGAAGCTCTGCATAGGGAAGGTGGGAAGCTTATACTTACTGCTACTCTAATAATTTGGTTGAGTGCTCTGGTTTTGTCTTCTTCTGACTGTGTGTTTGGCGTGATGTGTTGTTATGTGAACAGGAGGTGACTTTTAGAGTTGATTACAGTGTGGCATCCATCAATCGAGACTTTGGAACTGTTTTTCTTGGTGACAAGAATGTTGGGGTGTTGGTTGTTTCTCAAGGATGGGCAAAGGTTGAAATTTGATACCGTGTGATTTCCCATTTAGATGTTCCGCGTTTGATTACATTCTGCTTTGCTTAATTGAGATGTTAATTGTGAACTTGTTCATGCAGGTCAGAGAACAGGGGCAGCAGAAAGGAGAAGTGAGTCCATACCTGGCAGAATTGTTACGGCTTGAAGAGCAAGCTAAACAGGAAGGCCTTGGTCGTTGGAGCAAGGTTTGTTTGGGTTTTTTCCTCTTTAGTATAAAATGAATTTCAAAAAAGCTTGTAATTAAGGTGTGCTTTTTCAAACACACTGCTATTATTGTGATGCAGTACCTCAATATTGCAGTTCCATCATATGATGCGATCCCCAATTTGAATCTATAAATCCCTATTGTAATTATATAAAAATTGTCCTGATTACATGTGAAATTTAATAATTCACTTTTCTATTGCTGAAATGACCATTTGAATTTACTTTCATATTTCAAATTAACATGCAATACAGAATGAACTCATGTTTGCTTATATTTTACAGATATCATCTTCTACTCTTATTTAAATTAATCGAAAATGGACACATGTAGTTGCAAATTCTTGTTTATTTTATGAGTGTAGCATTTATGATTTTATGGTTATTGCAGGTTCCTGGTGCTGCTGAGGCATCCATCAGAAATCTACCACCTTCTGCCATTGGTGACGCCAGTAACTTCGATGCTATGGGTTTATTGGCTGCAAACAAGGGATCTCCGATGGAGGCAATTGTTGAGCAGGTTCGTGATGGCAGTACTCTCCGAGTCTACTTGCTCCCGGAGTTTCAGTTTGTCCAAGTTTTTGTCGCTGGAATTCAGGTATGTTTCATAATTTCTGTTACTATTACGACGGTTTATTTATACACGCCACTAATTGTTTTCCCTTCACACTAGTCCCCACAAATGGGAAGAAGAGCTGCACCTGAAACTGTAGTTGAAACAGAGTTACCAGCTGATGAAAATAATGGAGATGTTCCTGGGGAACCTCGACCACCGCTTACATCTGCTCAAAGACTTGCGGTTTCATCATCTACTGAAACTGCAGCTGATCCTTTTGGACCTGATGCAAAATTTTACACTGAGATGCGTGTATTGAATCGAGATGTAAGTAACATGTTTCTCAGTTTCTGTAAGTTATATTCCTTGTGCACTTATCAAAATTTTAATAATTCGAAACGGGTATGCAGGTTCGGATTGTTCTAGAAGGCGTGGATAAGTTTAGCAATTTGATCGGGTCGGTGTATTATCCGGATGGCGAATCAGCCAAAGACCTGGCACTGGAACTTGTGGAAAACGTATGTCACTCACCTCTGTAGAGTGATCTTGCCATGACTTTTTTTGTCTTAATCAATTCTTGATGAACCTGACTTTTTTGCTTCCATTGTTTTATACGGTAGAACTGCCTAACTGGTTTATTTGAGATTGAATTAAGTTTGTATTTGTGCTTAATTTCAGGGGATCCAGTGAGGGGGTATTGTCATTACTTGGGAGTATATTATATATATGATTAGCATGATACACAATTTGTATTAAAATTTCAATTGAGTATTTAATTAAGTAACCAAGTACCAGCTAAATAAATCTGAAAAGCGAAGCATTGCACTTGCTATCACTGCTGTGGCTTTATTTGCTCGAGTGGACTATATCATATGCAACTATTGGTGATTCTTTTTCGTTTGAGAAAAAGAGTAGACACAGTAATTATGAAGGTTTTGCATCCACTGTTATTCATTGTATTATTTTGTATCCTAGGTTTACGCAATATCTATATTCCATGGCATTTACTTATTTCCCTGGTCTATCTTCCATGGACATTTAGAATGTTTATCCATTCCATGTCTTTTAATGTGATGAAGTATCAGTCAAAATATTCTTAAAAATATCTCAATATTTTTTCCTGTTATATAGGGTTATGCTAAATATGTCGAATGGAGTGCAAATATGATGGAAGAAGAGGCAAAGCGGAGGCTGAAGACTGCAGAGCTCGAGGCTAAGAAAATCAGGTTAAGAATGTGGACAAACTATGTACCACCAGCTTCAAATTCAAAGGCAATTCATAACCAGAATTTTACTGGAAAGGTGAAATACTCTTCAATCATTTGTTCGTGACAAAATGGTCAATCTTCAGTTATACAAGCATATCAACTTAACTTGATTTTTACAGGTGGTTGAGGTTGTTAGTGGAGATTGCATCATTGTCGCTGATGATTCCATTCCGTATGGCAGCCCACTAGCTGAGAGGCGAGTTAACCTTTCAAGTATTAGGTGTCCGAAAGTAGGCAATCCTCGTCGAGATGAAAAACCAGCTCCCTATGCCCGTGAAGCAAAGGAGTTCCTAAGAACACGCCTCCTTGGTCGTCAAGTATGAAAATATCTTAAGTACCTTCTTTTAATATAATTACTGAGTTCATTATAATTTATTACTTCTGTTATGTTTCTCAGGTGAATGTAGAAATGGAATATTCTAGAAAGATTGTTCCTACAGATGGATCTGCAGTTCCTTCACCAGCTGCTGATTCCAGAGTAATGGATTTTGGATCAGTCTTCTTATTGTCTGCTACGAAAGCTGACAGTGATGATACCCCTTCATCTATTCCTTCAGCTGGAAGTCAGCCAACTGGTGTCAATGTTGGTGAATTGGTTGTTGGCCGTGGCTTTGGAACTGTCATTAGACATCGTGACTTTGAAGAGAGATCTAACTACTATGATGCCCTTCTTACTGCTGAATCGCGTGCCCTTTCTGGAAGGAAAGGGATCCATTCTGCCAAGGATCCTCCAGTGATGCATATAACTGACTTGACCACCGTGAGAAAATTTATAATTATGCTTTAATTTCTTTTTACTCAGAAGTTCGTAAAATTTAACTCGATAATATATTCCCGGTTGATTCATATCAGACATCAGCCAAGAAAGCCAAAGACTTCTTGCCTTTCCTACAACGAAGTAGAAGGGTTCCTGCTGTTGTGGAATATGTCCTCAGTGGCCATCGTTTCAAGTTGTTAATTCCAAAAGAAACTTGCAGCATTGCTTTCGCACTCTCTGGTGTCAGGTGTCCTGGTCGTGGTGAGCCTTATTCTGAAGAAGCAATAGCACTGATGAGGCGAAAGATAATGCAGAGAGATGTAGAGGTAATTCAGTTGCTTAATGAACTTAAGGTTCCTGAATATTCCTTTTTTTATTAAATGTTTTAATTCTTGCAGTTTGAGGTGGAAACTGTTGATAGAAATGGAACATTCTTGGGATCCTTATGGGAGTCAAGAACAAATGTTGCACTCACACTACTTGAAGCCGGTCTTGCAAAACTTCAGACTTCCTTTGGCAGCGATAGAATTCCTGAATTTCACCTTTTGGATCGAGCTGAACAATCTGCTAAGAAGCAAAAACTGAAAGTAAAATAGGGTCCCAATAATGTTTGAAATTACCGCTTTTATTTCCCTGTTAACTTTTCTAAAGTTAAAATGTTTTGCAGATCTGGGAGAACTTCGTTGAAGGAGAGGAAGTATCCAATGGGGCAAATGTTGAAAGCAAACAACAAGAAGTACTTAAGGTGCTTAGGATAATATATTGCTAATGATACATCTTTTTTGTTTAAAACTGTGGATTCAGGAATTACTTATTCCATTGTCATGCTTCCACAGGTAATTGTTACCGAAGTCTTGGGTGGTGATAAATTTTATGTCCAGACCGTTGGTGATCAAAAGATAGCATCCATCCAGCAACAGCTTGCTTCTTTGAACCTGAAGGAAGCTCCTGTGCTTGGTGCATTTAGTCCTAAGAAGGGTGACACAGTCCTTTGTTATTTTCATGGCGATAAGTCCTGGTACCGGGCAATGGTGAGTTCAAACCTGAACCTGAAATATTTCTTTTGTTTTGTCCTTTCCCCCTGACTGGTGTCGGCATTGCATTCCATGGCTAAAACCATGTGCCCATTGACTAAGGGATGATGAAAAATATATGAATTGATGATTAAGTCACAGTGACCTGTTTCTTTAATATCTTTCCTCTTTTTTTCTGGACTTTTTCGCCCCCCCCCCCCAACCGATGGCTTTGTAATTGATGTTTTATCCTTTAATATATTTTGAAGTTTACATCAGTCTGTTTATAAACCCTTTTGCATATATGAAGCAAGCTGCTTGAGTTTTAAGCTCATAATTTTAATGTGTAGTTTCAATCTCTTTAAACCAGGTATTTTGGTATAAATATGATTTCTTTTCTTGCCAGAAAATGATTGACCTTAGATGATTTAATATTTCATTATATGCGCCAACACCATATGCATCCCTTCTTTATGACTCGTTGCAATTTCGTGTATTGTAATTTTAGGGTTAGAGTTCATGAGATGCGCTAAGTAGGCAGTGCATCACTTGTAAATTACCTTGTCTGTTTCCACTCTTATTTCTTTAATTCCTTATGAAACTATTTGTGCTGCAACAATCCTTTGTTTTTTTTGCGCTGATCATCCATACATGAGTTTCGTAGGTTGTGAATACACCTCGAGGACCAGTTGAATCTCCTCAGGACATATTTGAAGTATTCTACATTGACTATGGAAATCAAGAACAAGTAGCTTACAGTCAGTTACGACCTCTTGATCAGTCCGTGTCTGCCGCACCCGGTCTTGCTCAATTGTGCAGTCTTGCATACATTAAAAGTCCAAGCTTGGAAGAGGATTTCGGCCAAGAAGCAGCTGAATATTTGAGTGAACTCACTTTAAGCAGTGGAAAAGAGTTCAGAGCCCAGGTTGAGGAGAGAGATACTTCTGGAGGAAAAGCAAAAGGGCAGGGAACTGGGACAATTCTTGCTGTAACTCTTGTTGCTGTGGATGCTGAGATCAGCGTTAACGCAGCCATGCTACAGGTGCTTATAGCTGCTCACTTTTACTTGATATAATTTCATTGTGTTTGGATTTCCGTTAAACTCAACGTGGATTCACGTCGAGTTCAACGTGGCAAATTCTAGCTTCTTCGTTGATACCTTTAGATACGTGAAATCCTGTTTGTGTTTGCACCAACGCCAGACCAAAGATACACTCAAAGTCTTATAGTTTGATTCTCTATACAAACACTTCTCTGAACATTCTGTTTTCTTGTGGAATTTTCAGGAAGGACTAGCCAGGATGGAAAAAAGGAATCGGTGGGACAGAAAAGAAAGAAAGGCGGGTCTTGATAGTCTGGAAAAATTCCAGGACGAGGCACGCACCAAACGGCGTGGGATGTGGCAGTATGGAGATGTTGAGTCAGATGAGGAGGACGGTCCTCCGGCGAGAAAAGCTGGTACTGGCCGCAAATGAGTGTAACAGACAGGAGGTAAATCATATGTTATAGACATCATGAGAGAATGGTTCAATTTATAGGCATGAGTTAGAGAGAAAAAGAAGGAAATGCCGTGCTTATTCCTTTGTAAGTTTTGTTTTATTAATCTTTGTTTTAACATTTTTGTGTTAGGTTGATGGGACAATTGTTTTCTATAGATGTCATAATAAGGTGCATGCGGCAGGGTTCTTTGTTACTATGAGAACAGAAGAGGCGTTTTGGTCTTTTTTAAGAACTTCTCTTACATTTTCCCCTATGGTTTGGTTTGGTTTTGGATTGAAGACTTTTCTTAATAAGTTAACCTGGGTTAGATCCAGTCCCTACAGACAATAAGATTTTTCATTATGAAATCACAAGTACATGTATTCTTTAACTCAAGCCCATTCAAACTTTTCAGCCAGTACTCTTTCTAAAAAGCTTTTGCAGAAATACAACTCTCCTTTATAACTTAGCTTGGGAGGAATACAACTGAAGATGGAATAGTATACTATAATGTTAAACAACTCACAACACTCAAAGAATGTATAACCGTTTAGTTTATAACTAAAAGTCACTCCAAATGATGTGGAACTATTGCAAAAACAAATTGGAGGGTAGTTTGAGTAGGAAATAATGGAGATCATTTTGTTGAATAATTGTGTTCTTGTCTTAGGACAAGAGAACCCTAAGAGAAAACCCTAGTAGAGGGAGGTAAGAGAAATTAAAGTCTTGTGTCATAATGAAAGGGTTCCTTTTACAATGGATGACCTCTCCTTTTATAGTGATATGATCCAAAACCCTAATGCTAGCCTATTTGGGCTCTTGGGCCTCATAAATCCTCGGCTTAAGATTACTTACTAGAGAACACTCTTAGTTTGATACCTATGGGAATCACCTATTCTCTTTACAAGGGTCAGGTCACCCTAATCTAACTAAAGATGTGACCGGTTGCCCTAAGGAGGCCTCGCCTAGTCTTTCTGTAGTCACGCCGAGCTTTGACTGTGGGCCGGTCCTATCACGACAGGTCCTGCCCAGCCCAAATTGCTTTGCACCACTTCAACTTACTGCTCACATATCATTTTGTAGTTGAATTTTGAGGAAACTAGCCGTTGAACATGAACTTTAGAGGACTTTGGTTTTAACAGCCTCCACATCCAACATTTGTTTAAGGAATTAAGGCTTCATCAGTAGACTTCTATCCTTGAGGTTTACACATTGTATATATTCCAATATGATTGTCAACATCCTAAGCTATAAATACATATACGGGTGAACAAATATTTACTATATGTGGCAAGTTCTTCACAGCTCACTCTTGTCACACTTCTAGACTAGACGGGGAACAATCAAATAGCTTTCATAAATTTAAATACATATACGGGTGAACAAATATTTACTATCTTTACTCAAATGTGAAGTACCATAGCAACTAGTTAGCTTATTAGGATATCTTTTGGAAATAGTAATATTTACACAAAATAGACTCATGTCTGGACACTACAAAGAAGTGCTAATATTCAAGGAATATTATTCCCGAACAAGACCATCTTTCTAATATTAGTGTTTAAGAAAGAACAAGGAACTTTGCTTCATAAGGAATACATACAATACAACTCAAGAATAATACAATACACATAGAAAGACAAAAAAAGGAAACAAGATGTAAATATACTGATCGGGGAGCGACCAAACTACCCGTGAAGCAAGGGTAGGAAGAAGGTGAGGGGCACGGTAACGTTGAGCGGTTGATGAAGGTCCCGGGAGGGACTCCTGCAAGGGACTCCAATGCCGAAGTAAGAGGTTGAACAAGGGTGAGTAAGTGAGTAATGAGATGAAGAGATGAGTTACCTTACCAAAGGGGGGAGGGAACCCCCTTATATACCTGTCTTGGCTCTAGGGTTGAGCCATGCGACGTCATGCATGGCCTGCGTCTTGACTCTTCCCAGCCGTAGGATCCTCTGCTATTCCTCCGGCGCCAGAGGGATCTTACGGTCCAGGCTTCTCGTGACATGTGTCTAATCCCTAGTTCCCTAGGGTGGTTGAGGGAAGTCAACCCTACGTTGTGGGGCCCGCTATTGTCCTTTGTGGAAATGTGGGACCAATCCTAGCCACTTTACAAGTTCCCAGAACAGTAGTCCCCCAGCTCTGGCCCAATGATTCAGTGGGGCGTGAGCTTAGAAGTAACCCCCTTTTACTCTGTGTCCTGTGATGCGAGTCCATAATTACGTAGTTGACCGGTCGGGGTGAGGAGGCAACATGATCGACCCGGGGGTGCCCGGCTGGAGCGTCTCCTAGAACAGTAGTCCCCTAGCTCTGGTCCACAAGAAATGTGGAGCTTGAGCTAATAGAGTCGGAAGTAATTACATGGTTGGTCGGTCGGGGTTGGTCCTCACATGATCGACCCGGGGAGTGACCGGCTGGAGCATCTCCCAGTACATATATGAAAACTAAAGTTACTTCTTTCTTTAATTTCCTCTTTCACATTCCTTTTAGTTTTCTTTTCTTTCTTCTGCTTAGTTTTATTATAGAGAAGAGCCAGCGTCTG
The DNA here is from genome assembly GCF_012489685.1 of Lotus japonicus. Classification (NCBI taxonomy): domain Eukaryota; kingdom Viridiplantae; phylum Streptophyta; class Magnoliopsida; order Fabales; family Fabaceae; genus Lotus; species Lotus japonicus. The sequence continues at coordinate 78,804,396 of NC_080041.1, forward strand.
CCACCAACAAGAACAGAGAAGAACGTGGTAAATGGCTGCCACGGTGGAAGATGGGTTCAAGTTAGGGTGGCAAAATGATCCATGAGTCCATATCCATCCAGTCTATTCACGACAAAATGCATCTATATCCATCTACATAGAAAATTAATTTAAATGGATGGATTACAATCAATTCATTTAATCCATTGGAAATCCATAACCCATCCGTTTAAAATTAAAATTCATTGGATGGTGGATATATTGAAAAATGACGAATAGTGATGGACCAACTTAGAATCCTACTGAATTGCAAAAATGTATTAAATGAATTGTAAATAAAAAAATAGAAGGATTAAATAATTAAAAACAACATGGATTGTCAGAAAAGCCCAATGGATTTCAAACAACAAAAACAAAAAGATTCGAATCCTAAAATCGACATGAACGAGTCAAGATAACTAAAATCGACTCTAATAACTAAAATCGACCCCAAGCCCAAAAGTCGACCCCAAAACCCCAAAAACCGTCCTAAACTCTAAAATCGACGATAGATTCCAAAATAGAACTTAACACTAAAACCAGCTTTAAAATCTAAATCCAACCAACCCAAAAATCAGCCTTTATCCCTAAAATCAGTCCTCAAGCCCTAAAATCAACTCTAAACGTTAAAGTTGACCTTAAACCCTCAAATCGACGCCGAACCCCTTAAACACCAAAATCGACCCAAAACTCTAAAATTCAGTCCCAAACTCTAAATTCAACCCCTAAGCCCCCAAATTGGCCCCAGATCCTAAATTTGACACTGAACGCAAAACTGACCTTGAAACCGACCCTAAAATTTTTGGTCGAGTGGTCGCGCATCGGGTCATGAGGGTCGGAGAAAGGTCATTTGGGTCTTCGCCGGGATGAACGAGTTGGGCCATGGGGGTTGTCACCTTGAATCGGTCGACATTAGCGTCGTATCGAGAAAGTCATCATCGGGTCATAACATGTTGGACGATTTTGTTGAGTCGAGCGAGTCGTTATTGGGTAGGGGCAATTAGTGTTAGTTTTTGTGTTTAGGGTTTGGGTTGGATTTTATGATTTATGCCTGATTTTAGGGTTTAGGGCCGATTTTAGTGTTTAGGGTCGATGTTAGAGTTTGAGGTTGATTTTAGCATTAAGGGTTGACTTTAGGGTTTGGGGCTAATTTTATTGTTAAGGTCGATTTTAGTGTTTAGGATGATAATAGGGTTTGGGGTCGATTTAAGGGTTAGGGATCAATTTTAGGGTTTGGCGACCAATTTTAGGGTTTTGAGTCATTTTTGTGTTTGGGGCCGATTTTACGGTTTAGGGTCAATTTTAGGGTTTGGGACAGATGATAGTTTTTGGGAGCGATTTTAGAGAAATGAATTTTTTATAAACCTTTTTGTCAAATTTTTTTTTATAAAAATTCCATAAAAAATCGAAGTTATTGGATGGATTGGATTTTCATCCATTAAAAATTCACTAATAAATGGATTGGATGGATTTTTTAAAACAATTTTAGTGGATGCTTAATGGATAATGGATTGTTTTGTATCCATCTGTCACAATCCATATCCATCTAATTTATTCATTTGCCACGCCTACTTCAAGCTAACAATGGGAGTAGTCAGAACAAAGTGTCTTTGCTTGTAACCAAATGAATAGATGGGTTAGTGACTTCTCATTATTGACAAGCAAACAAAAGCATTTTTAAATCGTTCATGAGAGTGATTTAAGACTATCAAGTCTAGGGTTCGATCTTGGGCTGTGCGAATGGAGAAACATTTGTTAGGAGAGATCTACCCACTTAATGAGATCTTAGAGCCTCAGAACATCATTTGTTTTCACCAATTTTGCTGTGACTGATACTATGATCTCATAAACAGCTTGGACTGGTCATATAAGGTTCATAAACAGCTTGGACTGGTCATATAAGGTTCAACTGGTCAATTCTTATACCTATTCTTGAAATGCATGATATAACACAAATGTATTCTTACAGGGGTGGGGGATTCTTATACTTTCAAGCAACCAGTCCCAAAAAATTTATGATATTGGGTAAGACCACATTAAATGGTTTTATATTATTATTTCTAACAATATTAATGACACTTGCGGAAGTTTTCAGTTTATAGCTTGGAGAGATGAAATTGAGCGTGTTCATAGAATGTCAGAATGTGTTGAAACTAAATCTTAGAGCAAGAGTCTTCCACTTAGCAACAAAGCAAGACTTCGAAAAGAGAAAGCATGTGGCAAATGAGAGAAGCAATTTATAATGAGGAAGATGTAGGGCATACGTGTAACTATTTTAAGCGACAATACAAATTTAACCGTGCCAAAATTAGCTTGTTTTAAATCTTAGAATAAGTTTTACTTGAAATATATTGAAGCAGGGTTTTCGTTTAATCGGGTTTTCGTTTACTTGAAAAAGCAGAATCCATTGCTAGAAAAACAAATACAAAAGTTAATTGTACAACTTCAATTAGCAAAACACTAAAGTCCCCAAAAAGGAGAACATCTACATTCCTTAAGCATATAATCTTTTTTTTTCTTCAAGAAAAAGAGAAGAATGAATGTAAACCAAGTGCACCTACAAAATCCAACTAAGCACAAAATTTATCTGTGGTGAGAATAATAGGTCGCCCCTTTCAAGTTGTGCGTGCAACCATTCAAGTGTCTCGCCTTGTCCTTCTACGCGGAGCGTTAGATGTATCCTCCTTCTCTTTGTTTTCGTCATTCTCTCCACTAGCTTGGTTAGTGGAAGCTTCTGGGCGTTCTGTTTTCTTCTTCTCCACCACCTTTGGCTGCACCAGAAGAAGAGACTTGGTTATAAGATTAACATAAAGTCATAAATACCTCCATGAAAGAAAAACAAATAATCAATGGACAAGATTCACTATTCAGTAGTCAATACTCACAGCAGGTTTCTTCCCACCAAAAATGAGCCTGAAGAAAATGGTCAGGAAGACGACCACAATGGCTACAATAGCTCCAATAGTTAGATTTGGTTGCTTCTCGGCCTTTTCAATGAGATCCTGTATAGAAGCATAAAGTTAGCTCATATTCCACTAACTGAAATATAATTGATACCAAAAGAGAGGAGATGTAAATTTTAGAGTTTGAGACTTCGGTACTTACATATATCTTAGGTCTGTGTTCACTGAGGAAGGGAATGTCTGCAATCTTGTACAAGAGGTCAAATACCTTCTTCTGCAAGGTCAAAATTAGGATCATAATTAGAAAGAAGATTTTGATCGAAAAGTGCAACAGGAGTGAAATAGAGTTAAGGCAAAGGCTGCAAAATTCTTGCATTACCTGGAGTCCTGCAATACCATCTGATGCGGTTTCCGCGGACTCTTCAGCCTTTTGTTTCTCTTTCTCAATGGTAAACTTGGGCTTCCATGTTGTCTCCCGATAGGACTCTGCGATCTTATCATCTTTAACTATCAGAATATTGTCAAATAGTATGCCATCTTGCATTGTCCAAATCTCAATGCCAATAGCAGCAATAGGCTCAAAATCAGGTTTCTCAAGTTCAAAGTATTCAGGGTTTGGAATCTCTTGAGGCTTCCAAATACCCTTATAACTGGGATTATCAATGAGGGGAGCGCTCCATTTTCCCTTATAAGCTGGATTCCTCTTGGTTGGTCTCTTCCACTCACCACAACCAGGGGCTGCTTCACACTTTGGGTTATCAATCTTTGGGGCTTCCCATTCACCATCCTCTTCCTCATCCCAATCTTCTGGTTTTGTTGCATCTGGGTCATCTACTTCCTCTGGCTCATCATCTAACCATCCTTCAGGTTTCTCCGCTTCTTCATCTTCAATTTCCATGGGTGCATCCTCATCCCAGTCCTCTGGCTTCACAGCATCTGGGTCGGGAATTTTGGCTCTCTCATCCCAGTCCTCAGGTTTCTTGTCATCAGGATCTGGGATTGTCTTGGAAGGGATTAGAGAAGGCTCAAAATCCTCAGAAGATAAGATATTTGCCTTTTTCTTCTCCTCCCCGTCAATCAAAATGCTCAACTCATTATCAGGCTTCAGAATAGCAGTGTACACGTGAGATAGTTTGTCCAATGGGACAGAAGGGGGGAACTTGAGATGGTGTTCAACATACTTTCCAGTCTTTGGATTCTTATGCCTGAAAATGAAATGCACTTTGTTTGTAGCCCCACACTTATCAGGACCAAACATGATAGAATATGGAGATTCATTATCGAATTCCTTGGCTTTCCACCCGCTATCCTGGGTTTGAAGATATTTAATATAAGCACCACCACATTCTAGTCCATTCTGGAGGCGAGTCTCAAACTGAAGAACAACTACTCCATCCTTAAAGTTGACAGGTGCATCAAGTTCTTTAACTATAGCATATTTCTTTGCTGGTTCGCTAACGAGAAGTCCATGATCATCATGCCCCTCACTCTTAGCATGCTTCCAGACACCTAAAACCCAAATTACAAAAAAAAAACAATTAATCTAATGTTGGGGATTAAAATATCTATCTGACCATGAGGGGATATGGGTCTGGGTAGATTGCAAGAGGTGTTAAGTTCAAACCTACAAGTTTATTGTACCAGCAACAAAAATATACTCTATGGCTTCAAATATGCACCAAGAATGAAGAATTAAAATAAAACAAAGAATGTAATGGAAAAATATCAATAACTCAATTTTAATGGCTTTGTGTAACAAGACATTTAAATCTAATAATCTAATAATATAAATAAGTGAACACATTTTCACATTTTATCATATCAAAGTACTATACTAGGATACTACCAACCGAGCAATTTAAAATATTTATCCATTCCTCTACAATATGGTTGGACACTACTAGAAGTAGTAATGAATCAACTCCTAATCATCGCAAACTAAATCCTGGTTAGCAACTGCAAAAACATTCCAGGGTTATGTGATTAATAACCCTTTTGCTTAATCCACGAGCACAGATGAAACACAGGAGTCAAACGTTTATCTAACAGATTTCCATACTATATGTACAGCATTAATTACATCCTTAATTAATTATAATCTGCTGAAACACTAACACATTCACTAATAACAGATTCGATTACTTCACTAAATTACTATATTTACATCCTTAATTAATGACTGTATAATAGTAACTGATGAATCTGTCAATTCAATACCAATTACATTGTCAACAGATCCTCAACATTGCAACCGTAATCATTCTAATTTCTACACAGTTAGCAATACCAATTACATCAACGTTAACACAGTTATGAAGCAAAACAAGAATCAAACAGGAAACTACACCATTGATCTACGCGTGCATGAACAGAATTGAGACAAAATGTTAGATTGATTATATACCTTGGTACTCATCCTTGTTTGACACAATCCAACGCCCGTCAAAATCCTCATCAAACGACTCGTAGAAGATCTAAACAAAACAAGCATTCACGAATCAGAGATCCATCAATCAATCACAGAAAAACAAAATTGAAATCAAAACAAAAATTACCGCGTCTACGGCATCATCGGAAGCGCGAACGAACTGCAAAGAAGAAGAAGCAATGAAGACGAAGAAGAGAACGAGAAGCGATGAAGCTACAGGGAAACCGTTTCGTTCTCCCATTGCGATTTTCGCTTTCGCTCTGAAACCCTAACCGTTTTGGTGAAGTGAAATCTGAAATGGTTTGTTGAGTTGTGAGATCTATATAGAGCTTCTCGCTCTTGGAAGAAGAGTGTGTGACACCATCGTTTCCTTTTTCTCTGTGCAGATCTACAACTTCGACCTGTTTCCACCAATGACATTGCGCGCCACGTGACAGAACCCAATCAGTGTTTGCCACGTTGCGGTTTTGCGTCATTTCCCTCTCATACCGTACGTGTAATGTCCAAATCGACTCAATTTGACTGGGCTTTTTTCAGGCCCATGGGCCCTTTGATGTTAACTACGTGCAATGGTATCTCATCAGCGACAAAAAAAAGTCTCTTATCAATATTAGTTTCTTTTTCTTATTACCTTTTATTTGTTGATACTTGTGGATGTGTTAGTCCTCCTCATATTCACATGATCATATATTAAGGTAAATAATTACCAAAAAAAATATATTAAGGTAAATGATTCGACTAATCCGGTCAAATCACCCAACAGGATGTTGAATAAGGAGAAAACAGTTGAACTCTGGCTGGAATGGAGGTGAGAGACCTTTAGTAGAGGGGTAATTGTAGTTGTCCATCTTGTCCAAGCCTAGGAGGGGTCTTTGTAAAGACACTTCAATACCTAAGTCAGTGATCAGAGGAGTTAAGACTTAGGTTAAGATTATCGTACCTCCTTCAAGGTTGAGTTTTTCCTTTTACACACGTGTGAACGTGAGTGGACCTTCGTAGATGATAATGAGTGCTTAGCTTCTGAATGAATCTTGACCATTCATTCTTTCGCTGTCCCCAAAGACTGATGGCCAAGGGTTCCTCGGAAACGAGAATTGGGTCTTGAGCTCCTTGCCTACGCATGTAGCTAGGTTAAGGGGGCTCTTGATGGGAAATGATGAGGTGAATTGTATCTTGAGAGTGGTCCCAAGGAGGGAGCGATCGCGCAAGAATTTTTCTAGGGTGACCATGATTCGAGGGGTGGTTGATCCGAGGCGGATCTCACTCGTTAAGAGAATGGTCGTTATTGACTTAATCGCCAGAGGTATGGCGTAGGAAGGTTAACTGGGTCAATGAGCTAATTGAGTCATCCCCCGGAACAATAGTCGAGAGGTAGAGTGTTGCTTCCCAATGAAAAAGTGGTCGTCATTGACTTGATCGTTAGAAGGGTGGTCATCGGAGGGTTGACTGGGTCAATATGTTGGCGAAGTCATCCCATAATAGTCAGCATTGAATGATGTATTATGTACTCCCTCCGGTCCTATTTATAAGCAGCAAAAAAAAAATCTCATAGTTTAAGAAATGTAGTTAAACTAGATAAAATGCATTAAATATGTCTTGAATCAAAATAAACTTCCAAAATTACCCTTTGTTATTAGTGTTGGAAAGTGGGAAAGAGAGAGAATAATTAATGAGACACATTTTACAAGCTAGAATTAATAAGGGCATCATTGGAAAAAAATAATTAATATAGCTCAAACTTTCATTTGGTTCTTATAAAAAGGACCAAGATTTTTCTTCTCTTTCATGCTTATAAATAGGACCGGAGGGAGTACCATATATGTATGTCTCGGTGAGCGGTGTAAAGAAATAATTGTTCTCTTTATATTCATGTGTGTTTCTTAAATACTCCATCCGTTCCTATTTATAAGAACCAAACTAACATTTCACGCCACTTAAGAAAGTGGTTGGTAGTATTAAAACTACTTATCATTAATGAGTTGCATAGTGGAAAGAAAGAGAAACCTCTATTAAATGAGGGTATTGTTGCCAAAAAATAATTAATGCATCTTGAAATTTGAATTGGTTCTTATAAAAAGGACAAAGCTACACCCTTCATTTGGTTCTTATAAATAGGAACGGAGGGAGTATAAAGTACAAGAACAAGAGTCACACTTAATATGATTATAATGGAAGAAATAAATGCTAGAATAAAACTAATTAAAAAATAAAATAAATAAAACAATCAAATCCTATAATTATATGATATCATATTAATTATAAAATAAGAATTAAAGGGATATGCACTCAGTGTAAACACATTTTACACAGTCATTCAATTGAATTCTGCCACATCATAAAATATATCTTTGTTTTAATTAAAATTTAGAATAAAAGTTTTTATTCCTCCTACGTGGCATGTTGTGATTGGTTGTCAGTGTAAAACTGTTTTACACCGAGAGTGCATATCCATTAAACTCATAAAATAATTAAAAAGGTAATAAATCAAAAAAAAATTAAAATCAATAATTTGATGTCGATAAAAGTAGTGGTCTAAAGGAGTGATATTTAATCTAAGCATCGTGTCTTTTTTTTATGGCAAAAATTGAAAACCGCAAATATATCCGCTAATAAAGTTGAATTGACAAAAATGGGGAATCATCCCACCCACCACCAACAGGTATTAGAATCCTAAAGACTAAAGAGGTTAACAAGTATTGCCCCCCTCTAGCATCACCTTATGCTGAATAAAGACAGAAAATGGATCATATTAAAGACAGAAAATAATTTGCCTATGCCTTTAGAAAATTAATAAATTAAAAATCAAAACGTGGACGGCAGGATTCGAACCTGCGCGGGCAAAGCCCACATGATTTCTAGTCATGCCCGATAACCACTCCGGCACGTCCACCTTTTTGTTGTTATTTTCTCTAACGAGAATCTATTTAAAGTAAACTATATGCATGTCAAATAAGGTTTTTATTTATCCACATTATATTGAATGTAATAAAATCATAAACCTCGAGCATTAAAATAATAATCTTAATCTTCATTAATTTATTTTATAAGAACCGATTTTTCCCTTGCCTATTTTAAGAAATAAACTATTTAAATGTTAGCTTTTTAATTTAAAATGTCAATATTTCTTACTTTCTTTTCATCCACCCCGTATTGTTTAATTACATTTCTATTCTTTTTTAAATTAAAAAATACAAAAAAATATTATCATCAAAGATAAATATCTAACAAATTTCAAGAAAAGGGTAAAACATAGTAATAAGAACAAGAAAATTGATTTTTGCGCAACTACCGGTAAATTTTACCACAATATTCTTATAAACTCACTCAAATTAACTGTAGCCTATTCAACTTGCAACACATCAAAATCGAAACCTAGTTGGACAATTGCAGTTGTGGTTGTGTGTTATTTCCTACCCATCAAAACTGAAACCTTTGGTTAAAATTCGCATGAACCCGACTAATGGACACCCCTAGCCACACCACGGGGTTTACATGAAGTCATGAACACAAAAAGCAGGTAAAGTTTCCTTGTTAAAGAAACGCTAGCAACATGAGAACGTGCCTGAAATAGTAATTGCAATTCTTCTCATTTTCAATTCTTAAGTGAAGTAACAATTAGGAACAACTTTTTGGTTGAAGTCCATACTAGATAAGGTATTATGAAGATTTCCCATCAAAATTGTTATAAAAAAGGACTTACCTTATTTGGCTCCATAGTGGAAGAAAGTTGTAGGGGTGACAGCTTCACGAACACCAAGCTCATAAGGCTTCGCGACGAGGATGACTACTTCCAACGATAGTGGCTTCCTCGCAGTGCGGCCAGTAGAGGCGTTTAGAGAGAGTGAAGGTTGAATCATGAATGGGTGTCTAAAAAGATGAGCACGGGGGATTTGAGGGAGAGGAGAGGAAGAGCTGAGGGACGAGGATGAGGAAGGTTTGGGGGCAACACGAATGACAATGAAAGAGAGAGTGAGGTTGGGGACGACCTTAAACCTCAGCAAATTGATTTGCAGGTCACGGATGGCACTTCTAGTGTCCGTCAAGCCGACTCAACATTATAAATCGTTTGACGTCTGCCATTTGAGTGGACTTAGTCGACACTACATTTAAGTCATATGAAACATTATTTTTAAACTTTATGACGACTTTGTGTCTGCTAAGTCAATGTTAGTTAGCGTCGATATCGCGTCGGCATTAAGTGTTGCAACTTAAAACACGCTTTCTTATAGATGAATGCAGATTTTTATTTGCACGCCCTTGCTCATCCACATGCAGTGGAAGACAGAGGCCATGGGCCTGAATCGTCTTTTTGAACCATCGCACATCTCGCACAATGGTGTGCTCTTATCGCTGAGGTCATATTTATGGTGGTTGGTGGTCCGTAGGGTTAAATTATGGTTTAGTCAATGACAAAGTGAGATTATGCAATTGGATTTGTGAATGGTCCGTTCGCATATGGTATCACCCAATTATAGGTTTGTGATTGTTTTGTTGGTGAGAGATGTCGCTACATATGATCCAAATTGGGAAGATCATGTAATATTCTTCTATGATTTTTGATTGAACAGAAGGTAAAATGAAATAAATTTGATTTTGAAATTTGTAGGTTGCTTTAGAAATTTATGGAAGTCTCTGTCAAAGATTTAAAATTACATGAACCATGTGTGTTAAAAGAAACATAACATAGACAATCACAAGCATTCAACAATAACACATACTGTAGCAGTACTTATTTGAGACTAAAGAACAAACTGGGTAACATGCACCATGTGAATGACCGACTTCACGAGCAGCTCGATGAATTGAATCTGGAAGAAAGGCGTTACCTTCCCTTTGCCATCATGACTTGCCTTCTTTTCCTGCATCGATCTCTCTTCGAATCAGGTAACAAGAAGCGAGTAGCATAGTTTGCAAAAATAAGTGCACTTCGTTACATCTTCATCTTCATTCCCTTCTTTCTCCATATCGATCCTGATCACTGTTAGCTTATAGATGGATTGCACTGAGAAGGCAAAGACACTTGGTTGGAATACCTTCCATTAATTTTCAATATATAATGGTTATAAAAGCACATCAAAGATCAACAAAGATTAGAAGAATTAAGGCTTAAATAAGTTTTTGGTCCCTGACCTTTAGTAAATACTTGGTTTTCGTCCCTCGCCGGAGTAAAGGTGGGTATTAGTCCCTAACCTTTGTCAAAATGTTTGGTTTTGGTCCCTCCGGAGCTCTGGGTCAACGCCGGAGCTCCAGTGGCTCATGTGGCATGACCACGTGGGATTAATGAGGCCATGTGGATTTTTTTATTTATTTTTCATTTAAATTCTTAAAAAAAGGAAATTAACCTCTGTAATTAAAACCTAATTTACTAATTTAATCCCTCACCTAATTATTAATTATAAATCTCTTCATGTCCACATCTTTCATCAAAAACCCAGATTTTGTTCTTCATCCATCTCTTCCTTCTTTTCTTCATCTTCCCTTTCACATACCTACACAAACCCACTCACCTAATTGAACACAGATTGAAACAAGAAACACTGAACTGAACAAGGTTACCCAGAAATTTTCCAAATTTTTGTTGTGTTTGCTTTGTTTTTATAATCAATTGATTATCCATCAACAAAGGTGCACAACCTTTGAATCCTCCAATTTGAATCCTACCACCTGCTCTCACAACAAGCATCACAACCATCAGTACAAGCCACGTACAAGCCAAGAGAACTGATGAGAAAACCTACATCTGAAAATCCAGCCTACCAACCTTCTTCATAGACATATCAAAGTACCACCACGACCTTTGGGGAAAATGACGAGATCTGGAGCGGCGGCGGCGAGATCTCAATTCCCCAGATCCCTTAACCTTTTCTCCTCCTTCTGCATCTGGCGCCGGCGACGACGAGATATGATGGAGCGACAATTCTTTCTCACGTGAAGGCTATGAATTGCATAAATCCATCAAAGGAACCACCTTGATACCATGAGAGGCCCATATTTTTCAAGATCTGTTTGAATTTTTTAGTGAGGGTGAGGGGGTTTTAGTGAGTTGTAGATCTGGAGGAAGGAATCGTCGTCGATCTGGTCTCCGAAGGAACCATCTTCGATCTGGAGAGTGCTCGCTGTTGGAGCTTCTGGAGGAAACATATTCAATTTCTCGTGATGCTTTCCTGTGCTGACTGGACGAGAGAAAGTTAGAGGTTCAGGTTAGAATTTTGATGGGGTTGAGAATGGAGCTTTGGATTTTGATGGAGGGTGTTGAAGAAAAGGTTATGAGAAGTTTGTGGTTTCAGAGTTTCATGGGGGAGAAGAAGATGTTGGTGATGGTGAACGGTGATGAAGCTTTAGAAAATTAAGATAAAGAATAAAAGAAATCCTTGGATGATTAATTAATATCTGTTTTATAAATTAAGATTTATATTATAATTTAAATGAAAAATAAATAAAAAAATCCACCTGGCCTCATTAATCCCACGTGGTCATGCCACATGAGCCACCGGAGCTTCGGCGTTGACTCAGAGCTCCAGAGGGACCAAAACCAAACATTTTGACAAAGGTTAGGGACTAAAACCCACCTTTACTCCGGCGAGGGACGAAAACCAAGCATTTAGTAAAGGTTAGGGACCAAAAACTTATTTAAGCCAAGAATTAATTCACATTGAATTTTTCAAATGGTCCCCTCCTCACCACAAAGTAACTTGACATATATATGCTTAAGCTTATCCACTAATGGTTCTTCCATATTATTCTTCTTCTGCTTTAGACTAAATTAAAACAGAACAATATTATTCTATAAGAAAGAGTAAGGGAGCCTCGTCACTCCACGTGTAAAAAGGTGGACCCTTGGTAAAAGAAGTCATGTAAGTAGATGATATAATAGTGAAAAGAAAGTCAAATAAGTTAGAGCAACAAACAATGGCAGGTGTAAAGATAGAACTGGGAGGTAGATAAGCACTTGCAATTTATATAATGGCGAGGAGTAATGATATTTACACACCTCATTTTTTAAACACTTCATTTTCACCTCTTTTTGTTTCTATCTCTCTCATCTTATCATCTATCACATCTCATACTTCCTCTCTCTTACTTTTTCTTTTCTTCCTATCTCTCTCTTCATTCCACCTCTTCCACCTCAAATGAGAGGTGTGTAAGTAACATTATTGAATGGCGAGATGTGATAGGGATTAGCATCTCTTATGTCATGTTATAATATCAGGCTATCAGCTGAAATATGGTGTCAATTTCTTTCTTCATATATTCTTTTGTTTTTATGTTTAGACGCATGTTGTATATCGTTATCCGTTCGGGAAACATTTACATGTCTTTTCCAATGTCCTAAAATGATAGCTCAAGTGGTAAGAGCTAGAGACATAAGGGTTGAGTGAGATGAAAGATAAAAGGTCCAGGGTTCGAATTCTGAGGATGACTAATTTACTAACATTACTAACAACTAACATTTGCCTATAAAAAAACATGTCTCTTCCAATAAATATATTTTCTTGAATTTAAACTTGTGTTTGCATCCTTATAAGGATCTAGTTTGCTTACCACTAAACTATCACTTTGTTGGTTCTTTCTTCAAATATTCAGAAAATTCTCACAATTTAATAATTGTTAACAGAGAAATAAATATAAAATTTTAATAATATAATAGTGTTATGCTAGATCCAGTTAAGTTTGATACCATTAATTTAATACTTGTGAATGGGAATGATGTAATAATAGTTTATTTATCATTAATATTAGGTTCTAATCGTGCCAAGTTGGTTCAAATGGTGTTTTGAAATACAAACCAATCAAACAACCTTGGGCTAGGTTGGTTCAATTTTCTTGTTTTTTACTTGGACCCTGGGTGGAATTGTTGATTTTTCTGTAACCATCTTCATATGGGTCGATCATAGACTGGAAACTGGACAAGTCCCTCATGTTTGACGATTCACATACAATCTAAGAATGATACAAAGCTAATTCCTCAACATTTGTTATTTCTCAACGTTTATTATTTCTCATCCCTCTTTCCGAAGCACACAAAACCGAAGTTAAACCCAACTCAACCCTGTTGTTCTGTCTTTTAAATATCGGTCCTGTGTCCTACAACTATAATACAAACAGACTCTAAGTTTCTGACAGGAAAAATGTGTTTTAAGGCTCAGAAAGAATGAGTATTTGTCATATTGCCTACTGGACTAATAACATTTTTATTGTCACATTGACAATTCAAGACTTACCAAAGTATTTGCATTAGCTCAATTGCCTCAGCAAAGAACAATAATAACTCATCCATGAGGTATGCTCTACTAAGCTCCGGAAATACTTTATCTGCAATGTAGATCTATTCAAAACTCTTCAGAAGTACCTTGTCTCAGGGCTAAGCCAACACTTGAAGCGGCTACAAGGGTTGGTGGTGGAAACACCTAGGGACATCCAACCATAGATATTTAAACTCTATTCTAGCTCTAGATTCTTTTTCATATTTTCATAGACCATATAAGTAATGCTGGCAGCAGGCACAACTTTGAGTAGATTTGGAAGGATTCCTTTGTAGAAACCTCTAAAGCCTTCGCGCTGAAATGTTTTCCAAAATGCATCAGACATCCCCTTGTAAGCACTGGTATCGTTCGAAGGTTGTGCCTGCAGTCTAAAAAGGATGATAAATGTCAGCAAAGAACATCCATAACATAACAATGAGAAAACCATGTCTGAAATGTAATGTCAGCAAAGACCACAAATGAGACACTATCCTCCACTCCCATAATTTCTTTCGTGGTGGAAAGAGTGCAGAAACAAGAGTAATGTGAATGTTTGGATACACGGTAGATTTTCACTTTGAAAGGAGAAGCTGCTCCTCGGGCATGTTTGGATACACCACGGTGGATCCAAAATCACGATGGACAGCCACAAAAGCTAAGGAAAATTGCTTATGTCCACTGTGGTTTTTCACCGTGTATCCAAACATACACCTAGAAGCTTTTGTGGTAGCTGAATTGATTCTGGAAGATTTGAACGTGATTCCAAACATGCTGAATACAGATAACATTATACCTTGTACGAATAACCTGCAGTGGATAGACACAAGTGGCTCCAAGAGCTCCAGAAATAGTCCCACATCCTAGTTGCACGAGAGGACCAGGTTCTGTGTAGGAGAAAAAATAATAAAAGGGTTCACTCTTCAAGGGAAAATTTTCAAGAGAGTCAATCAACTAAACAAATCAGTTACTCAGAACACATAAATTCAGCAAGTTTAGCGGCTGCATGAGTAACTTACCAGTATCTTTAAGAATATATGTCCTGGATAAATCTTTCAAGGTATCATAAGCAGTGAGATCAATGCCTGCATAAGGAATCATACCAATCAGAGATGGAAGAAGCCCTCTGTAAAAAGCACGAGGTCCTTCGTGAACCCATATATTCTTTGTAAGGGTTCCCAGGTTAGGAGCCCTTCCCCCTTCAGAGGCGCAAGTTTGTAACCTAGTTTTGATAAGATCCAGTGGATAGATAGCAGCCTGTGCAATTCCACCAGCCATTCCACCCGCAAGAAGCCTCCCAGAAGTACCAATATCTGACTTGCTTCCTTGAGCATCCCCGATCACATTTTTCAGCATTTCAAAGGCGTAAAATTTGATGGCACTTTCTGGTGCTACCTTCACAATATTCAATCCATTACCGCGGTAAAACCCTAATAAACCATCTTGCTTCCATATCTTCATCACTCCCGGCACAATAGAAGCGCGTGCGGTCTGAACTTGTAAGACTACCTTCAGACGATCAAGAGGAGCGGTTACAGTGCGAGAAGTAGCACCTGCTATCCCTCCGGCAAGAAAATATTTGCTCCGGTCCACATGCTTGCTGATGCCTTCAGGAATCACAGCTTGCTCTCCGATGTCTACAAGGCACACCCTCTCCCAATGGTGATATATATTTTCGATTGTTGCTTCATGAGGATATAGTAGAAGAAAATCTCTCCATTCTTCAAAAGTGATAATCCCATTGTTATCCTTATCAACATGCTCCACAAAGTGAGCAAGCTCCTCATCATCCATTTCAATCCCTGCAGCATTGAAGCTGCAATAGCTTATGATATGGAAAAGCAAAACAATTTAATGGAAAAAGCCTCCACAAAAAAAGATAAAAGAATACCATCTTCAATATTCACTAAATGGGCAGAGGCCAGATAGATTATTGCACACAAGAAACTAAGCAAGCAAAAGAATAACAAAAACAATACAGCATCCACCATCAAAGGTTCAACCGGGCTTCTCAAATCCCAAGCATCATGTAGTTTCAAAGAAATAACCCCAAACAAAAAATTATACAAAAAATGCAACAATACATCAGCAAAATAGACACATATCAAGAAGAGTTCACTAAAATTGTGCAGGAATATAAGATATCTGAAGGTGAAAAAACTTTCAGAGCTGGCTACAAAGTCCTATTAAAAGTGAAAAAACCTTCTCCAAACTGTAGATTCCACAAACCTGTTTATAGTGATCCTATTAAATATTTTGAAAAGCTAAAAAGTTTAAACAAAAAAAAATGTCTTGCTAAGAAAACACAATGATTAAGATTTACATTAAATATTTTTAATTACTTAAAGAATAATTCTTAAATGATTGCTTCTTAAAACTTATGGACCAGTCTGATCAAAATAAGTGTAGACCAGTCTAATCAAAATAACTTAAAATTTAAACTTTTCCTTCAATTTCTATATAGATAGAATTAATAATCCACCTAAGTTAGGATTGTTTAACCTTGGGATAGGATAGACAGCCACTCGCATAAAACAACTTTTTGATGAGAAAGCAGGGATGGCTAACTGAGAACCACTATTTTTCATTAAATGATTACTATTTCTAAAACTTCAACCAATCTCCTATTTACAAGTAAACAATTAAGGTGACCAGTTACTTGGAAATAAAATGATCCTGCACAAACATGAAGGCAATCACTGCTATGAGGATAACTAAAAAGTTGATGTAGCAGGAGAAAATAACAAAACTATGAACAAGTAGCCTATAGCAAGGAACAGAGATATGTAAATTGGAGAAAGAGTAGAATACACCACCAGCTTTAACAAGTGCATCCCAGAGCTCTTCAGGGAGAATGCTGCCACTATGCTCAACATCAATGGCTTGAAAGATGCGGTAAAGCTCCAATTCCTTATCATCCATGTACCTGCGGAACTCATGATAAGTCACCCTGCCATCACTATTGGAATCACACACCTTGAAAAGCTCCCTCGCATACTTGTACTCTGGTGGGATTTTCAGTGCTGACAACCCTGATTCTATCTGGCCATAATCCAAATACTCCTTGTTCTTCCCATCGAAGAAATTGAACAAGCTGCGGATTCGAACATCTCTCTCTTCTCTCGTTTCCCCCAATGCCAGAAGAACATGATCCATCGTGTGGTTCTTGTTGTTGTTGTTGCCACTACCCATGCTATTCAATATTCACCTTCGATCTTTAAACAATCCCAATGAATTCTGAGATACCCATTTGGAGCATTGAATTTAAAAGCTCGAAAGTTTCTAACTTTGCCTTCAGATCTGAAGTAAAACTCTCTGAACAAACATGGGTCAGAATCAGAATCTCAATGACAAAAATGGGTAAATGCAACGCTTTTTCTTCTTCTTCTTCTTCTTGTTCTATCTACCTTCACTCTTACTACTCCAGGATGAGAAATGAATGTTCAAGAGAGGACTAAGAACAGTGGAGGAAGATCGAGAAACAGATGGAGAAGAAGAAGAGTACCTGAAACTGAAACAAGAACATGTGATTGAGACGGTTTCAACAACATTTGGATTCTATTTTTGCATAATGTAATAAATAATAATGACACGCACCAAAATTGATGAAACTTTTCACGTTTTGTCGCAGGATCTTGGGTTCAAAGTGTGAGGATTTGGTAAGGGAAGGAACACGAGAGTAGCAAAAAAGAGGAACCTTATTGGATATTCCTCTCAATCAACCTCTCCTGCATCTGGCAATGTTCTGCTTTTTGTTGCTTCTCCTCTTCCACTCAAGGCATTTTGATTTTCTCTAATTTGTGATGCGATTTTTTTTTTCCTTTGCAATATTCTCAATCAATCAATCAAAATTTATTTTAAATTAAATAAATCCAATGCTAACATTAATTTGTAGTATAATAAATAGTAGGTTTAATTATATTTTTAGTCCCTGTGTTTTTTAAAATGTGTGAATTTGATTCTTATATTTTCAATTGCTTAAACTAACCTCACTTACTCTTAGAAGAAATAAACAAATTTTGTCTACAGGTAAATAATGGAAAAATTTGACATATATCACAATTTATTATGTTGAAAGTGACATAAATCTTCTTAAAATATCAATAGCATAAAAAGAAGTATGCCTCACATCAACTTTTTTTCATTAAATGTTGGATGTTAAGATAATGTGCGGACCAAATTTAATTAATTTCAAAAGTAGGGAACTTAATTTGAGTAATTAAACTATAAGAACCAAAATCATGCATTCATGAAACTATATGGATCAAAAGTGTAATTAATCCTAAATAGTAATAGAATTGATGGGAGTGGTCATAGTATGTTGGTTTTTTTTTTACATCGAAAAGATAAATTGTACTCGCCAGGAATCGATCCATGGACCTCCCCCCTACCCAACTCATATGTCCTCCAGCTCCTTCCACTTGAGCTATCCTATACGGACATAGTATGTTGGTTTGTATGCTTTATATTTATATTTTTTAGTTATAAAAATATTTGTATTAAATATTTATTTTTAAAATGTTGAACACAAAATATTTAAAAAGCAAAAATTATTTTCTTTCTATATAAAACTGTAAGTAGTTGCTTATTTGTATAAAATCAGAAGTTACTTACGGAGTAGAAAAACAAACAGTACAAACCAAACTAGTCTGTCACATTTTATCTATGCTTTGTAGCGTGTTAGTTTCTCTCAAAATCGTAGTTGCTTATGGAGTAGAAAAGCAAATAGTACAAATCAATCCAGTCTATCACATTTTATCTATGCTTGGTAGCGTGTTAGTTTCTCTTAAAATCGCGTAATATGTGTAAAAGCTATTCATAATGCATGTATTTCCTTTTGTGTTTTTGCACGTAAAGTCGAGTATACGGCGGAAAAGCTACGAGATGTAGCTTCTAGTTTATGCTATTATGATACTTGCACAATTTTACTGAATAACTCATACATGCACTTACAATAACATATGACAATACACAATTAAAAGGTGGCGTTGTTCTTCTAAACAGAGTACTTGACTAGTTTGAAGTATGATATGCTACAAACCTAATTTAAGAAACCCTGATTAGAGTAGTTATTATTATTATTATTATTATTATTATTATTACTTTAAATGTTGAACACAGAGCAATAAAAATAATGAAAACTATTTTCTTTCTGATTGATGTAATTGCTTACCAACCAAATCTTATCACATTTTACTTGTGTATGGTTTGTGTTAGTTTGTCTCAGAATCGCGTAATATGTGAAACGTTTACTCAAAGCATATGCACTTTTGGGTTTTTTCACATTAAAATCGTGTATATGGTGGAAAAGCTATGTGATGTAGCTTGTAATTTACTAATTTTGAAGCTTGCTTGTGGTTGTTCAAAACAAGCTATTTGATTGGTTCGAAGAATGATAAGTTACAAGCCTAATTCAATAAGTCTCAATTAGGGTTATTCATTTAATTTTAAAATGTCGAATACAAAAAAAATGAAAAGTTTTTCTTTTTATATAAAACTTTAAGTAATTTCTTACCGAGCAAATCTTATCACATTTTACCAATGTTTGGTTTCGTGTTAATTTATCTCAAAATCGTGTAATATGTGAAAGAGTTACTCATAGTGTACTCACTTTTGTGTTTTTCACATTAATGTCACATATATGGTGGAAAAGCTTTGAGATGTAGCTTATAATTTACGCAATTTCAAAGCTTGCACCATGTCATCAAATAAATCCCGAACATGCACTCACAAGAGCATTTAACAATACACAATTAAAAAGTGACGTGATTGTTCTAAATAGGCTATTTGTCTGGTTTGAAGTATAAATGCTCCAAACCTAATTCAACAAGTCTCAGTTAAGTAATTGGTTGGTTGGCGCGTTAGTTAAGATACTTATACTGATGGTGATCAATTTAGTTTTTATTTTCAATTATATGATTAATTTCTTAAGAAACGTTTTATATATATTTTTATGCAAGATGATGATAAGCTTCAAATAAAAAACAAATCAAATAAAAAAGAAAACATAAGATGTTTACTCCCAAACAAAAGGCGCACCTAATTAAAGCATCGACTCGCAACAAGGACTTTAACACAACATGAGTCTCCTAATCAATAACAAACTCAATAGATCGCTAAACACTCATTTTTTGCTAGGAAAATTGCACAAGTGTTGCTATATCTGCTGCAGTATATCTTTTGCTTTTATAAAAAAATCAATAAAATTCAAAATATTACAATTAATCTATAGTCTATAAAAAAAATTAAAAACTAAGATTATATTAAATAAATTCATTGGAAGATGTTAAATAATTAAAACTTAATTTAAAAAATTAAAAATTGATCTAATGATATTAATAGGGGTAAATATGTTTTTGGTCATTGACTTATACACTCAAATCTAAAATGGTCTTTGAAAAAAAGGTTTTCTCTTTTGAAATATTTTTACACTACTACAAAAAGGGGCTTGGGTAGCGGTTACATTACACATTGGGTAGCGGTTCCACGGGCGATGCTAAACTGAGCGTTGCTAAAAGATGGGCAGCGGTTCTGTGAACCGCAACGCATGGTATCAGATGGGCAGCGGTTTTCAACCGCTACGCATAAAGGAAAAAACCGCTACCTTACACTAGAAAAAAAAACACAGAACCGCTGCCTAACTATTTTTTTAAACAGCAACCTAATGAATCAGAATATGGCCAAATGAACATTTGATAAAGACCCAATATGAATCATAACAGTAAAAACAAAAATAAAATAAAGAACAACTCAATATCCATATAATTTTTTTCAGAAAGCTAAATTTATTGAATAAGACTAACACCATTACAAACAAAGCATTGGGGTAAAAGTTCAGACCCCACGCACAAAAAGCAACAGAAGGATACAGGAAGAGAAACTAAACAAAACAGAACACAATAACAAGAAAAAAACAGAACCAGTAGCAAAGCAAAAGCTAGAGATAACAGTGCAGCAAAATAAAACAGAGAACATAACAGCAGCTGGGAAGGGTGGCAGCTGCAAGACAGACCCTCAACCTCCAGCCTCTAAGAGAGATTCACGGCAGCACAAAGACACTCCGACAGTGGTGAAGGCCGGTCACACCCTTGTTTGTCCAGATTATCTGCATCTATATTTCCTTCCATGAAGACATGAAATACACCTAGACAATCTACTTCGATCATGAGGCGATCAATTGAGTTGAGGTCGCTTCCACAACCAACGGCAAGTGTGGAATCACTTTCCACAATCACATGACGAAATCCATGTTTTTTGCAGAAAAGAAGGGCAGTAAGGATCGCCTTAATCTCAGCAACATAAGCCCAAGTAGAACCCACTGCTAATGAGAAACAACTCACAACGAGACCATTTGCATCTCTCAGAATCCCCCGACTCCACTAGCACCCGGGTTACCACGCGAGGACCCATCCACATTAAACTTGATTGTGCCTGCAGGGGGAGGAAACCAATCTCAATATCCATATAATTGGGCTGAAACAAAACAAAAATTGTGCACCAAAATAACAGATCTATTCTGATATCCAAAAAGAATAAATTCAGCACTAATTCAACATAGTTCAAAACACGTATTCTATGTATTTTACTAAAACAATTGTACAATTTCCAGAGTTCTCATTGCAAAGTACATCTTTGATGTTCTCCTGTGAAGTTCCCTCCAAGGTACCAATAATACTTCTGCATCAAAAAATAAAGTGATACTCATGAAGATGAAGATGTCAACTAAATATCACTTAAGGTAAAGTAAAATAAGTAACACACATAGGGAAACTGTAAAACATATGGAGGACAAAGACAAAATAACATGCACAACAACACTAATCCCACATCTAGTATGAGCTTCATGAAAGTTCACTTTCTTTTTGCAAAACATACACAATTATGTAATTCTGAATCCTGCCTGAAAATCATATGTGTTGTTGTACACACCACCAAGAATATGACAATAAAAAAGCATCTAACTTGTAGATTATTAAAATTATGAATTGATATCAACCCAAGACCCACATGTATCCAATGTGAGTAAATGCAGGGCTATCAGGTAGATCAAACATCCTTAAGGCTTCAGTTCATAATCTGATATTTATGTCTATTAGATTGTTATATTATTTGCTTCTGTTCTGACAATGAAAAAAAGAACACATTGATCCCACATTGCAAACTAGTCAAGACCCAAAACTAAATAGTAAATGCAACTACTATAGTAAAGAGTAACATATACCTCAAACGATGAATATCTTACATTTCATTTGATAGCTTCGTCCTATTTTCTCTGCCAAGGAAGAAAAATGCATTAAAATGAAATTAGTGGTGGTTGGTAAAACAATCCTCTAATGCATATAATTTAGAACTTCCAAGTTCCAATCACAATTCATTTGATAGTTGTTACAAACAAAAATAATGTAAACCCCAATACCATGTGAAAAACTATCAGAAACCATATTTGGTATGCATGTTATAACAGTATAACTTATAAGGGTGCACTGACAGAAGGTGTTTTAAGTGGAACTTGCTGCAAAAAATTCACAAGGAAAATTAAACTCATATATGAGTAAGTGACATTACAGCATGACTTCATAATTATCTGGGTGTTTGTATTTGTGTTTAAATTGACTAAAAATACATCCACTCGAATGGCACAAGAGATCATAATTGTTCAAAAACACATTCATACTGTCTTGAAACATGCTCTGATGGAAATTTTCAATTGTGCTTCTTGTTCATGCTATAATATTAACAAGCAATATGTCATGGAAATCCCTAAAATTTTGCATGGAATTGTTAATCTAAGTCACATCCTATAGGAGTAGTAGCCTGCAGAGGTTTCTGATAAGAGTTACACACTTACACCACCTGCTGTGGCCCTTCAATTTCTCCAATTTCAACAAACTTTCTTTCTAAAATATCTCATATTTCAAAAATATATATCCAACCTTGCTTACAACTTGCTAACAAGTTACAGTACAAAAAACATCCAAAGTAAACCATAAAGATAACAACAATCATCAATATAGCAGCAACCTATGTAACCTGAAACTCAGCTTCCTTTACCTTCTTAAGAAAAAGTGGCAGAGTGGCACTTCCACATCTTCTAAGAAGTGTCACTCTTCAAATTGCACTCCCCCACCCTAGATAAGAGTTTTCAAGTCTCATTCAAATTTCAAAGCCTTAAAGACAAGTCGAGTTGGCTAATATCCTCCTGAACATGTTCAGAAGTTGTGTACCCCTTGAACTATAGCTGAGAAATATAAAAAATAGTAGAATTTAATTAGGTCAAAATAGTAAAGTAACAAAAGCAAATCAGGCACAAAACATTTCAGGAAATAAAAAGAAGGGACCTTCTTTGAGCGTCTGCTCCCCAAACCCTAATCTAACGGTCATACAGAACGGTCTTCGGCGCCGTCAACTCCTCGTCGTCGCGTCCAAACCTAACGAAAGCCAAAACGAAATGAAATCAAAATCAGAGGAGATGGACACTTATAATCTAGTTGAAGGCAAAGGAAGAGAATAAGGGTTTCTCAAGAAAGGGATAGTGAAACCCTCGAATGGCCTGAGCAAGAACTACCATGAGAGTCCGCAACTTCGTCCAGAACCGGAGCTCCCCTGAGCAAGCTCTTCGTCCAGAACCAGAGCTGCCATGGCCTGAACAAGGGCTTCTGTGGCAAGAGCCCACTATCGCTGCCCGACGGCCAGATGAATGGAGAACCGTATAGAGGGGGAAGGGGAAAAAGTTGGGGTTTGGGCTTCTGTGGTGAGGGTTTCGGCAAGAACGGTTAGGGTTTGGGGTGTGAGACGTGGGATCGAGAATGGCAAGCGAGAGTGAGAGAGTGAGTCGTGAGAGAACAATAGAGGGGGAAGGGGAAAAAGTATGTCACTGTTTGTGAATTTGAGCCAAAAAAAAAAACTTTTGGGTAGCAGTTTCCCGAACCGGTGCCTTGCACCGAAAAATTTAAGTTTAGTAGCGTTTCCTTTATGAGATACTTAACTTTATTATTTTTTTTCATTTTTAAAACACTTGGGCAGCAGTTAATATGAACCGCTGCTGCAAAGGCGCTGCCCATCTCACTTTTTGTGGTAGTGTTATCCAATCATCAGGTCACCTTGAAATCCTAGTCAATATAGTTATTCAGGTTTAATTTTTACATCAATTTTAGTCCTTTGAATTTCTCTTTTATCATTTTTGGTCCTTCTCTCTTTTTTAAATATATTCTTTAAATATTTAAATATATAAATAATAAATGTTAAACATTAAAAATTACCATTTTAAAATATTGCAAATAAACTTGTCAGCATAGAAATATTATGTTTAGTTTGGTGATTTCATTAGTTTGGTCATATAGATAAGTGACAATTTCATTTTAAGATGAAGAATCATATTTAGATATGGAAAATATAAAGTAATTCAAATGAATCCAAGAGAAAGAAACACATAAAGAAAATTAGTCTTTAATATTTCTTATTGATTTTACTTAAGTCAAACCGTGTAATTACAAACCAAAAGAGGAAAAACAAATGAATAAAGAGACATGCCATGTATGTTTATATGGCTATGATATAGGCAGGTGGCGAGGTAGTAAAAGCTGCATGCGTCTTGAATGATGTAGTTCATATCATTGGAGAAGGGGCAGGAGCAGGAGAATGATGATGATGATGATGATGATGATGGTGATGATGATGATGATGATGATGATGATGATGATGATGATGATGATGATGATGATGATGATGATGAGGATGAGGAACAATATAACCTGAATAAGCAATGTGATTAACAATATTAGAGATCTTAATATTAAGATCATATATACAAGAAATTGAAATAAAATATATATATGAAAGATTTAACATGTACGTTATTACTCTGTTGGAAGGGCAAATAGTATATTCACATGCATACATAATATCAAACAAGAGGATTTGAAAGCTTACTTCCACATTTAGTTCCAGCAGGAACTTTGGCTCCACAAGTCTTGAACACATAGATGGCTTTCTTGACATTTATCACACTCTCAATATCCTTTGTAACATATTTGCAGAGGCAAGGGATATCAGCATCATTTATGACCTCACAACATGCTTTTGATGGTGGAATTATTGGCCCAAAAATTCCAGTGTACTCTTGACATTGAGAAGCTATGGCTCCTAAGTCGCCTTTGCATTCAAATTGTGCTGAGATGCCTGTCAGGTTTCCTAAAATTAGGATGGTTGCAGCAAGCACCAACATTCCAAAGGTTAGGTGTCTAATTGTCATGATGTTGACACTATATAATTCAGCCTATGTTTTGCGTGATAGTGTCTCTGCTTTTGTCCATACTTTTGCGCATCAAATTGTAAGGCAACAAGAAAGAACAAGGGTCGAATTTTCGTCCTCACCTGTGTGTGGCTCCGAAACTTCTGGTGTGGCTTAGAACTCGTCCTCTTTGCCTCTTACACATGTTGTGCTTCTCCTTCTTCGATGGCTCTTGAGGTGGTGATCTCTCCTCAAACATACTTTTCCACGAAAAGTTCTCAACGGGGACAGCCAAAAGGTAGCAAAAATAAGCCAAAACCACTACCTTTTGATTTTTTAGAACCAGTTCAAGGGGGAGATGGTGTTACGACGTACGCGCAGCGAACTTGGTTGGTTGGAAAACAATTGGGTTTGAAGCCAAGAGGTTTAGAGGCCTTGATGATCAAGGGTTTGGAGGCTCAAATTCGTATAAATCATCCACATCTCAGTTGACATGTCTAGTCTTTGGCTCACTTGGAATGTACGTGGTTTGGGAGGATCAACGAAACGAGAGGCAGTGAAGAAGATTGTTTTGTTGTGGAAGACAGAGCTTTTGTTGTTGCAGGAGACAAAGTTAAATGAACAACTGCGTCGTATTATAGAGTCATGGACTCCAGGTTTGCACATGCGTCATGTGAGGCACATTCTGCTAGATCGGCAGAGGGACTTATGTGTTTATGGCGGGAAAATTCTTTAGAGGTGTTAAATGTGGTTTTTGACCAGTTTTTGATTTTACTGTTTGTAAAAATTCCCAATATTAATCGTAATGTGTACCAAAGAAATTGCCTTTTTTTCTCAGTATTTTTGCAACACTACTCCGACTATGAACGAAAATTAAAATTCAAAAACTTATCTTTTAGTGTTTGATGTGAAAAACCAATTGGGTGACTCTGGATTTTGTTATTTTTCATGGAGGGTGCTTAAAAAATAAATTCATATTTTAAATAAAAATTATAAATTTAAGATTAATGATTTAATAACAATTTTATTTCTCTCGCATCTCGTTTTTATTCATTTCTTATTTTTGTGTATTACTAATTTCTCTCGGTTCTCTTCATATTTATCAAGATGAACGTGAAATAGAGATGCTTATAAGACATTATTCATTAATTAATTTAAGTGTTATTTTGTATTTTATCTTATATTCATCTATATTTTCCTCATCTTGTCTTCAGTAAACTGTACCACGGTGGTTCAGTTGAATGACAACCATCAGATATAATAGTTTAAAATTAAATGGTTGAGATTAATTTTGGTTGAATCTTGAATTTATTAAAATGTCCTTTACCCCAATATCAATCTACCACCATCCTCAACAGCGGGAATTGGGTTTGGGGCCCCCCCTATGAGGCTCCGCGCCCCACTTAAAGTGGGGAAATTACTGGAAAGCTCCCCTTTAATAGAATACAGAAAATTAAATTTCGTATTCAATCCGGAAGATAAATTTCCGTATTATATTAGTATGTAAACGACATGAGTTTTTTCAAACCCATTTCAGCGCTCTCCAAACCCATTCTCCCCATTCTCAACCCTTGCTCTTCAATCTTCGAGACCGACGCTCTCCTTGCTTCAATCATCATCTGGAAAGGGTTCCATCATCTCCATCAAAGCTATTCATCAAACCCATTCTCCCCATTCATTGCATTGAAAACTAGAGGTAAGTAAGTTTGTATTTTCACCATTTAACTTGAAATTATGTGAATCTTTCAACCCTAGGGTAGTCGATTGATGCTTAGGTAGAGGTTATGTTGGCTGAAATGGTATAAATTGGCTTTGGGGCGAGTTCCGATTCAGCAATGGTGTTAATGGAGGTTCAGGTTCAATACGGAAAATGATTTTCCGTATTCGATATGGAACATCATTTTCCGTATTCGATATGGAACTTCATTTTCCGTATTTGGGGTCTATTTAGTCTTTAAGCAAAAATATAATTAGCTTGATTAATTTAGAAAATGTTTTTAAATTGATAATTAAGATAGTGAATTATTTAGTGAATTTATTTAGAGATTTAACTGAGAGATTTAGTAATTGAGAGACTATAATTTATTTATTGAATTTATTTAGAAAATGTTTGCTCTGAATATATAGTGAGAATGAAGAACAGAAAGAGGTCTCGAGCTAGTGAGGATGTGGGGGCTACTGAGGATAGACACCGGCGCTTACATGCTTCTAGCTGGCGCGGCGATCATGCTGCAACCTCTCAGGCGGTGGAGGCTTCAGCTCCAGTTGATTCTATGCAGTCGCCCATGGTAGAGTCTTCGGCTCCAGTTGACCCTACTGATCCAGTTCCTACTCCGCCGTCTCCCATGGTTGAGTTATCTCGCCATGAGTCACCAGGCGAGGAGTCATCAGGCGAGGAGTCATCCGGCGAGGAGTCATCCGACGAGGATTGTATTCCTCCTCCTGATGTTGATGCTGATGTCGTGCCAGAGGCACAGGGTGGCCAGGAGGACCTGATCCAGAGGTTGCCGCCGTTTCCGGGGGGGCTTGTTGAGCTGTCGCTTCTCACGCATTATGCTGATCACAAGGCTCCCTGGACGTGGCATGCACTCCTACGCACAGACGAGCGGTATGCGGACCGTCGACACTTGAAGGTGGCCACAGCTGGGGGGAAGGTTTGGAACCTTGCTTGTGATGGTGATTCAGACAGTCACAGGCGGGTTCGAGAGTTGATTGAGCAGACGGGTCTTCATCAGCTACCCTGATGCAGCTACCCGGAGACAGATGCAAGCCTCATTTTGGCCCTTGTGGAGCGATGGCATGAGGAGACTAGTAGCTTCCACATGTCGTTCGGGGAGATGACTATCACCCTGGACGACGTGTCGGCTCTTCTCCATCTCCCCATGGGGTCGAGGTTCTATACGCATGGGAGGGGGGAGAGGGACGAGTGTGCAGCGCTCTGTGCTGAGTTGATGGGAGGATCTGCTGTTCGTTATCATGCTGAGTTTGATACGAACAGGAGCCATACTATTCGCTTTGGGGTCTTGAAGACCCTGTATGATGCTGCGTTGGAGGGTATGTATTAATTATTACTTGATTAAATTGTATTGTTATAAACTGTTAACTCAATTCATTTCATTGTAGATCACCGATACGAGGATGCTGCGCGGATTTGGCTGGTGAACCAGCTAGGCGCGACGCTCTTTGCTAGCAAGAGCGGAGGCTACCACACGACCGTGTACTGGATAGAGATGTTGCAGGATCTTGGTCGAGTGTCCGAGTACGCGTGGGGCGCGATTGCGCTCGCTACGTTGTACGACCAGCTTGATCGAGCGTCCAGGAGGGGGACGGCCCAGATGGGAGGTTTCAGCTCGCTCCTGCTAGGATGGGCCTACGAGTACCTTTCTGACCGCGTCATTATCCGGAGGGCGGATCCGGACTACTTGCAGGACCAGCCTAGGGCGCGGCGGTGGGTTACGTCCCGGGTCGGGCATGCAGGCCTCGATGAGAGGCGAGTCATGCTCGATGAGCTGACGGTGGATGACATTATATGGACCCCATTTGAGGACCATCGGGCTCATCGACCACAGGATCCGAGGGCCATATATTCTGGCTACATCCGTACGCCATTTGGTCGTGCTGTTCGACGACATCTACCAGAGAGGGTTCTGCGCCAGTTTGGCTACACACAGGATGTCCCTCGACACCCCTCTGAGATCCAGACGACTGGGTCCCTTGCTGAGACCGCAGATGCTGCCTATGCTAACTTTGTGCCGCACCTGCGCCCTCAGGGGATCCCTGCTACTTATTCGGGAGAGGCTGTGGAGGATTACATGAGGTGGTATAGCGGTGTGTCTCATCGGTTCATCATCCCTGATGATAGGAGGGAGGAGTTCAGTGCTGTGGTAATTTGAATTTTATTTTCCATTCAATTGTGATTTTTTGTTCATGATATTTTATTTGTAACTAAACATGTATGTACATTATTTTTGCAGACGGTTGTGCGTCGGGTCGTGGACTTGTTGGAGCAGTCACTGGAGGTGCCAGATGCTCTTGCAGTGGGCACGCATGCCCGATCCCTCACTGAGAGGGCGCTATCCAGCGCCTTCATTGGTACCCAGGGAGTAGCCTTTGCTGCTGTCTGAGGAGCTGGAGCTGTGGGAGGCAGAGCGCGTGGAGGCAGAGCGCGTGGAGGCAGAGCCCGTGAAGAGGGTGCTCCTGTAGAGGGTGCTCGTGGAGGCAGAGCCCATGGACCTAGAGGTCGTAGGGGGGCCGGTAGGGGTCGGGGCGAGTGATTGACTGTATATTTGTATATTTTTTGTGTATTTTTATATTATGACATGTGACTCTTTGTATTATGACTCTCTTTATATTAATCATGCTTTCTATTTCCACTAATTATATTTAGACTCTTATATTGAAAAAAACCTGTATAACTACACCGTAAATAATCAAAGGCAGGATAAGTAACATAAATAATCCATGGCAAGCAGTTCAAAGGGTACACGAAATTATTCAGAAGCAACACGAAAACAAAATTAATCCTCAGTGATATCGATGAAGTCGTAGGGTCCGTTATCCTGTGGAAATACTTTGACTACGTTGGGCAACGTTATATTCAGATAACGAACAAATTTACTCAGTGCAAACACAGCAACCTGCAAGTAAATTGCAGATTTAAAACCCACCATGCGTACTTGTTCAAAGGAAGCAAGATTAATGTTTAGGTAATAGATGATAGACCTTTTGGAGAACGAGAACAGATCCAACAGTTATGGCATTCCCAAATTCGCCGCCAGTGAAGGCCTTGCGATGGATGCTAGCGTCAACGGTGCCCGTAGGGTCCTAAATCGATGCAATCGTGAGAGAAAAGGAGGCAAAAAATGTACAGTTAAAGAAGCTGGACAAAAGCGAGGAAATACCTTGAGGGTAACTTTGGCATCTCCGAAACCATTGGGAGTGCATGATTTAATAACAGCAACAACACTCTCTACTCTCTCAACATTCGTTGTGATTGTGCCCATCGGAGTGGCAGATTCCACCAATTGCAGGGCTGAAAGCCAAGCATTTGAATTGAAATCAGGATCAGTTTCGGTTGATCTGTCTTCGAGCGTACGCCTCACAATTTCTTGGGTCGGAATGAGTAGTGTGTTATTGTTGGATCTACGGGCATACATGGCAGCCTGGACGGCGCCAGCTGGGCCAGGAATGAGAGGACGAGAGGTGCTAGGAGTGTTGCCTTGACGTTTGCAAGGGCGGACGAATGCATTCAGGTCCTGTTCCATTGTATGTTTTTTTATCTTCGTTGCAAGACAGGAAGAAAAGGATGAAGAAGAAGAATAGAGAAACCAGAGAGATTTATAGAAGAATGGTCAAAAGATTTATGGTGTTTGGTGGATAGTACAAGTGTGGTTGGGGTAAGTTGGTGGTAGAGAGTAATGTCAGGTTTCAAGTTCGTCATTTAGTGGATGAAAATGACAAGACTCTGATGATGGAGTAGTTGGAAATGACAGGACTCTGATGATGGAGTGGTTGGAAATGACAGGACTCTGATGAAAATGTCAGGTTGTCTATGTTAATTATCCCTGATGCTGTTTCAATCAACTGCTGTTTAATATAAAATGTCCATCAAAATAATAAGGCCCATCAATATAACAATGATCATCAAATTAATATTATTAAAAGCAGCAAATGAACAACATAAGGGGAAGGCCCATCAGATTAATATTACAGAGCGTTTACAAATGAATATTACACAAAGTGTGGTATCAATCTGAGGTGATGTCTACATAGCTTTGATGACTAAGAGGAACACCAAAAGTAACAAGCCAAGCTTCGAATTCTGATGTGAACCTGCGTAAACGTGCATCATATGGGACGCACCAGCTTACTGATGTAGGATCAACATACCGTTCCCACTGGAGAGCAATTGGCGGCATAGAATGTCCAGGAGTTAGATGAAGCTACATTATGGAGAATAACAATAAAATTAGATAACTTGCAAAAACAACAAATTAATTCACCAATTGGATATTAGTGTACTCAATCAAAAAATACATGTACAAAGTGATTTATCACATGACCAACAGCTATAACATGATGTACATCCGGTGGACCTTCTCTTCTTAGTGGAAGGTATGACCAACAACTCTTGGAGGAGATGGATATGAAAACCACTTGGAACCTGGTTGCTACAAGGTATCCCATCTCTGACAGTTTCATCCATTTATCCTCGGTAGCCGGATGACCAGGAGGAAGAGTGAGTCGGGAATGTAAGGCATTAACCACATGTCTGGACCACATTTCATCACACAACCCTCTGTGTCGTTCAAGTTCTTCTATCAACGCTGCCCTAACCCATGACCAACTTTCCTCACCTGATGGTAGTCCTAGTAATGCAGCAATGGCTCTATAGCCACAGTTACCATCATCCTCAACATTCTGAACTGTGTGTATATATGGGTGGAAAAAGGATGGAAAATTACCCATGAAATAGCTTGTATCAGACTTCTTCACACGCTTCTTCTTCTTTGGTGGTTGTGAAGCCTTCTTTGCCTCTTTGATCTCCCTTTCAACATGTTCAAAACCTGAAGGATCACGAGTCAAGGATCCTATTGCTTTAACCTTGTGTGGTTTTCTCTCATTCGCCTTAAGAGTGCGCTTGGACCTTATCTGAACCTCAGGAGTACAAAGTGAACTGCTTTCAGGACAATAGATCGCTTGAAGCTTCCTCCTTACCATACTCTGCCCTCCAGTATCCAAAGAACTGAAATAATGTGTCAATGCCTCAACTTCTGGTTGCATATCTCCATGGTTCATGCCGCAAATATGGTTGCTGATAGTATCTGCAACAGGTTCAGGTACATGCTCCCAACTCAGTCTCTTCCAGAATGGATGAATTGCCTCATATGGAATTCTTTCATAACCTGCAAGTTCGCAAAAGTGTTTCTTTCAATAACAAATAGAATTAATTGACAAGAGAGTGGTTGACCGGTGACCTGCAAGTTCACAACCGCAAGGTAGTCCATGAGTCTCTCTCAACAAGCAATCGAATCCGCCGTAGGACTTCATTCTTATATGTTCAGCATCAAGGAGCTGCAGGCATTTGTTTGACACAAATCCTCTAATATTTGTGTAAAATGGGCACATGAAAATGTGATCAATTCTGTGAATACTGCGCTCAAACCATGCTAATATTTCAGTATGTCGATTACATGTCAAACTATGCGACGCATCCCAGGAAGTGGCCAGGTCACCCTTGCAATCCCACAACATCTTCTTCAAACTGGCATGTGCACCCTCAGCCCTGCAAACAACAAATAGATATCTTATTAACTCTCCACTGTAAACAATCTATCAAATGAAAAACATATAACAAGGCATAAATTAAGCTCATACAATTTTTGTACCTGTTACTTGTTGTTGTTCCAAAGTGCATCACATGATTTGTCCATGCCTTGGAAAATTTCTCCTTGTGGACCAACCATATAGTAGAACAATAGGAGGTAAAGTTGTTGTATTTGTCCTTGCACATATTAAACAATTGCATCCATTTAACTTCAAATTCTTCAACTGTTGCAGCATCCACCACCTCTGCCCACTTCCCCATAACCAATTCAGCAAAATCATCTGTGCCAACATAGAGTTTGCACTTTGCCAAAACACACTTGTTGATGTGTCACAAGCATAATAAATGGGTAGTGTTGGGAAGGCTTTGCTTAGCAGCACTCAATAAGGCAAGATCCCTGTCAGTAACAATCACCTTAGGCAACATGGCTTGATCAGCTAATAGAGACTTCATACACTCCAGTGCCCAAACGTAGTCATTTGTGCCCTCATTAACAATGTAGCAAAAGGCTATGGAGTATGTCTTATCTGTGGAAGTCAGTCCAACAATCTCAAGCAAGGGAATTTTATATTTGTTTGTCTTGTATGTGCAATCCATAATCACTACATACGGGAATGCGTTGAACAGTTTGATAGCATTTGGATGAGCCCAAAATACATCTCTAATGACTTCCGATCCAGGCTCATGTCTTTCAAAGTGGACGTACTTGTCACCGTCCAACTTCTTCAACAAGTGTTGCATTTCTGTCAATGACCCGCGGAGGGATTTTCTTAACCTCTTGCAAGCACCATAAATCTGAGATATGATAGTCAAGTTTAAAGGATTGTTTTCCTTCAAAGTCAACAGCATCTTTCTCGGTGGAACCCAACTCTTTGTCATTTTTTCCACTTGCTCCTTCTCTTCGGAATTTAGACGACCAACAAAATTGTGGCCAAGTAGTGACCTAGCTGGTTCATGGTTGTGTATACCTTCCATCACCTTTAGCCGCCAATCTCTATCTATGCCATTTTTCATAGGTCGTCCTTTTAGTCTAAAAGGTCAATCTGTCTTTTGTGTTCCGGTTCCTTGAACAAGGTCAAGGTCTCTGTAGGGAACATACTTACCATGCTTCTCGCACCCCAACATGACATAAGCTTTTCTGCTTCCATTCCCACCGCTATCTGACTTTGTGATCAACGCAACATATCCATTTTCAATCGCAATTCCATGAACCCAATTGATAAGATCATCACGGGTAGGGAAAATCTGTTCAATGACACACACAAACAAGGCATAAACAAGGGTGATCAAGACATAATAAGAATTGATATATTACACTTTCAAAACAATGCAAAAATCTGTTCAAAGAATACCTGATCAGTTGCAAATAAATGCGAGACATCTATACTTATACACGGGGGTACAAATGCTGGTGGTGGCACCTCTGTAGTGGCCTCTTCAGGTTGACCATTGTGCAATCCAACTTCAATCGATTGTGATTCACGAAAGAAAAATGATTCTGTCATCCCTGGAAGAGAATACAGAACTTTATTATCCATATTGGATACGAAACTTTAGAATCCGTAGTGAATACGGAATTTTACAATCCATATTAAATACGGAATATCAATTTCCGTATTGACTACGAAACTTTATATTCCGTATTTTATCACGTCTCAGAATTCAAAAAATCATCCCCCTAACTACTTAAACTACTTAATCGAACTACTTAAACTACTTAATCTAACCACTTCAACTACTTAAACTTACAACATAACAACAAACAACCAACAACACTTACCTCAAATGCTATCTTGTTGCATCCAATGGTGGAGAGCTTGCTAATGAAGGAGTTGGTGGTGATGGTAGGAAGAATGAAAGTGAGGTAGGAGAGGGTGAGAGAGAGGGTGGTCTGGAGGAATTGAGGGGGTTAAGGGGGCTGGTGAGGGGTTGGTGACAGAGGAGTAATGGTGTAGGGGTTGGTGGAGGGAGGAGTAATGGTGGAAAAGGTGATGTCTGTCAGATTAACTTCCGTATTCTATTTTAGTGAATACGGAAGTTTAAATTCCGTAGGGCATTTTTGGGTTTAAAAAAAACAGGTGGGGCGCGGAGCCCCATAGGGAGGGCCCCAAACCCAATTCCCCTCAACAGCTCTCTCCTCCGCCCCTCACCTCCGACCGGCCACCACCACCACCGCACAACGGGACCAGATGTACTCCTTCATAGATTCGTAACCACAAAAACTTCCAGATCTTATATTTCCAGATTCCTTCAACGAATTTCTCCTTTTCTTTGTTGAGCCTTATGAACATGAGTAAATCTTGGTTCCATATCTCCTCCCTCAAAATTTTGAGTGCAGTGCAGATGAACAATAAAAAGGTCTCAGTGCGATGGTGGATGGGGTGGTAGTTCGGAGGGATCAAAGGGGAGGTGGGAGAGGAAGAGGCGGCGGCGGGAGCAAAGGTCGTAGGCGGCGAGGATAAACAGAGCAGAACACAACCCTAATTCTCAAATTAAGAATATGCAATTGATAGCCTAGAAAAGGTGATGGATCTGGAAAAATTGAGCAAACCTTGAAGGAAGTGGTGAATTAGTGGTAGAAGGAGAAAGATTGAAAATTTTGCCAAATTGATATGACATATTGAGTCGAAAACCTTGAAAATCCAATTGCTGTTGATGTTCACATGGGTCTGATTTCGTTTCAGGTGAGGGGAGAGGTGGTGCAAGAAAAGGAGAAGGATGTAAAGTAAAAAGAAAGAATGGACAATTTTGTAATTATCATGTGAAATAGTGATTGCACCATGTTTAACTGACCCACCAAAGACGTCGTCATCTATTCGGCGTACCAAACACGTCAGAATTTCCCTCTTCCAAACCATTTTCAGCCTTCGTGTTCATTTCCCACCCAAACACACAGAAAACAACAACCAGAGGTTCCAATGGCGAGTCTGAGAAGAGCCGCGATCAACATCCACAGAGTCATCAACGCTAACAAACGCAACATCACCGCCTCCACAACCCCCCTCACATCAAGGTTTCATCTGCACTTCATCTTCATCCATTCACCTTTTCTTTCCCCTTTCATTGATATCTAAACAAAAGGGTTTTGTTCTTTTTTGCAGACCACTTTATGGCTATTCCAAGATTTCCCCCTTCACCTCATACCCTCAATCTTACGAAATTGATTTGTCCACAGAAGAATCCAAAAGGCGCTCGTTGAACAGGTTCCATCTTGTTTTTGGCTTTTTCCCCAATTTTGTTTTGATTTGTATTCTAGGGTAAGGTTGAGTAATTTTTTGTTTGATTGGTGAATAAACGAATAGGTTATTGTATAGAAGCAAACAACGAGGGTTCCTGGAACTTGACCTGGTTCTTGGCAAATGGGTTGAGGACAATATTCACTCATTGGATGAAAATCGAATCAAATCTCTCATTCATGTTCTTGACCTGGTAATTTTTATTATTCTTTGATAATGAATGTGCCCCCTTTCATTTTTTCGCCTGATTTCTCTGTTCCTTCATTTGGAATTGAGCTTGTATTGGTTGGTTATATGGCTAGTAGCTGTAGGACAAGTTTCATTTTAACTTGTTAGAGGGATGAAGTGACTCAATTGACTTGAGTTCGTAAGAGAGAAGAAGCTTCTTTAGGTAGGCATGGAAGATGATAGCTAGATATTTCATAATAGAGGTAAATGAAAGGTGTCAATTTTATAAGAACGAGTGCGTTTGGGTAAGTAACTTAATTAAGCGCTTATGGTGATAAGCGTTTATCCCATAAGCGCTTATTCATAAGCTAATTTGAGAAACTTGTTGAAATAAGTTGAAGATAGGTTACGGTTAAAGCATAAGCTCTTATTCATAAGTTAATTTGAACAATTTATGAAAATAAGCTCAAAACAGCTTATAGGTAGGCCACAAGCTATTTACACAAGCTCTCCAAGAACTTGCATAAGCGCCTATACTATAAGATAAGTTTAAATAATAAACTCCAAGTGAAGCATTGAATTCAGGTTATTTTTGCTTGTTAACCATTGATATCAACCACCTCAAGGAGGTTTATAGTCTTTTGGATGGAAAATGAAGCACCTTCCACTCTTTAGATGTGTGTTGTGAAGGAGAATGAAATGACGATTTGCATCATTGCTAGTTCTTCAGAGTACATCACAATTAGCGCAACTGGAGCTTATAAACTCCATAACTCTGGTCCAAACTAGAACTGACTCTTTGCCATGTTGTCTTTAAAGGATTTACTTTGCCATGTTCTGAGTGAAAATGAAAATATGAGATAGCAACTAGATGCTAAGGTGATGATTGGATACCAGTTAGCACCAGTGCAAACGGACGTTAACACTTATTTTGAGATAAAAAGTAAACAAAACTCTTATAGATTGAGTTGAAAGTCCTTTAAGTTCACTCAACTAGTATCCAAACACACTAAGAGTTTGAGGCAGTTTTTTTTATTGACATGAGTTAATTCAAATTTCTATTTCTGGTCTTCAGGAAAATCCAGATTTATGGAAGTGGCTATCAGGACAGGAGCAACCCCCAGAATCAATTAGTGCAAACCCAGTGAGTTTCATTTTAGTATTATTTAAACAATGAAATTCCAGTTTTATTATTTGGTTGGTTTTATTTTTCTTTGGGTACAATTCTCATGCAAGCCAGTCATCTGCTGCTTAGGTCTTTGCTGCAATCAAGGAAAAATTAATGAAAAACCTTGATAGTCATGCTGCTCCTGAAGTAAGAGCAATGCCTGGGCAGCCATGGGTGCGAGGCTGGGATGATATTAAGAAAGGGCCGGGTGGTCCTGTAACTGGAAATCAGTAGCTTGAGAGTGTATGATCTTGTCATCTGTATTCTATAACAATGAATTAAATCTGGTCCACCATTTATAACTAACTAAAATAAGGGCTGGGTAACTGCTGCTGAAAGGTTTGTATTTGGTATAAGAGATCTGTAAAAGCGGGAAAAACTATAAAACGATTATGATTTTCTGGGAATCTTTATCTATATTGTGTATAATTCATTGTTTAGTGATGACTTACTATTATGTTGTAATTTTTTTTCCTATTGGCCATGGAAAATATGTTGTAGTTTTTCTTCTGGTCACAGTTCGGGTGGAACTTAGTTGACCTGATCTTTGGCTCAGTGCATGTTTGGATGTGTATCGGGGCACACTCCAAAACGCGTTAGCGGAGAAGCTCTACGTTGTAGCTTATAGTTTAACGTGATTCTTCTCCACGTTGTAGCTTTTGGTTTAATGTGATTTTAAAGTCCAACGTGAAACCAAACATGCACTCAGTCCTTTGCCACATTCAAGCCACATTCAAAAAGTTGAACTGATGACCTAACCCCATGATCTGAATATAAACATTGTCATTGTGTTTATGCACAAAAAACATTGAATATAAACAATGTCATGTGTCCAAGGAAGTTTAGCCCATCTTTCTCCTGCTAACCCGAGCCAAGGTTGAGATTCTCCCCGGTACTTTGGTCCTATTACCCCAGTCCCCCCCCCCCCCCCCACATAGGAATTCCATCATCTGAAGGAAAATTGTAAAAAACCAAGCAATAAGAAATCTGCTGCCGCATTCGCATTACGCCTCACAAGAAGGATCACAATATAAGAAAGAGCTGGCTAGAAGTTTACGATTTACAACGCCTCCAAACGTTGAACAAGGAGCTATATCATAGTCTAAACATGACCATCTTGAAGCAAAGTTGATGCGAGAGATTGATTGCCCAACGAAACGACAAAGCCTTAGCAAGAGAGACGTCCAAGGAGGGCTCATTTTTATGACACATAACTAGGCTAGAGGCTTCCCGCACAACCATACCAAAACCCACATCCTTTGATTGCAAAATTGATGCATCAAAGTTCACTTCATACTTATTGTCAGTGGGATGAGTGAGACTAAGTGCCCGTTTCACATCCCGTTAGAAACGTGATGTTTGAATTAACGTGATTTTGTTCAAATGATTTTGAGTAGAATTGTGTTTAAATAAAGTAGCAGGAATGTTTACACCAAATTTTGGTAAAAACAAACAGAGAATCTAAAGATCAATCTGGGGACTGAATTCGAGTCCTCTTGGGTTCTTTGGTGAAAATATCTTGAGTATTAACTGATAAAACTAAGAAAACTTGATAAGAAATGTAAATGAAACAAGTAAATTCAACTGAAGTAAATGAACAAATATTGAAATTTTTTGTATAACAAATGAATCTTAAAATACAAGAGTTGCACGAAGTCCCTACTTTTTTCCTCTAAGTTTGCTTGTAGTCATTGCGTTCGACTGTAAGCGTTTTGAGTACATTTGAGTAGATAAATTCGTGAACCTCTATTCTATGTAAAAATCTGCTATTTATAGACCCAAAATACAACTGTCTTCCAACGGTCAATTAACGAGACAATCACAAGTGTCTTCTAGGCATCTTCTCGTCTTACACGTGTCCTTTCGTCTTGCACGTGTCCTTCTTACGTCATATTCCTGATACCTGGCTTTTAATAACATGTCTTCTTGTATTTTGAAATACAAATGTTAGGTCGAAAGTACAATTGTCGACCACACCTGACACTTAACAATTTTATATATACAAATTCTCATATATTCGACTTCCATACATCATAATCGAATCATACTCTTTAAGTCGAAATTATTTTAAACTTGTATTTAACAAGGAGTCCTCAAACCTCACTGGTTCTATAGTAGTCACGCTTGGTCTCCTCCAATTAGAATCAGATTTTACTATGTACTAACTTTCATCCAATCCGATTAAAATCTATCAATTTGTCATGTC
This sequence comes from Lotus japonicus, assembly GCF_012489685.1. NCBI lineage: Eukaryota > Viridiplantae > Streptophyta > Magnoliopsida > Fabales > Fabaceae > Lotus > Lotus japonicus. The sequence continues at coordinate 78,843,320 of NC_080041.1, forward strand.
ATAATTAAATTTGAACTTTAAAATATTAAAAAATAAAAAAATGAAGAGATGTGATTAGACACACGTATACAACTTTTTCTAGTGTAAGAATTGCATATAAATTAAATCCATTTTAGAATTTTCTTATATTCACAGCTAAATTAATTTTTCCATGTAATATTTTTTTTGCGAGGTTCTGTGTCCTGAATCCTGAATTGGAAATTCGACCTTACAATACAATACCATTACACTCTTCTTATCTCATTTCCCTTCCCCTTCACGAGGAGCAAAACAAAACAGCCATGGCTTCTTCTGCAATTGCTGCAACGAAACGCACATTCTCTGTATTCACATTCCTCATTCTTCTCCTCTCATCTTCAAATTCACTGACCCCGGCGACACCAGTTCCCGCCGATTGGCCGGAGCAGTTCCACTCGGTGATGTTCATGAACAGAAGCGACTCTCTCCAGAAACTGGACTTGTGGTACGACTGGCCCAACGGCCGCAACTTCAACATCATCCAGGACCAGCTCAACCCCGTCGTCACCTACGACCTTGAGTGGACCAACGGCACCTCCTTCGTCTACACGCTCCACCCTTCTGACCAGAGTTGTGAGGTTCTCGACGTCCCTGTGGGGATTCTCCGCCCTAATTGGCTTGACGGTGCGACCTATTTGGGTCAGGAAACAGTTGATAATTTTCTCTGCAATGTTTGGGAGAAAGTTGAATTTATAACGTATTATGAGGATGTGCTTACTCGAAGACCTGTTAAGTGGGTCTTCTACTCAGGTTCTGTGCTTGCTCTGAAACCCTTGCTCTTTAAAATTTTATAATTTTAGCATTTTGGGTGTTTTGTTTGTGCTATAGTATGTATGCTTGAAAGTGGGATAGATTGAAAAGGAGTAATATGAAAAGGACATATCTTTGCTTACCTTAGTTGGAGTAAAATTTCTATTATGTTTATTGACAAGTTAATGGAATAATAATCAAATTAGGCCCTGTTTGGAACAACATATTTGAGCTTGTCTTATACTACAAACGCTTATGCAAGTGTTTTTGAGAGTTTAGCTCATGAGTTATGACTTACCTATAAGTTGTTTTGAGTTTATTTTCATAAGCTGTTCAGATTAGCTTATAAATAAGAACTTATTTTTACCTATAACATATTTTCAACTAAACTCAATGAGTTTCTCAAATCAACAAGCGTTTATCGCCTTAATTAAGATGTTCATCCAAAAGCGCCCTTAATGAATATGAGTTAGAGTATGTTAGGGTACTCGTTGATACCCGTGCAAACGGAATACTCTCTATGGATTAAGTAAAAAGTACTTTCACTTTACGTTTAATGTGTATCCAATCACACACATAGGTTATACGTAGATTTTCACCTTAGGGGAAGCTGTGATTGTGGGAAAAAGCTATTGTGGGGAGAGAAGTAATTCTGAAAGGTTTAACTGTGAAACCAAATATGCTAAAGGGAAAGAAAAGTATTTTCATCTCACGGTGCAACAATTAGTAAATAGTTCATCCGATTTGAGTTACTTTATTTCAGTTTTTTTTATCAATTCAATGATATTATTTGAAATTTGAAGTTTCTGGACATTATGTTGGTGAGTGCAGGGTATACTGCTCACGTGATGACATTTGAGGTTGGTGCAGTGCTTGAGGATCCGAATTGGCAGGCTCCTGTGTACTGTTTTAATGGGAGTGAGAAGGAAAGGAGTCTCTCTCTATTGGGACCTGCTGTTCATGGTGATTCTTTTGGGAGGTTGATGAGAGGGGTAGTCAGTACTGCAGAGGCGTTGTAGTTATGAAATGGCTTATGCATGGATTACGTCTGTTGTATGAGTCTACTGTCTGTCAGATTTGGGGATATCTAATAATTGTATGAGCCAAATGTTTACATGAGTTCTCAATCACAATCTTATTGGATGCTGTTGTGAGCTAACCTTTGGTTTCATAAAGGTAGATAGATCAAATTATGGCCATCTTAGACATTTGGGAAATAATGAACTGCAATTGTCCTTCAGAGCTTGAGTAGAAGGAGCAGGTTTGTGTGTGAGATATAAATAATTGTTATTCGTTACATATGGTCATCGTAGATAAGCATCAAGAAATTTTGTAAATGTGTAGGGTGGAATAATGGAATGTTTTGTTAGTCTTAACAGTAACACTTGTAAGAGAAGATCAATTAGCTGGCCGATTATGCTAGTGGTAACTATGCTCGTGAATTGTGATCCATATCGAACTAAGTGGACTTTTTCCTTTTGAATGAGGTTTTGGATCTCTGTATTGTGAATGTGAATGGTAAAAGATAAGTGTTGGAGGGCTTGCTACCAAAAATAAGTTTACCTAAATCAACTTGGACCAGTCAGAGACTAATGGGTTTGCTGCTCAGGTCTTCGATGCAATGTGGGAAAAATTATGAAAATCCTTGACATGTATTCTCCTTCAGAAGCAATTATGGGTGGGAGGCTGAGATGATACATGCAAATCAGCAGTTTCTCTATCTTTTTTTTTTTAAAATCAAATTTATCAGTAGATTGAGATTCAAAGATCTGGTCATTTTTTAATAACAACATGAATCTGGTCCATTTTTCATGTTGCTATGCTATGGATGGATAACTAAAAGAGTTGGACTAGCAACACCCAATTTTATGTTAACAACTCTTGAAAAGATTTGGATTGGACAAAGGTGAGGGTCTACACCACTAAGGTGCTCGTGACAAACTGGCTACCATTGGGCACTTCGTTTCGCTTATGATCTTGGTTTCAAGGATGTTGTTCTTGAGACATTGTTTGATTGTTCCTCATACATGTCGTCTCTGATCCAGGATTGTCTTTCTCTTTCAAGAGCTTTCAGTTCTTGCTCTTCAATTCATGCTAAGAGTAATTGTAATGCACTAGCTGATCATCTTACTCGAATGGTTATTTCATTTATGATTTCATTTATCACCTTCATTTTTGTTGGTACATGAGAAAAGTAAACGAAAGACTAAAGCGCGAAAGAGTCCCTAGCTAAAAGCGGAACCACAACATCTGGAGGATCACCTAACACAGTGAGATCACACTGTAATCAGCCACCCTACCCAGCAAGGCAATCTTCCAGTCCATTCGCCTCCCGAGGAACATGTCTTATACGAAACTCCCTGTTCCGACAAAGAAGGAGGTGAAGTTCTTGCAGCTCATTAGCGAGGACATGAAAATAGTGCTTCCCTCCATCAAACGCCTCAACAAGTTCCAAACAGTCGAACTCACAATAAACCTTCATCATATTTCTATCCCGTAGGAGTTGGAGCCCGTCCTCATTTGATTCATTGCAAAACTCTATTTAACTTTAAAAATATTGAACTCTAAAAAATTATAGATTAGAATTTATTTTTGTTGCATAGGAAAAAGGATTAGAAAATATTTGAATATTACTAAAGAAATTTAAAAAGTGTAATATCTTTTAATTTTAAATATAAAAAATTGATATACATCATTAGGGGTGTTTTTTATAACAATATTTTCAGGGGTGTTGAACCAAAAAGGGTAGAACAAGAAGCTGCGCTCTCACACGCGATTCAGTGTCCAGAGTCGACGAAAAAGACAGAGGAAGAACAACGAGAGGCACCTGAACCTCTCTACACTTCCCTCCTCCAACTTCACCTTCTACTTCTTCTTCTTCTTCTCTGCAATTCTGGTGGTGGTGGTGGTGGTGGTGGTCGCTTTCTACTGAGATTCCTCCCAATTGATTCCATGGTTGGTCACAATTATCCATTTCTGCTCTAAACACAAACAAACAAGGACAAGAACAAGATAGAGAAAGATGAGTAGCGACGACGGGTCGGATTCCAATGGATGGAACCGTGCTCGAGGGTTGGCGGTGAAGACTCTGCTACTCATCGGCGGTGCTCTTCTCGTCAAACGCCTCCGCAAGTCCACCACCCGCTGGGACCATGCTCGTTTCGTCTCTAACTCCCTCACCGGCGAAAAGGTTCACTCACAATTCTTCTCACTTTCTTTTATTTTAATTAATTTTTTGAAATTAATGTTCTTGGTGTAGTATTCAAAGGAGCAAGCTTCCAGAGACCCAGAAAACTATTTCAACATTAGGTACTTTGTTTTTGTCATGGCTATCTGCATCATACTTGAACACACTCAAATTGGGGTTTTAATTGGTGTATAAAAGATAGTATTTTTTAGACATGCAACATCACACTTAGATTGTGTCTTTGCAGAATGCTTACATGCCCAGCAGCAGAGTTAGTAGATGGTTCTAAGGTCCTGTATTTTGAGCAGGTCAGAATTTGTGTCCTATCAATCAGTTTGGATACAAATTAAAGAGCACTTATTGGAGCTTATCTAGTAGATTAGCTCAATCAGTTTGAAGTCTTCTATCTATTATGTATGATCTTAATTGTTAGCTCAATGATGATTTTCTTTATGCTTGTAGGCTTTTTGGAGGAGTCCACAAAAACCCTTTCGGCAGGTAGACTAACATGTCTTGTGAGAGTACTTGTTTCCATTTTTTTTTGTTTTTCCTTCTAATTCTTATTTGCATTTGTCATCTTTCGTCTTTTTTGCAGAGGTTTTATATGGTGAAACCTTGTCCAAAAGAGTTGAAATGTGATGTTGAGGTATGTCTTTAGTCACTTTGAAGACGCAAATGACCTGTTCTTCTAGCATTGATTTGTATGAAATGTGGTTTAATGATTGTCATCAGTTTTCTCTTGGAGGCATTTGCATTTGCGACACTGCCCTTTCCTAGTTTACCATGATTTGTGTTCATCAATGATATTGATGCCTCTTCTTCCTGATATCTTTAGCTTCATGAAACAGTATTGAGATCTTCTTTAAAAGGAAATTACCGTTGCTTTTCTATTGTATGGCATTTTAAAAATGTATACTATGCCTTCGGTATTAATGGGATTTTGTTCTGAAACCGTTTTTAAAACTCCCATCTTAATTTTGTACTGGTTTTATGTATCCGTAGTGATACAGGACATATGGGATCAATTATAATTAGATGCCAGGTTGCTATTTGGGATTTGGTAGATGAGTACTCAGACTACAGTTTTGTGGATTCTTCTATGATATTCCAAACAGTACCCAGCATGTACGTATAATTATTCCAACCATTGTCCTATATTACATGGATACTTGTTCTTATATGTTTACAGCCCGTTTGAATGCGGATTTATTAGAGCTTATTGGAGCTTATCTACAAGAAAAAGGACTAAGTAAGTTCCAATAAGTGCTATTTGGTTTGCATCCAAACGGTTACTCTGATTTCTAGAAGCATGATTTCAATAAGTATATTATATTTTCCCCCTTGCTGCAAGTGGATATTATTTTGTTTAAACTTGGAACATAAATACTAATACTAACTTCTGCTTAATAGCAGTTAAGTACATATGCCATTAGAGACATGGAGGAATACAAGAATTTCTGTGATCGACCAAAGGATCAGCGTCCACAACCAGAAGAAGTCATTGGGGTAAGCATTCAATTATGTTCCGTAGTTCATACTGTGATCTTAGCTTAAGGAATCTTCTCTTTAGACATTTGCCATTTTTTTAGGGAGAAGTGGGTTAGTAAAAAGATTGATGTGGGAAGAAGGTCTTCAGATGCTAAAAAATCTGTGGAGGAAAAGTGACGAAAATAGAGAAAAACGGGAGAGAAAGAAATGTATGGTGAAGAACAGAATGAAAAACAAGGCTGAAAAGAGACTGACAAAAAAGAAGTAAAATCTTTGGATATTTTCAAAATTAGTTTATAGTAGGCTAGTAGCTGTAGATAGATCAGTTGATACACCAGAGCTGCATAGAAAACCACAGCAGCACTGCTTAAGGGGATAAAACATGTCTCAGATTGAATACTGCAAAATGTATTAATGATTGAGGATTATATTACAAAGAGCCATAGATGCCGAGAATCTAATTGACCTGTGGTTTATAGGTTGATATATGCAGTGAGTGAGTTAAATACATCTTAGTATTAGCTGTCACTCTTAGATGATGATTGATTAAATGAAGAAACATTCCGGTTTGGTGAGGAGGTAAAGCTGTCATTCCCCCTTTATTTTGTTTATAGGGTGATACTATGATAATTCTTTGACTCACTAAGGTAGGATGTAGAGGCACTGCTATCTTCTTAAATCCATTACCTACCCAAAATGTGGGGTTATCAATGAATTTCTTTCATGAAATACTAACATTTTAATTAGCAGAAATAGTGAAATACCCTCCACTGATTGAAGTGTCACTTCTTGTATCTAATCATATTTCTGTCTCACATTTATTTCATGCTTTGCCTGCGTGTATGTTGTTGTGGCTTTTCTTTGAGTGTGATTATTTTTGTTTACATCTTGAAAGAGGTAACTACATCAATGAAATAATCATTTCGGAAATTCTGGACCAATTTTTTTTATGATTGGCAGCTTCTTAGGTAATTGCTTTAGCATGTTTTTAATTGGACCTGTGATAAGTTCTGTTTGTGTATTTGAATACCTTGAGATCTTCAATGATCAAACAAAGTGCAATATATCTATTTATTCTAGTATCTGATTTCCCTGAATACATATACTGTGATCTGCAGGATATTGCAGAACATTTGACAACAATACATCTCAAGCGTTGCCCACGTGGAAAACGCTGCTTATATGAAGGTTCAACCCCACCTGGCGGATTTCCTAATTCATGGGTAATTTTCAGTTCTAGCTACTCTTAATATCCTTCTCCCTTTCCTTCATACTATTACCACTTTCATAGTATCTTCACTCTTTCCTATAGCAGAATGGAGCAACCTACTGTACATCAGAACTTGCAGTTCTGAAGAACAATGAGATACATACCTGGGATAGAGGTTTTGATGATGACGGAAATCAAGTTAGTTTTCTTGGTCTCTATGTTATTGGCTTGACTAATGAATTGCTTTACCTGTTACTGTAAATTTAGACAACAGACTAAAACAGAAACATGAATTATTTCGTATTTGATTGCAGGTTTGGGGACAAAAAGATGGCCCTTACGAGTTCAAGCCTGCACCAACCTCCTGTTTTAATGATATGTTATCCCCCTTGAATTTCCCCCCTCCACCATCAATGGATAGAAGAATAGAGGGTTCATTCATTTTGCAAGATTGAAATTATTTTGCATATCCACAATGTGTAATTCTGCCACTTAGCTTTCTGTCTATATTGTCAATATTTGATTTCAACCAAAATATTAAAAGCAATGGCCATTAAAGAGCTAGCTTATTATCTTTTATTTTCGCGATCAAGTTGGATGAATATTCTTGGCATATATAGGAAAAGATACAGGTTAGCTGTGTTGAAGATGAAGCTTAGTATTGATAGAAGTGGCAAGAGAATGCATAATTTGCGCCTAAACGATTTCCATGCCATCCGAAGATTGATCTTATGGAAGATACATTACTAAAGTCACCAACTTAGTCGGGGAAGACATTTTTGACCTTGATGCTTAAATAATGAAACTCCTCTGCATATGCTTGCTTAGCCAATTCTCAGCCCGAGTAAAGGAAGAAAGTTGTTGTGTTAGGCATTCGTGAGCTAACATAAACCTGGCCTACGTCTTTAATATGGCCTAAACGTTGTGTTTTCTGCTTTGCTCTGTACAATTTTGAAAATACCAAATGCCCTTTATCATTGTATTAGTGGTGAATGTTTGATATTTTTTCTCCTGGCAATGTTTACATTTAACTTCATAAGCATGACAAAACTTCTCGATCAAGATAATAGTACCATTTAAGTTACAGTCATATATGACAGATGAACTTGAATTCACTTTCTGGTATTCCTATTTTCTGTTCAGTTTAACTTCTGTGAACATACAAGGGCTCTAACTATTGGAAATCAAACAGAAGGAACAATATGGAATGTTGAATGAACTAAATAAACAATAGATAAAATGTCCGTTTTTCGGACTTAGAGGGTAGTGCAACCATACATCCACCTAAAGCTACTTGTTCAGATAGAAGTAGTATAATGCTGCTGCAAGCACTGCAATTCCCACGGCAACTGCAATAGGAAGTGCCTTCCTGTTCAAAGTCAATTACATAAATAATGATGTCAGAACAAAAAATGATGCTAGGAAGTGAACATTAATATTATGCTATGCTGGGTAAAAAGATAAGGATGGATTATTGCTCACCCAATTGATTCTTCTTTTTGGAGTTCTGCTTTTCTTTCCTTTCTAACATCTGTAGAATTTGCATTTTTTGTTACAGCTGGAGCATAGGTCCTAAACCTTCGTTTTGGAGCACCACAAACTGCAAAACACCATTTTAAGGCAAATGAAGAAGTTATAATGCATTCTATATGTTCAGTGCATATCTGAAAATCCTTCATCAATTTATTTCAAAGTCAAAATCAATTCTAAGCATAAGCTTCCGTAAATAATTTCTGTGTCAGAATGATTATTACGAAATAGAAACTGATCCAAATATGCTATCAACTCTTCTCCCATTTGCTTCTTATGAGAAGTTCCTAACTATTAACCAATCCAAACCCCCTTTTTCGGTTTTTCCTATCTTTAGTATAATTATGGGAGTTCATTCAACTTAGTGGGGGAAGAAATGAGACCAATCTTTGGGTCCCACTAAGAACCATTCCTTGATTTCCTTCCATTGTAATCCACACATCCTGTGGATATGCCTGATTTGTAATCTATACACTCTGAAACAGCAGGGTTTGGGAATTGGTATCTCCTTAAATCAATCAAGATTGCTATGATCACAATAAAATTGCATTGCTTCTGCTAGACAACCAAAGCAAATCAATCAACTTATTTTATCTCAGAATCAACCAATTTTACTCATAAAAGTTTACTCCATTAATTGATTTCGGCTTTAGAATCAATCATAAAAAGGTTTGCAAACATGCTGTAATAAGAATTTGACAATTTATGTTACATGGAAAGCATAAATGCAAAATATTGTTTTGAATTGAAGTTCCTTCCCCTATATGTAAAAAAGAAATGAATTACCAGGGCAGAAGTATTTATCAGGTAACTTCTCAAAGGGGGTCCTCTCATTGTAAATGTACCTGCATCATCATCATCATCATCATCATCATCATCATCATCATCATCATCAACAGAAGCATATAAGAAATGAGCACAATGATTTCATTCATGTAGTTAAAGTGAAAAGAAGAAAGGAATTAAACCCGCAATCACGACAGATATAGGCTTGTTTGGAAGCCACACGCATGGAAATCCTGGGAGCTGGAGAAGTAACCAGACGGTTTTGATTAGGATGAAGCAAGAGAGAACCAGAGAAGAAAGATGACTTCAAAGCAAAAGGATTGAACACTGGTCGCAAGCCAGCATTATTGCCATTAGGGGCTAAGGACCTTGCAGTGTGAAGAGTGGTTGAGGGTGTTTGCAGTGCCATTTTCCCTTAACTCCTTCTCTGTATCACAGAGATTCTGAGTTAAGGAAGTAAGAAGGGACAAGAAGATAAGAAAATGGTTTTGAGTCTGTAAATGTGTAATTGGGTGGGTTGTGTCTGAAGCCTACGTGGAGAGCGTGGCATTCATTCTCCCACACAAGCCTCTTCTCACTTTTTTGATTATTTTTTTGGGTCATTTGGCCACCGGAAGAAATGCACATTCGCCACTTGTGCTACTCATTGTAGTTCACTTTTTTAATTATTGTGATGTGATTGATTGATTTTTTAAAAAAGTTTTAAAATAAAAATATATTTACTTTTTTTTAAAAAATGTTTAAAGAATAAATAAATAATAACAAATATATTGGAGTGTGCTCATTTAAACTTGCTAGCAATTTTTCTTTCTTTCATGAAAGCACCAAGTATCAATGAATGCATGCTATAGACCAACACTTCACAATACAATACAGTAGAATCTCTTTAAATTAATACTCGGTAAATTAATAAACTCTTTAAAATAATAAATTTGTTCGGTCTCGACTTGGGCCAATGTAAAAAATTGAAAAACTCGACAAAATAATAAGATAATAATTTTTCGGGAGATTCCTTTATAATTTTCGGTCCCAAGAAAATCATAAATTAATAATTCATAGAAACTGAAAAAAATATATTACACTCTATTGAAATATGATTCAATAGTTGTATGTTTTCCTTTAAAGTTCAATTCATTTGGAGCTCATTTCTAACTTTTCTTATTGCATGCAATAGCATTCAAAAGTCATTATTGATTTCCAATGCATATGAACACAGTAGTTACTAATTTACGTTGAGTCCCAAGGTTCGCTGCAATGTAATTCTAAGAGGCATAGACTAATTTGCCTTTTTGTTTGGTATGTACAGTATAATTACTTAAAAACTCTTTAAATTAATAATTATTAATTTATTGATAAATTAATAACTCTCTAAATTAATAAATTTCTCCGGTCCTGACATTATTAATTTAAAGAGTTTCTACTATATGTAACTTTTAAGCCTTTTTTCTTAGACAAAATCAAAGAAGAAGAAAAGAGGACCACAAATGAGAGGGAAATGCAAATTGCTCTTGACATTTGGCTCCCGTGCGATTTAGACCCTAAACTTTTAAAATGTGCATTTTTCTCCCTCGAACTTACTAAAATGTGTAAAATAACTCTTCTGTCGACTTTTCTTTTAAGTTTTAATAGTCTTTTATCACTTTACATTTCCCCCCCTAAAATATCCCTTCAAAATTATCCTCCTTATCCCCTAATCCTGATATTTAAAACGTTCCAAATTTTTTTAGTAAACCAAATTAAAACACATTTTAATATTTAAAATTATTTTATCAACAATAAAATAAATAAACATATACAAAGTGTTATTATCTATAAAACTATATAAACACATGTGTTGAATAAGGGCTGAAAACGAGTAGAAAATATGAAATGAATGAATATAAATGAAAAATGAGGTAAATTTTTTACTTTTACCGCTATGTTTCTAGGCTTATTTGTTCATTTGTTGACATTGTTTCTTGTACTTGGGTTTTGTCTTGTATGGTTGTTTTGGGCAGTTGGGTTGTTCGAACATCAAATTGGGGAGCCTTACGTGTGTCATGAGATTTCTTAAAATTATTTTAGGTTGGGTTGTTTCTTTGAAGTTTGTTGCCAGTGTTAGGTGTTTAAATTCTTTGTATCTGGAGGTTTTTGTGTAGTTTTGGTCGGAAGCGTTTCACCTAAAACTCATATGATTGAGTTATTCTCATAAGTTTACAATAAACATTATACTTTGTTTACAAAAATTATTTTACTGCGAATTATATTTTACGCATATCAATTTTCATAATTTTTTATAGAAAGCAAAAGATATTGTATTCAAAGGAGTCGAGATACAAATCCTCTCGACAAAGGATTTAGTACAACGCCAACAATGCGCGCAAATAGCGAAAAATAATAATATGCATCGTGATAAAAAAACGTAAAACCGAACCAGAAACCCATACGAAAACAAAAAAAGATCCAAAACGCAAAACCGAACCAAAATCGTAACAAAAGACCTAATCTTAAAGCCATAGTTTCAGGCGCAACAACAACAACTCCATGGCCAACTCCAACAGTAACGACCACTAGAGGACCACACGCAAGCTCGATCTCGGACGGACCAGTCTCCCATATAACGAGATCTGAGTAAGAGTCGTTGCTTTCACAACTTAGAAACCCATGGTCGGAGCACCACTCGAAGACCCATGCATCTTCCTATATAGAGTCAAATGAACCCTGGAATTCCACCGCCCCATCTGCATCTTCAGACCCACCACAAACACCAACATTTACCATCCTTATCCTTTTTCTCGATCATGTGTACCTTCAACCAAATTGAGACATGAAGCCCAAATTAAAAACACAATAAAATAGAAACATAAACAAACCAAAAGATCAATATTGTGCATTTCAGTGGGCTATATGGATGTTGTGCTAGGTCCAATCATGTGTATTTCAGCGGGCTATATGTATGTTATACGAGGAAGAGGGATGACAACGACGGCGGCGACGAGTAGGAGGATACTCCAAGGATTTATGTTTTTGAGCAATACCGCTGAGATGACGACAAACAACCCGAGAAACATAGAGAATAACCTTCATGCTACTCATAACAATAAAAGGAGCCTCACTTCATTCTTGCTAAGGTTGGAAATATAGAAGACGAAAACCGTGAGAGAGAAGAGACAGTGGTGCCACAACTGCTGGCGGTGCGATTTCGGAGAGGGGATGAGCGATGGTGGCGCCGCGGGCTTAACAATGGCAGTGACGAAGAAACACGTCGGAGAGGGAGGAAGAGCGACATTGGCCTCGGATCAGGAAAAGAAGGTGGCTGCAGTAGCCGGTTCCCATGGACTGGGGTAGTGGCGTGTGATCCAGATCTGGAAAAAGGGAGGTGGAGCGACGACAGCGCGACTCAGAAGAATGAAGATGACAGTGGCGACACGACCAGAGAGAGGGGATATATGTTGAGATGTGAAGGCGATGTTGAGTGTTCTAGATCGAGAGGAAGAGGTAGTAGTGGTTTGAAATGGAGGAGGAGAATGGTGGTGCGGTTTAGTTGAAGAGGAGAAACGAGGATGTGAAAAGGAAGAGAAAGGAGGTGGTGGCGGGCTGGCGGCGACTTTTTTACTTGGTTAGTGTAATTTGAAAACAAAATTACCAAACTAGTGTAACTTTTGATTTAATTACACAATTAGTGTAAATCGCCACTTTCAATGGCGATATATTTTTTTTTTATAGAAATCGCCACTAGCAGTGGCGACACCCAATTTTTTTTTTTTGAATTTCATTTTTAGTGACAGAAGAAATCCGTCACAAAATCCTAGCGTATTATAATATGAAAGGTATTAGTGACGGAAGGTAAAGAGAGAATACATCCGTCGCAAATTGTTTAGCGACACAATTTTGTTTGCGACGAAGTTATTCGTCACAAAATCCTAGTGAATAATGACAAACAATATTTGCGACGGATATTAGAGTGTAGATATTTCCGTCGCAAAATTATTAGCGACGGAACTTTGTCCGTCACTAACGAGCAGAGTCAAAAAAAAAATTATTATGGTGTCGCCACTGCAAGTGGCGATTTTATAAAAAAAAAATTAAAAAATAAAGAGGTATCGCCACTTTAAGTGGCGATTTACACCAATTGTGTAATTAAATCAAAAGTTGCACTAGTTTGGTAATTTTTTTTAAAAATTACACCAGCCAAGTAAAAAAGTCGCTGGCGGCGTGCCATGAGAGAGAGATGGCTGGCGACAACGAGTTTTATAGAGGAAGGAGAAAAGCTTCTGCTAGGATTAGGGCCTACATGTTAGAGGTAGTTATATTATCATAGTTTCTTTAAAGAGAAAATATTATTATTAATAAAAAAACAACCCAAAACTTGAGAACAACCCTCTGAGGCTCTCATGTAGGAAATAAAAAAAGTAACAGGCTAATTACCAATTAATACTTAAATTTGAATCAACAATAAATTTTGAAAACATAATGGGAGTTTAGAATACATGAAAATTTTAATGAGGAGTTATATTTCATTGGTTATGATTTCATTTAATTAATTATATATTTTATTATTAGTTGTTTTGTTAAAATAAGAATAAGAATTAGAGTTATTTTTATAATTCATATGCCACAATTTCTTATAATTTAACAATAACTATTTTGCCTATTATAACAATTATTAATGTAGAGAAAGGGGTGGGTGTTGCACTAAAAATATACCCGCATAAACTAGAGCAAGTGCACTATACCACTTAAATAATATAGGAATTAAAGTCAGAGTTATCAAACCCAAAAGACAAGGTGGACAAATAAGCCAAGGAGGTGATTCATAGTTTTATAAAATCAATATTGAAGACAGTAGAAGTTGCGTGAGCATGTAAAAAAATCTATATACATATGTAAAGGAGACTTGAGTATTTTGCATTAAATACATCAAGTAATTCCTACCTCTACATTAAAATACATTAAAAATAAAGAATTTCATTTGCAATAAATATATTAGATAATAAAATTAAAACTGAATATATTGTAATGTCAAAAACTATTCAACTACCAACATTAAATAATATATTTATAAACTTATTTATCTTCATTTTTATAATTATTTATATATTAATTATAAAATTTCCTATACATTTAAGTAAAAGCTAAATATAATGTGATAAAAAAATTTAAACATATGTACTTAAAATATTAATTATTCACCTCAAGTTGAGAAAAAAATTAATTTATACACAGTAATATATTTTATATAAAATAAATATATGAAATATCAGAAATAGTCAATGAATAAATGCTTTTTCGTAAAGATATATTTATAATTTTTTTTAATAGTTACATGTGTTGTTTAATATAGATTATAATTTTTTTTGTGTTATTTTATAAAATAATTTTACATACATAAAAAATTAATATATTATAATTATTTAAGTCTTTTAGAATAATCTTTTTATATACATTAAAAAGTGTATAGAGTATACACAAGATGATATTTAGAATAAAATTTTATTAAATAATATTTTTATATGGAAACATTATTTATAATTAAAATTAATTAATTTTATTAATTAAAAATTAGCAAATAGTTTTAAAATTAAAAAGCGCAGCAATAATTTATTAATAAATAATTTATAAAAATATTTTTAAAATTAACATTATTAAGTATGACGTGGATGTAAAAAAGTATGACGTGTGTGTATTTTTTTCATAAATTTATTCAATTATAAATTTTGATCTATTATGTATTAGTAAAAAAGATCAACTAAAAGAAGTACAACAGGGAAAAATAATTAAGGCTAAAATTAAAAAAATAATTAATTTACTAAATAATATTTTAGAATATTAAAATTAAAATTTATTGTAATTATCAAAGTTAAAGCTAATTAATTGTTGATAAAAATTATAAGAAAATGTTGATATAATTTATTTGGTGATATTAAAACCTATTAATTGATTTAAAATATTTGAAATGCACTTTATAATTTATTGTATGTTTAAATAAATACATTTTTAAATTGTTAAAATTATTTCAATGGTAATTATTAAATTTGAATAGTATTAATTATTTACACAAAGAAAACTCTAATACTCATAATGAAATGTTTTAACACAATTATTTTTATTTTATAATAATTTATAAGTAAAAAATATTTAATATATATTTAATATTTTTATTTAAACTATAATAAATTTTATATAATAATGATAAAATTGTAAAAACACCCGTGCAACGCACGGGTTTTATATCTAGTCAAATAGTATAGATAGATAGATAGTATAAGAAAGCCTCGATACTGCAATGCAATTGTATCATCTCCTGCCATTATTATGTTACAACGCTAAGTTAATTTTAATTTCATGTCGTACCTACTTACAAGCAAACCATCATTGTAAGGTAATCTGTGAAAATTGGCATGAAGAATATATAGGTGTACGTCCGAGAGATATCACATCACGAATCATATATCTCATGCTTGCTTCTTTTTCTATCTCTCGGTGCAAGTAATTGAGATGTCAATTAAGATTTACAATTGTTTTTCAACTATTAATTTTTAAATTTATTATTTTTCAACTAATTCCTTTGAGGTTTTTAATTATTTTGTTTCCCATGTCAAAAAAATATTGGTAAAGTTGTACATGTGACCAAAATTGATTTGAATACCTTTGATAATTAAATATATATAATAAACTAGTATTTTTTTCCCGTGTGTTGCACGGGGAATATGTCTATTGTATTTGATATATCAATTAATAATGAATGTGATTATGCATGTTTGTTTAAATATTAGATAATTAGGGAAATAAATCAAAAATAAATTAAGATAAAATCAAGAAATAAACAACCTAAATCATAATCAAATCTAAATTTAAAAATGTATTTTTTTTTATGAGAATTAACCTGAGAATGACACGTCACTAAGAATTAACGTGAGAATGACACATCACTAAATCAGCTTGATAAAAGTTCATCTTTTCTAATATATATATTGATATTGATATTGATTCACATAATTGTTTTTATTATTTTCCAAAATAAAAAATTAGCTAGTATATCGAGTTAAATCATATAAGAACTTAATAAGCTTCTTAATTTTTGGTGTTGATTGTAATATGAATCAAAACAATCAAATGAATTAAAAGAAATACCAATAAAAAAAATTCTATAGTTTTAATATTCAACTTCAAATTTTTCGCTGTACCAAAAAAAAAAATATTCAACTTCAAATTATGAATTTGGATTTATATTCATGTCTTCACAACTATTAGAACTAAATTATTTGAGACCAGATTCATGGTTTTTTCCCTCAATCTTACTTTCATTTCTCATATTGATGAGGAAAATCAATCAATAAATCAAATATTAAGATAAAGAAAAACTCAAATATTAAGATGAAAATATTGTTGAGGATGTTATATATTTATCTCAAGATTTCAACCTCTTAATACACATCAACAATCCTAGAGGCTATGAATGATTATTTTGAACTATAAAATCAGCCTCAACTAAACTTTTATTTTCCTACTTTTCATCAAAGATTGACAAGCGCACCTTCCCTGTAAGCAAACCTTAGAATAAGGCGCTATGCAACCTAACCAACCACAGTCATTAACAGTGTTGCACTTGAGCGATGAATAGATGACATTTGCCTTAACACCTGCAAAATTCATACCCCTTGTCAAAACTTTAAATGATGTTCATTTTATGAGAGCAAATATTCATTGCCCACATATTTACATAGCATCAATCAAGCCAATTAATGTATACGTGATATTTTAATTTGGCTTAGCTATTTGTATAAGAAACAAACGATGGAGAGGAATACCTAGTTCAGATGTTATGAGAAATAAAATTGTGAAGCAAAGAAAAAGAAGTGAAGCTCTTGCCATCGTATGCCAGAGAACAGAGTAATATTAAGAATCAATATATTTTGCTAGCTAGAGTACAAAGTTGAGTTTAAACTAGCTATATTTATAATGAAAGTAGCATTAATATTTAACGATATTTTATGCAAATAAGCGGAGCAAAACAAGGGAAAATGATAAGTGGGCAAGATTTAACATATATATATTCAACAAAGTCAAAATTAACTAATCAAATAATGTACTAAAAAAAAATCAGGAATATCATTCTATTAAAAAAATTCCTTTTTGGGGTGACGACCTTATTTTCACTCAATGTAGCCTCGTCCCTGCTAATTAACAAGAATCTTTAACGTTATATTTTTGTTTTGAAAAAACAATAAATAAGATCATTTTATTGAGAATTATATTTTATGCATATCAATTGTCATAATTACCAATTAATAATTAATTTGGAATCAATAAATTTCAAAACCATAACAGGAAATGAAATATCGGTGTAAAAACTTGAGATTACATGAAAATTTGAATGAGGCGTTATATTTTATTGACTTTGATTTCATTTAATTAATTATTTATATATATATATATATTAATTTAGAATTTAATTATTAGTTTCTTTGTTAAAATAATAATAAGAATAAGAATTATTTTTATAATTTATATCCCACGATTTCTCATAATTTTAACAATAATTATTTTTCCTATGATACGGTGATACCAATTATTAACGTTAATTTAAATATTACAATTATAATTTATGATAATATTTTTTTTTGAGAGCAAAAGATGTTATTAATAGTAAAGATAAAACATGAGAACAATCCTCTCATGTAGATTGGATGACAGAAAATATAATCGAGAAAATACAATCAAC
The DNA here is from genome assembly GCF_012489685.1 of Lotus japonicus. Lineage (NCBI taxonomy): Eukaryota > Viridiplantae > Streptophyta > Magnoliopsida > Fabales > Fabaceae > Lotus > Lotus japonicus. The sequence continues at coordinate 78,860,993 of NC_080041.1, forward strand.
CCCCTCACAGGCAAACAAAGCAAAATATTATAACCAGTATAACTATTATTTATGCTTCATGCATGGTACGCTAAGGGAGGTGTGGAGGTTATAGAAGTTTCAAATGTCGGAGGTTTGAGAAAGTGTATTTTTGGATACAAGCTTATTTTTTGCCAATCAATATGAAAACTAAAGCAGCGGAGAAATCTGTTTGAGGCTTCTTGTGTGTTATAACATAAAGATCCAATGATGGTTAAAATAAAATATAAATGATTGGATAATTTATGTTCCGCTTTTAGTTTCCTGGAGCATGTTATAAAGGATTTTGATGCAAGGGAAGGATGCATGGGCATGATGAGGGAGATGACGTAAATACTTATCATTTTAGTTTGTGGCTTAGAGCATCAAAACTGAAATCAATCACAGCTTCTATAGTCAAAGGGGAGGTGAGTTTCAACAAATATCTCTGTTGGGAAGTAGGGTGTAACGCCCTGATTTCTCGAGTGTCACACAAAAACCAATTAATCCAATTTTCGTGAAGAATTTTCGTCGATTCAATTATTAATCTTTGATTAATGACAAATGTTCATCAATTGCGAAACTCTTGAATGATTAACCTTTACTAATCTCGCGAAAGTAAACATCATCCCAAAACTTTTGAATTAAATAAAATAAGCATGAAACATACGTCTAAAACCAAAGTAAATTACATCAACTTTATTTATCCAAATGAAAACAAAATAATTGTTCAATGCTACCCGAACTCGGTACTCTCAACCCGAAAGAAAAATGGATGTCTCTCAACCCAACCATATCCTTGGCCCCTTCCTCTTTATCTTCCTCCTCTTCATCAGAAGTGTAGTCGTCATCCGGTAGTGGCTCGTCACGGAGTATCAGCTCCCAAGAATGAGTCGTCGCCGTTATCTTCACGATCATCTACCCCCCCCAAATAAACACATAAACAAGTAGTGCAAGGGTCAGGTTCCACAACAAATCATGCATAAACATAATCACATCTCATATAAACTTTCATCATATGAACATAACCACCTGTCATAACTTCTCTTGTATTAATAGCACTAATTGAGTTAGTAACCTACTTCTCAGTTAGACTAACGTTTCCTCACATCACACAACCCACCAAGACTCCTTGGCCAATCACATACATCCGAAGATGTATAAATCACGTGAAGCCGCAATGCTTCACAAAAGTCTCACGGTGACCGTAGTCAACCAAAGTTTCTCCCTCGCGTGCAAGCTACCGTTGTCTCTAACGGCACCATCATTCTCATGGTACATAGCCTCACCTAGACCTATGTTCCATTAATCACATTCTCATCACATAATACTTGCAAGCGATTATTCTCAATCTCATAATTTAAGGCTCTAAAGTCAGTCTTAGAGTCTTATGTTAACGTCGATTCAGAAATAAACGACAACATACAAAACACAATGGAAGGGATTACAACTGGATGAGCGACCTTCCAAAATCTTCACAAGTCATGCTTTACATATAGACAATCATGAACATGTTCACAAGCTTAATCACATATAATTCATAGCATCTCAAAATCACATGTTCCTAAACAAAAACTTCAAACATTTTCGCAACTTAGTTTTTGACAGCAGGGACAACATTCATTGAAATTGGTCTACAGAATGCATCTTCCAACAAAATATCACGTATGATACCTTTCTGAAAAGCTATTTTAAAGATCTACAACTATCTAGTTAAACACTTTTTCATCCGAGATCCATAAACGGGTGATAATAGGCCCTGAAGTCCGCTGTCCAGTACAGAAAACTGGCAGAGAAACTTCCGCCTCTAAATTAGTTTATAACCCAATTAAGCACAAGGTTTTAAGCTATATTCCAACAACAAAAATCCAGTTAACATGTGTCTCATAAGACCATTTACAATGAGGGTGTTGAGAGGGGGGGTTGAGTTTTGTTGAGATAGTGTAGTGGTTTGTTGAGTTTTGTTGAAGATGATGCGGAGGAGAGAGGTGTTGAGAGAGTTCAACATGTTGAACCTGAAAAGGGAGGGACACTTGGCATCATGCGATTGGCTGTCTGGATTTTTTTCATCTTAATCTTTTGAACTCAATTATTTCATTGCAAAAAAATTATTTTGGAAATTTGTTTTTAACCAAAATTCATGATTTCTTTTCCTCTATAAATAGAGACTTGGTTCGTTTGATTAGGACACCGAAAAAAAAACCAAGTTTTTCACTATCTTAATATTATTATCTTTCTATTAGCCTTTGTTTTGAAAAAATAAATTATTGTGTGCTTAGTTTGTTGTCTTGCATTTTAAGTTAAGAAAATAAAATAAACTAGTGTTTTTTACCCGCGCGTTGCACGAGAAATATGTCTATTGTATTTGATACATTAATTAATACTTTGATTATTAAAAATATACTCCCTCCGTCCCTAATTATAAGCTAAAGTTGTAAAAATCACACTTATTAAGAAAGCCTTAATTGATGCATTGGTTTTCAAAAAAAATGTACAACTTTCTATGTTTACCCCGTTATGATAACACTTTTTCATCATTGTACTACTAATGGTGGTGCTCCACTACCAATAAATGCAAGGGTGAATATGGAAAGAAATATTAACTTTTGCAAGGTTGGCTTATATTTAGTGACACAAAAAAAGTCTCAATGTTAGCTTATAATTAGGGACGGAGGGAGTATTAAACAACGAATGAAATAGAAAAGTTAGAATTGATGAGTAAAGTGGACATAAAGACTTCTCTTCTAAGCCCGATTGAGACCAAGAGGAACTCGTTTCACATTCTTCGTCAATATGAAGATGATAACACAAATCATAAATATAAGGAATTATCAACATATTAATCTTAAAAAAAATTAATGTGATAGTAGCACAAATCAGGATTGTGTAAGATATATCATAAAGTATAACATTATTGTGTTTATTCCAATTAAGTACGGATGACAATGGGTAGGTACTATAGTACCATCTCCATACCCGCGTTTTTAAAAATTACATGTACCCGTCTCCATACTCACGTGGGTAGCAACTCGAAACTCTCCACCTTTAGACAATTCAATGTCATTACAGGAAGCTATCCATCTTTGCCAAAATCTAAATCTATGGATGACAATGGGTCTCAAAATCATAGGGTACCCGCAAAAAATACCCACTATGGGTAGGGTAAAAAACCGCTAAATGGGTATGAGATTGAATATAGATAATTACCCGCAAAAAATAGAGGGTATGGGTGCGGGTATGGGCACTATAGTACCCAACCGGCCCATATCCGCACACACAAGTTATTATTATTATTATTATTATTATTATTATTATTTGAGAATATATTAATAAATTAACTTAAGCTATAACTTTCAAACTCACTCTTTTTAAAAAAAAGTTTGGGATATATTAATTAATACTCTAAAAATAAATAATAAATAAATAAAGATAAAATCAAGAAATAAACCACCTAAATCCTAATCAAATCTAAAATTTGAAAATGTATTTTTTTACTTTAAAAATAAATCAAAAATAAATTAAGATAAAATAAAGAAATAAACAACATAAATCCTAATCAAATCTAAAATTTTAAAATATATTTTTTTATGAGAATTAATCTGAGAATGACACGTGTTATTGTTTTTTTCCAATTAGTGAATATTCTGCACCCTAGAAGATTTTTTTTCCTCAATCCTTTTGCTTTTGATTAAGAAGAGAAAAGCAGGAATCCTTGAAGCATATGACATCTTACAATTAGTTGAAGAACAAAATCAATTCATGAAGAAGATTGAAACATAAACCCAAAATGAAGTCTTGAAGAACAAAATACCCCTCCTTCACCAATTTGAAAGGACTGTGGTGAAAGAATTGTATTTAGTGTATTTGTGAATCTTGGGGTGGAACCCTTGTGAAACAAAAAATCAAAGGAACATTTTAGTCAAGAGAAACAAAAAATGGTGTATTGTCTCATACGTGCGCACCCCAGCAAATTATCTATATATGTGAGAAAAAAAAACAAAATAATTCTCCTACCCAAAATAATTGTGGTTACTTCACCAATAAACTTATACTAACAATCAATTTAAATTGAACTTAAGAAAATATATAGAGTAAAGTAAGATAAGTCACTGATAAAGTTGTAAACCCAAAAGCTAATAGAAGCCATAGCAAAGAGTAAAGGTTTACATTGTAAAAAGTTAATTGAACATTACAAAGACATTGATACTTATACACAAGACTAACTCTTCTAACTAACTAGGAAGTATTTGAAGATTTGGTCCTTGCACTCTAGCTATATTCTAATATCCCCGCAAGCTTGGAAGTGGTTAATATTAACACTACCAAGCTTGAGAACATAACTATCCAATACACAACAGAGCTGAAATACAAGGAACAAAAGTACTAAAAAAAAAAAACACTACACAGCTGGAAGTAGCAGAGAACTATTGTGATCGCAGCACAAGTAACAATGAGTATGACGAGTTTATGTACCAAGGCTGCTCTGGTATCTGCCAGGGGATTTTGCTTGTCTCCACAAGATCCTAGATCACCTTTTTTTTAAAATCAATGTGACCACCAACAAACACAAGTGGAACTGAGATGCCAAACCATAAGAAAACAAGGCTGAATCTACTCAGAGCTAGCTTTTGGATCCCTTGTAGCTCCAGAAGAACAAGCCCAGCATGAATGCTTACCTACGTGAGACAACCAGAACCAATAACAATGCAAGTACAGCAGGAAAGAGAACTCTGACTTCCTTGCACTCTAGCTAAACTGATAGAATTTCCTAGTGCAATCCTCAATGGCTAAACAACAGAACTTGTAACTGGTCCTTTTGCTAAAAAAAAAAAACAAGGCCAAACAGCTTCCCAGAAGAGATCCAGGGAGAAGAGGCTTGCACTCTTGGCTGATTCAGTTCAGTTTCCACTCCCTTGCATGAGGCAATATCTATCTCACTTGTGTTAGATTCTGAATTCTCACAACCAAAACGGTTACCTGGTACTCTCTATGCAAACTTTGAGGATAAACATCTTGTAAGAGAAAAGGAAATTCAGAATCTTCATCGAGTGAAATCTTGGATTCTTTCAGGCAAAAAATAACGTGCAGCAATCTGTGATTACAACTTTGTTGCCTTGTGCACCACTGTCATTCATATATCTGAGGACTGCATCAATACCACATGTAACAGTAATGAAGTTACATAGTTCATCATCTACAACAATGTTCTTGAAGGTGATACATGTGAAAACCAGATCAGGGGAGCTAAGTCCTGGATGCAGAAGATCTACAATGGCTTCTACAATCCCAATCTCAGAAGATTTCCTTGCATAGACATATACTTCCAAAGTAACAACTCTATTATCATCAGGTGTTGATAAAGCAGGAACAATAACATATACATCGTGAATTCCAGTGGCATTATCATAACCAACTTGTGAACAACAGAAAACCCCTCTAATATCAAACTGAACTTTCATGAAAAAATTCTCTAAAAACTTTTCACAGACATCTTGTGAACAAAGCCAAAATCCTCCAGGATCAAACACCAATATCAAAACAATCGGCCAAACAAGAAAATGATTCCATAATCCAAACCAGAGTTTCACAAATTGATGAATTTCAGTCATTAAAAATGAACATTCAGTCTTGAAAATTGTTACCTCCACAACTTGTGAAACAGTGTGATCATAGACAATCTCAGGCTGAACAACAATGGCAGAGGGTTGATGCACAAACCATGAATCTGTGTGCAGAAGAGACGATGCCGAAAATGAAGAAGAATCCAAGAAGCCCTTTCTGAAGGAGCCAAGCAACGAAAGGATCGATCGGAATCTCATATGGACACCGGGAAGAGACTTCAACCGAAGAAGGAGATGACTCCGGTGAAGTTGAGAATCGGAGAAGTTGATGACTCCGATGAAGTTCATGTTGCAGTGGTCGGAGAAGAAGATGACTCCATTGAAGAACCTGTGCAGATCGAACTGATGAACCGTAGAACCAGTCAACGGTGATGATGACGGATAGCCGCCATGGAAGCTCAACACTCGAGCTTGAAAATAAAAAACCATGCATTCTCCAGAATCGCAATAGGAATTTGATGAAAGATCGAAAGATCTTGGTTGAAGCTTCAAGAATCGAGATGGATACTCTAAAATGGAATCCAATCTGAGACTTGAACGCTGATGATCGATAATCGAAGGTGGCGATTCAGAAATCGCAAAAACCAACCGAAATCGAGAAAAGAATGCAATAGGCAATGTTGAATCAATCAAAGAACTGAAAGATTGAAAACCTTGATTGTGAATATGGTGCCGGAACGGTGACGGAATCCTAGGAGCCGCCATGGATGAATGCACAGAAATCAAGAATCTGAAATTCAATCTTGCAGGCAGTGATGAAGAATCGCAAATTTGAAGCATGCGACAAAGAAGACGAACTCAGAAGCTCAACCACCGAAGCTTGAAGAAGCAATCGCAGTGAAGCTCACAGATTGATCGAAGAAAAGTAGAAAACCCCAAAATCAAACCCTCTGTGAATGAGAGAAGAAGGCTCGAATCGATGATGAAGATGAACTGAGATCGATGACAGTGGCGGTGGTTTCCGCTGATTGAACGCTGTAGATCGAAGGCGATGACGGTGGCGATGGTGAATCGGAGGTTTCCGCCATGAAATCGTCAAGAAACGAGCTTGAAGATTAGGAAACAGAGTAATGATTCTGGAAATCACAAGGAACTAGAACGAAATCGAAACGGAAACTGGAATCAAAAGCAAAGATCAATTGCAGTGAGCAATTGATAAAATCAGTCAAAAAGATTATCAATTGCAGTGGGCAATTGATGAAATCAGTGAAAGAGATGCGGAAATTTGTCTACTGATACCATGATAAAGTTGTAAACCCAAAAGCTAATAGAAGCCATAGCAAAGAGTAAAGGTTTACATTGTAAAAAGTTAATTGAACAATACAAAGACATTGATACTTATACACAAGACTAACTCTTCTAACTAACTAGGAAGTATTTAAAGATTTGGTCCTTGCACTCTAGCTATATTCTAATAGTCACCCAATTGACATACTAAAACATGAGTATATGCAAAACTAATGAGTTTGAGGAAAACATGAACCAACCTTAAGAATGGGCTAACCATACTCATGAAGATTAAATGTGAGCTTTTCATATGCTTTCATCAATTTGACTGACCTGTGCATCATTAAAAAAAAAATTAGTAAGTTGTGCATCATTCACATACAGTGCAAATAGTATGCTTATACACACAGCTCAAACATGATGAATAAAAACGTTCAAAATTTGAGAAATGAATATAAATTCAGGCTATCCTAAGTTTCATAAATTTCTATAAATTATACCAAAATCAAGTTTAGAATGGCTTCACACGCATGGATTTCTACAAACTATACTAAAATCTGGTTTAAAAAAATACAAAAGCGGAAGAAGAACAATAGAAAAAACATTACATCAGAATCAAAACATTACGTCTTCAACAATGGTTCATTAAAGGGTCTATGCAAAAATTTGTAAACTTTTGGATCAAAACACACAAAATATGTGAAATTTAAGAATCCAGGATTGAATTACGAACAAAGGATAAACTGAAATGACACAAACCATCAATCACAACATGATAAACTCTTCTTCACGTAACATCATCTTACGGCATACCTCAGTCCTGATCGCGACATGTGGCAGAGGTAGAAATAATAGCTATCAAATCTCTGCGTGTCCATGGTACCTTTGTGGACCCTCAGCACCAAATCAACTCCCTTTTCTTAGAATTAGCATTAAATAAATAATAAGATAAATTAAGATAAAATCAAGAAATAAACAACCTAAATTCTAATCAAATCTAAACTTTAAAAAGGTACTAAATAAAGATAGATAAAAACTACCAAAATCTAGGAAATCACAATAAAAAACTCATAAAATCCTGAATTAAATAAAAATATGAAAATTCAATAAAAATACCATAAAAATTCATTTATACTCTAAATGTAACTCAAAAATAAAATAAAATATTTCATGTAATTTAAATTAAATAAATAATAAATAAGGATAGATAAAAACTATCTAAATCTAGCAAATCACAATAAAAACTCATAAAATACTGCATCAATTAAAAATCCGAAAATTCTATAAAAATTAATTATTATACTCTATAAATAAATGTAAAATAAAATAAAATATTTCCTAGAAATAAATTAAATAAATAATAAGATAAAATTAAGAAATAAACAACCTAAATTCTAATCAAATCTAAAATTTAAAAAGGTACTAAATAAAGATAGATAAAAACTACCAATTCTAGCAAATCACAATAAAAACTCATAAAATCCTGAATTAATTAAAAATCCGAAAATTTAAGAAAATTTAATTAATATACTCTAAAAGTAAATCTAAAATAAAATAAAGTATTTTCTGGAATAAAAATAAATAATAAGACAAATTAAAATAAAATTAAGAAATAAACAACCTAAATCCCAATCAAATCTAATATTAAAAATGGTATTAAATAAAGATAGATAAAAACTAACAAAATCTAGCAAATCACAATAAAAACTCATAAAATCCCAAATTAATAAAAAATTTCGAAAATTCAATAAAAATTAATCAATATATTCTAAAAATAAATTTAAAATAAATTAAAAGACCAAATCTTATCTTTTAAAATAATATCAATCAATTATTTTAGAATATATAAAATTAAAACATATATCAATTGAAAATTATATCTTCTAAAATAGTATCAATTAATTAGGTTAAAATATATAAAATTAAAACATATATCAATTGAAAATTATATCATCTAACAAATTGACACGTGAAATAATTTTTATGAGAATTAATCTGGTGCTGACACGTCACTAAGAATTAATCTGGTGCTGACACGTCACTATGGAAGTTCTTCTTTTCTAATAATATATATTGATTATTGTCTATATTTTTTTTTAAAAAAAATTTAAATTGTTAAGTGTTTATTGTTTTAATTTAATTTAAATCGATAATTGTAATTTTATGTAATCATAAAAACAAAAATATAAAATTAAATAAAAATATGAAATAAAATAAAAATATGAAATAAAAAAGTGGTGGGGTAGGGTGTTGAATGAAAAACCATTGGAGTGAGTAAAAGTTGAATGAGTGTTGAATTAGAGAGAGAAAATGATGTGTAGTGTTGGGAAGATGAAAAGTGGAGTTGAAGGTTGAAAACCATTGTAAATGGTCTAACATGCTTTAGTTTCGAGAACCAACAACACTCAACAAGATTTCATAAAAGTATGCGAAGAATCACAATATCACAAAACAATCATGATAAAGCCCTAACTCTACCCTTTTCCTAAGAACAAGCCCTTACCTTGCTAAAACCTTGATGAAAGAAGAATTCTTTGCTGTAAAAAGAACCCAACAGCTGCTGTCCAATCCCTTTTTTTCTTCTCCGCTCGATCTCTCCCTCTCGTTCCCTCGATCTCTCTCTCTCTCTCGCGCGGCTTCCCTTCTTCGTGCGTGCGGCGGCCGGCGATGCTAGGGTGCAAGGAGGTGGCGGCGGCTCTAGATCAAACTCTAGGGCTGCTGCTGCCTTCTCTTCAAGTTTCCTCTCCTTTTCTTTCCCTCTCTCTCGGCTGCTCCCTCTCTTCTTCTCCCTCCCTTACTCGATTCTCTCTCTCGACCTCTCCCTTCTTTCTCTCTTCTTTCTTTTCTTTTCTTCTCTTCTGTTTTTCTTACGTGAGTGCAGCACTTCTAATTCTGCACGAGGAGGAAAAATAAGGGTTTCTTTTTCCCCCCTCACCCCTTATCACTTGCGACCACACTCTAGATGGGCTAAGGTTTTGATTTTTCTTCTTTTCAAGCCCAAAACAAGCAAACCCTGAACCCAAATGATTACCCACTTAAACAGGCCTGAATCAAAAGAAAACCCAATCACTTTTTATTAAAAACCAGATTAAAACCGGAATTAAAAGGAAAATTAACCAATTAATCCGCTGGCATTGTACAGCCAAGACCATCGTCACTAAAACTAGGATATCTCGAGCTACCGATGTCAAAATGACCTGCAACCACTTGGAGAATTTTCTTAACTTAACGGGATACAACTATCATGAAGGAAGTTTTCCCAAATGAGGTCGTTAGGACCCTCTAAAAATTCGCACAAGGTGATAGCCAGAATCTGTCAAAACTCAAACCTTGTCAAAACCTTCATTTTTATTTAATAAATCACTTAAACATACATAAGTAAGTTTAGGGTCTTACATAGGGGAGCTCATGGGCCGAGGAGGAAGAGACATTGACGCTACATCTTATCCCAAAACCTTAAGGCTTTAGGTTTTTGGGTCACATCTCTTATAAAGTCTCATCTCCTCTCCAATACTTAACCAATGTGGGATTCCAACTCCGCACTTGAATTCTCAACAATCTCCAGCTCAAGTGCGAGTCACCACCACGTTCTCATGCCCCCCCTCCATGGAAGCATATCTACCTTTGTATCGCAGTTCGCACCATGGTCCAACCATGTGCAACCGGATGCTCCACACTGATCACGCCGTCAGGGAGACTTTCGAAATAATGAGTCATTTCCATGGTCTCACGAATCATTGGTTCTAATACCACTTGTTGGGGGAGACAGGGGAGCCCATGGGCCGGGGAGCAAAAGACTTCGACGCCACATTTTAACCCGGCCAAAACCTTAAGGATTTTGGTTTATGGATCACATCTCTTATAAAGTCTTCTCCTCTTCCATACTTAACCCACGTAGGACTCCAACTCCGCACTTAAATTCTCAACAATCTCTTTATGTAAAAGACATAAAAGGAGATGTTGAAGAATAATGGCTTAAAGGGGATGTAGGACAGTGCAAGTGGTGTAGAGAAGGGGGTGGTTGTTGCACTAAAAGTACAATCGTTCAAACTAGAGTAAATGCACTCTATCGCTTAAGTAATATATGAATGAAAGTCTAAGTTATCAAACCCAAGAGACAAGGTGGACAAATAAGCCAAGGAGGTGATTCATAGTTTAAGAAAATCAATATTAAAGATAATTGAAGTTGTCTGAGCAGGAAAAAAATTAAATTGTAGAGATAGAGAAATAGGATAAGAAAGCCTCGACACTGCAATTCAATTGGATAATATCCTTCTGCAGTTATATCATCTTAATTGTCTATTGTTACAGCCATACCCTCCTTATATAATTAACTCAACGCTAAGACCATATACAATGGTTGTTTAATTTTGATGTTGAAGAGTGTTGAACATTGTTGAAGTGATGCAATGGTTGTTGAGGAGTGTTTAGAGGAGAGAGAACCGGCTGAATTGTTGAAGAAATTCAACAATGTTGAGAGGAGAGAGGGACGCCACGTGGCGCCCTCTGAATGGCTCGGTCAGGCGCGTGTAATACACGCGCCGACAGGGCGCGTGAGTGGCAGGTCCGGAGAGAGAAAACGTGATGGTGGATGATGGTCCTGACACGTGTCATTCTCTGATTGGTTTCCCGGATTTTCTTTTACCCTTATCTTTTGAGCTCAATTATCTGATAAAAAGAAATAATCTGGAAAAAAAAAATTATACCAAAATTCGTGATATTTTTTTCTCTATAAATAGAGACTTGGTTTGTTTGATTTGGACACAGAAAAAAAAATCAAGTTTTCACCATCTTATTATCTCTCTCACCATCTTATTTATCTATCAATTAGCATTTGTTTTGAAATGGATCCCAACAATCCCCATTTCAACACCCAGAATTCTTCAAACAACCCATTTTACAACCAAAATCCCAACAACTATAAAGATCCAAATCAAATTTCTTACCAATGTCCTCAAAATCCAAACTATTATCAAGTCCCACATCAAATCTCCAACCAACGTCCTCAAAATCCAAACTATTATCAAGTCCCACATCAAATCTCCAACCAACGTCCTCAAAATCCAAACTATTATCCAGATCCAAATCAATATTCGTACCAACCTCCTCAAAACATACAAAATTTTAACCAGTCATCAATTGCTCCAAACTCTCATCCATCTTATGGATCTGTGAGATATTCATCTCAAACACCCCAGTCTAGTGGTTATATGCCAGTGGTTCCTGAAAATTTTCCGAGTGTTGATGTGTCGGAATTTCCGGAATTTTCAACACAAGTCAATCTTGGTGGCGGGTCAGCTGATAATGAAGTCAATGAAGTCACTCCTAAGAGCAAAAAAACCGTTTCACCCGCATGGAACACTGCACAAAATCTAGTGCTAATTAGTGGGTGGATTAATTGTGGAACAAGCAGTGTTGTCGGAAGAAACCAGAAAGGAGAAACATTTTGGAGAGATATTGCTGAGTATTGTAATGAGCATTGCTCATTCGATCCTCCGCGCGATTGGGTTGCCTGCCGAAACCGTTGGAATTATATGAACGCAAGACTGGGTAAATGGATTGGCGCTTATGATAGCGCTAAGCGTGAGCAACGAAGCGGTTGGTCGGAGGATGATGTTATCGCAAAAGCGCAGGAATTATTCGCAAGTGGGAAGATTGGTCAATTTACTTTCATGGAAGAATGGCGCGCTCTCCGTGATCAACCACGTTTTTGTAGTCAGGTAGGAGGAAATAGTGGCTCGAGAAGTAGTGGATCTAAGAGATCACACGACAGTGATGCAAGTGACTCAAACTCTATAGGATCAATTCCTCGTCCAATGGGTAGGGAGGCAGCTAAAAAAAAGAGTAAAAAGAAAATTAGAGAAGATGCTGACGAGGTGGTGGACAAAGAGTGGGATTCTTATATCCATTTCAAGGAGAAAGAGCTTGAAAAATTGGAAAAGATAGCATCGGTGCAAGCAGAGACTAACGAATTGATGAAAGAGAAGACTAATGCGATGAAAGAGAAGACTAATGCTAAGAAAGTTAGTATGTATCTAAAGCTAACTTCGGAAGAGCATCTCAGTGACCGTAAGAAAGAGTTGTTAGAGCAGTTGTCCAAAGAGCTATTTGGAAATTAATTTCAAGCGAGTCTTTGTCTGTAATCGGTCAAACTTGTCAGTGGTGTGAAGTCTGTAGTGTTTGCTTTAATGTTTGCTTTAATAATTTTCAAGTGGTGACAGCTATGTAATGTTTGCTTTAATGTATGGGTAACTGTGTTTGAATATGTACCATTCAATTCGAATCTTGTCCTTTTCCGATAACTTATTTCAAATCCACCAGTGGTGTCAAGTCTGTAGTGTCTGCTTTAATAATTTGCCCGTGGTGTTAGGTTAGTAGTGTTTGGCTTTTATGATTCTCGGGTAACTGTGTTTGAATTTGTGCCACTCAATTCGAATCTTGTCCTTTTCCGATAATTAACTCTGGTTGATAACTTATTTCAAATCCACCAGTGGTGTCAAGTCTGTAGTATTTGCTTTAATAATTTGCCCGTGGTGTTAGGTCAGTAGTGTTTGGCTTTTATGATTCTCGGGTAACTGTGTTTGAATATGTGTCACTCAATTCGAATCTTGTCCTTTTCCGATAATTAACTCTGGTTGATAACTTATTTCAAATCCACCAGTGGTGTCAAGTCTGTAGTATTTGCTTTAATAATTTGCCCGTGGTGTTAGGTCAATAGTGTTTGGCTTTTATGATTCTCGGGTAACTGTGTTTGAATATGTGCCACTCAATTCGAATCTTGTCCTTTTCCGATAATTAACTCTGGTTGATAACTTATTTCAAATCCGGCACTCAACCACCATTCAATGTACCTACTTATATGGACTCATAGCTCCATTGATGTACCAATATCCCAAATCTCTTCCAATCTACTTCAAATTTCACAAAAAATGGATCCATCTGAGTGTCCTTTTGATCTTGCAGCATACATTCAAAATAGTCAAATTGAAGAAGCTTATGTACTCAACCGATTTAGAGAGCGTCGAAGAAAAATTCGAGAAGATGCTGCACCTCGTAGTAGAAAATATCTCGGTAGAGATCATACAGCGGCAAACCAGATGCTAATTGGCGACTACTTTGCCAATGAGCCTACATATGACGATGCAATGTTTCGTCGTCGGTACCGGATGCAAAAGCATCTTTTCCTTCGAATCGTTGATGACCTTTCAAGTAGTGATAACTACTTCACCCAACGCGTTGATGCAGCCAATAAACAAGGTATATCACCCTTAGCAAAATGTACCACAGCAATGCGAATGTTAGCATATGGTGTGGCAGCAGACGCGGTCGATGAGTACATCAAAATTGGAGGTACTACAGCATTGGAGTGTTTACGTAGATTCTGTAAAGGAATCATACGATTGTATGAGCAACAGTACCTGAGAGCACCAACCCAAGAAGACCTGCAAAGGATATTACATGCTAATGACATGCGGGGGTTCCCAGGCATGATCGGGAGTATTGACTGCATGCACTGGGAGTGGAAAAATTGTCCTAAAGCATGGGAAGGTCAATTTACTAGAGGGGATAAGGGAACCACAACAGTTATTCTTGAAGCAGTTGCAACTTATGACCTATGGATCTGGCATGCCTTTTTTGGATGTCCTGGAACGTTGAACGACATAAACGTTCTAGATCGGTCACCAGTGTTTGATGACGTGGAACAGGGAAAGACTCCAGCCGTGAATTTCGTTGTGAATCAACGTCCCTATAATATGGCATACTATCTAGCCGATGGTATCTATCCTTCTTATCCAACTTTCGTCAAAACGATTAGACTTCCTCAAAGTGAACCCGATAAGTTATTTGCAAAAGTTCAGGAGGGATGTCGGAAGGACATCGAACGTGCATTTGGAGTTCTTCAAGCTCGTTTTAAAATCATCCGTGAACCAGCTCGCTTGTGGGACATAGATGACTTGAGTATCATTATGAGGTCATGCATCATATTACATAATATGATTGTCGAGGATGAACGAGATACATATGCTCAACGTTGGACCGATTTTGAGCAATCTGGGGAAGGTGGATCTAGTACACAGCAACCATACTCGACCGAGGTTTTACCCGCTTTTGCAAATCATGTGCGTGCTAGATCCGAGTTGCGTGATTCAAATGTTCATCATGAACTGCAAGCAGATCTAGTGAAGCACATCTGGGCAAAGTTTGGAATGTCTCAGGATTGAAGATGATTTGTATCGTACTATTTACGTTATTTGTGTGTTGTGTGCTTAGTTTTTCCTTGTCTTGCATTTTAAGATATTGTGTGCTTAGTTTGTTGTCTTGCATTTTATTTTAAGAAAATAAAATAAATTCTTGTATGCTTAGTTTGTTGTCTTGCGTTTTAAGTTAAGAAAAAAAAAATTATAGTCTATATTTTAAAAAAAAAGTCTATATTTAAAAAAAATAAAATCGTTAAGTGTTTATTGTTTTAATTTAATTTAAATCGATAATTGTAATTTTATGTAATTATAAAAACAAAAATATAAAATTAAATAAAAATGTGAAATAAAAAAGTGGTGGGGTAGGGTGAGTGGTGAGTGGTGGGGTAGGGTGTTGAGAGTTAAACAAAACCATTGGAGTGGGTAATTGTTGAAAGTTTGTTGAATTGGAGAGAGAAGATGATGTGGAGTGTTGGGAAGAGAAAAAGTGGGGTAGAAAAGGGTTAAACAAAACATTTTTTGTTTAACCATTGTGGATGGTCTAAGTTATTTTTAATTGTCTTATTGTACTACACTACTTATGAACAAACCATCATTGTAAGGTGATAAGTGAAAATAGCATGAAAAAGATACATATGTCCTAGAGATATAACATCACGAATTATATATCTCATTTAGCTCACTTCTCTTTCTATCTCTATCGGTGTAAGCGTAATTGAGATGTCAATTAAGATTTATTATTATTTCCTAACCAGTTACTTTCCAAATTTTTCTTCTTTTGTTTCCCGTGTCAGAAAAAGTTAGTCAAGTTGTCCATGTGACCAAAAGTAATTTGGATACTTTGATGGTTGCCTATATAATAAATTCACAAGATTTATTTTTATTATTTTTCCAAAATTAAATTTCATGTTCATTTTTACCTTGGTCATATTTCCATTTCTCATATTGATGATAAAAAATCAATGATTTAAATAAGGGTTAACCATCATATTAGTCCATGTATTTGTGTTGCCGTTTGACCCAGGTCCCTCCCCAGAAAAATTATTGGAAAAGATAATCTTCTATGTAAAACGTTTGGAGCAAATCCTTGCCGGAGCCCGGAGTTCCGGCGAGTCATGAAGTGTCACGCTGACGGGGATAAAAATGCTGTGGATTTTAAAAATAAATTACACATCAGAAAATTAAATTAAATTAAATTAATAAAATTAAAAATCCAAATTACCCCAAATTAATTAATTAAAATTAAACTTATTAAGTAAAATATTAAAAATCCATATTTCATTGGTTTCTGGATAGGGGAAAGGGTGTTGGTCACTGGTGAAGTCTTCAAAGGAGGTGAAATTAGGTCCTGGGATGGAGGAATGATGATAGAAGAGGATGAAGGTTTTTGTGTGAAAGGGAAAAAATGGGAGGAAGAAGTTGTTCTCTCTATTGTTTCGGCCCTCTTTATAGAGATATGGAGGATAGCAGAAAAAACTTTCTCACTTTCCTCTTCTGTTTTGATTTTCTCCGTTCATATGCAACATCTGCCCATATCTTCTTAATTTAGTACTCCACATTACTTACTTTTTGTCATTTTATGAGTTTCAAAACTACCAAAGTACATCACACTACCTGCGTGTCTCTTCTTTTTCATTTTCTTGGTTTTCCTTTTTATTTGTTGTTGATGATGTGATCAATTTCTCTCTCTCGACCTGAGTGTCAGGTTCCGTTTGAAGATGGTGGAGTTGATCAACATCAGCTCTTTGATGTGACAGTGGGTTTGGTTGCGCCGTCCTTGGATGCCTCTGTTCCTGATGTTTCTCTTCCTCGTAGGAGAGGGCGTCTAAAAAAGCTCAAGCGAAGCCGTAAGCCCCGTCATGTGCCCTTAACGACTTGTGTGGGTTCGGCTGCGGTTGATGTGGGATCCTGCCTTCGGTTTGTCCTGCTCCGCTGGATCCAGGGAGCACTGCAGGTGGTCGTTACTGGACGCAAGCCACGAAGGCGTGAATGGTGGGCCAGCTTGTGGGTTGTACTTTTGACGGTGGGGATGAGGCGGTTATCCGCGGCCTAGCACAGGAAATGAAGGAGTGGTGGCCGCCCTGAGTGATGATATTGGTCTTGGTGTTGTCTTTGGTTTTAGTTTAAGTCTCTAGTGTGCTTCCGTTGGTTTTTCTGATCTCTTTTGTTCAGGGAGGTTATTTTGTTCAGATTTCTTATGGGGGTTAAGCGTTTGTGTATTTCTATGGATGGTTGAGGACTTTTGTTTTTGTTATCCTCACTATCTTATTATCGAGCTTAACCTCTTCCTTCTTTACGATAATTAATATAATTGATCTTTCAAAACAAAAATTTGCAAGACCAAGAAGAACCCAAACCAAACAACCACCAGAGAAAGAGGTTGAAGGCTCTGTAACGGTGCGAGGATGAAGAGAAGAGATTGAGGGCTCTGTAAATTTAGATTTGTGTTTCAACTACAGGTGGAGTGGGATTGTGTTGCTTGCATCCTGTAGATGCGTCTACGTGCTCCGTCTCCTCACCCCAAGTTCCTTCCATGCCAGGGATTTTATTGTTGAGGATGGTGGGTTGTAGAACGTGGGTTTCCATTGTTCATGTGTTTGTGACAATAATGAAGAAGAAGAATGAAATATGATGTACAGATGATGATAATTTTTGACAGAATTGAAACAAGAATTCGGAGAATTAGGGAAATCAGGGTTTATAAAAAAAATTGGGATTTTTAATTTTTTACTTAATACATTTAATTTTAATTAATTAACTTAGGGGTAATTTGGGTATTTAATTTAATTTTCTGACGTGTAATTTATTTTTAAAATCCACATAAGTATTTTTATCCCAGTCAACGTGACACTTCATCACTCGCTAGAGCTCCGAGCTCCGGCAAAGACTTGCTCCAAACGTTTTACAAAGAAGAGGACATTTTCCAATAATTTTTCCAGGGAGGGACTTAGGTCAGACGGCGACACAAAGACATGGACTAATATGATGGTTAACCCTTTAAATTAAAACACTTAAAAAGATAAAGAAAAACTCAAATATTAAGATGAAAATGTTGTTGAGGATGTTATTTTTATCTCATGATTTCAACCTCTTATTACATATCAACAATCCTAGAGAGATTGAATTATTATTTTGAATTATAAAATCAGCCTCAATTTAACTTTTATTTTCCCTTACTTTTTATCAAATATTTACTGGGTGGAGAATAGCAACTGCACTTTCCATGTAAGCAAACCAAAGAATAAGGCGCTAAGCAATATAGATAACCACAGTCTTTAACAGAGTTGCACTTGAGCAATGCATTGACTTGTACCTTAAAACCTGCAAAATTTATTCCCCTTGACAAAATTTTAAAATGTGAGAGCAAATACTCATTGCACACAGTCTTACATAGCATCAACCGAGCTAAGTAATGTATATAGAATATTTTAGTTTGGCTAGGCTATTTGTATGAGAAACAAACAATAGATAAGAATACCTAGTTCAGATGTCATGATAAATAAAATTGTGAAGCAAAGAAACAAAAATGAAACTCTTGCCATCGTACGTTTGTGAATAGAGTAATTTTGAGAATTAATATATTTGGCTAGCTAGATTACAAAGTTGAGTTTAACCAAGCTATATTTATAATGAAGATAACTTTAACTTTAATGATAATTTACGCTAATAAGCAGGACAAAACAAGGAAAAAATAATAAAGGGACAAGATTTAATATTCAACAAAGCCATCATTGATTGATTATATGGTGTACTGAAAAAAATTAGGGTGGGGGAGAAATATCATTCTGTTAATATTTTTTTCCATTTGGGGATGGAGAAAAAGGATGATGCACCGACCGTCAACCAATAGATTTTAAGGATGTGTCACGTCATTTAATGAAATTAAATAAAAAGAGATTTTCTCACATCCTTGAAATCTGATTGGTTGACAATGTAAAAAGACTTTACACCGTCAGTGCATAGAAATTAAACTCAATTATTTTGTATAGTAGTAATATTATAATTAAGTTTTAAAATTTATTAATGATAATTTTAAAATAGTGACTTAAAAATAGATAATTTTTTATTTTGAATTAATTTATTCATATGCTTTAAATTATTAAAATTTATGATAAAATTAGAAAAAGTTATTGGATAAAAGATTAATTATGACCAAAGTTAAATAATTTAAATTTATTTTATTTTATATTATTAACATATTTTTTTATAGGTATCAAATATTAAAGTTACACTATCTCATAACGTAATTGTAAGTTAGTAACTTGACAAAAAAGGTTAGAAAAAAAACTTGACAAAAAAAGGCGATGCTCGAGATAATATTATCTTTTATGACTTTATCTTTTATAGAAATGAAATTAAAAACATTAATTTTGTTCAATGCTGAACCAAATATAGAAAACTATGCAAAATATCACAATAGAGTTAATTGAAATATGAAAGTGGCTTGATATCTCAAACTGATCATAAATGTGAAAATATTACTATAGGCTTATATTACTAAAAAATATCCGATAATCATAAAAAAAACTATACACTAAAATTTTAAATTAACTAAAAAAAACTAAAACAATGTTTCTTCTCATAATTCGTATTTTTAACACACTCTTTGATTAAGGTCTATCAGTTTTATCCTTTTTAAACTGTCATCCAATTGAACTCTGGCAAATAAAAAAATTGTTTTGACTAAAACTTAAAATGAAACGAAAGTAATAATTTATCTTGCGTGGCATGTTGTAATTAATTATAAGTGTAAAACTGTTTTACACTAACACTACATATATATCTACTAAACTCTTAATAAATTTTTTGTTCCTTTTTGGTTACAAAATTGTTTGTTCTTTGTGTTAAATTTATACTTCATAAAATTTATAGCAATCATATTATATGAATATTGTTTAAAAAAATAATTATATGAATATTAACTTATTTTCATCTTAGTACCTCTTTTTTCATTATTAGTGTATTATATATAAATATAAATTAATTGTCAAAATTGTTAGACCTAAAATTACCTTTTTCTTCTAAAAAATAAAAATCCTAATACACCAAAATAAAAAATTGTCCCTTATCATGTGTTATATTTTACTTTGTATTTTTTTTTCTAGTACTTGGGTTGGGTTATATGTAGTTATTCTTTTTTATTTTCATGAAACAAATGTTTACTCCTAAATTATGGGTTGTTAATTGAGCGATAGAGACATAGAGTAGTTTGGTCAAGAACTTATAAGAGGTACTTTTGAATTGAAAATGATAACAATCAATAAGTTTTACTGTTCAGGATTTCTTTCTATCTTCTCAATTCTAGGTGGTTATTACTTAGCAGAGCCTTGTCGTTGCTGGTGTTGGACTGGGCGAGGCCCCAGGGTCCCTCGCCCAGGGGCGCTAGCCCAGGGCGACGCACAGGCCAGAGACTTGGGCTTGTCCCGGAGGCCCAATTGGCCCATTAAGAGAAGTTAGGGGCACTAAGCCCAACCCCAAATCTATAAATAGGGGACGGTTACCAATTGTAGGGGACTTTTTAGCTCATTTGAGAAATAACAAGATTGAAATTCAGTTACTTTCTCTCTCTAAACGGTTACACTCTTGATTCTCTCTAGAATTCTCACATCACGATCCTTGCACTCTAGGTACTATACCTCACTTCTATGTTCTTGGATAGAACATTTGGCGCCGTCTGTGGGGATCGGTAGATTTCGATTCCGGACTACGTGGATTGTGATTTGGTTGAGAGAAGTTTGATTTTCCGTGCAATTCTCTTCGGTTTTTAATTCTTTGGCTGAATTCTCGGTCCGCTACTAGATCCTGATGAAGCCGCATCGCCAAAGGCGCAACGAGGAACTGGAGCAGAGGCACGACTCTTCACCGCGCAGCGAAAGGATAGGGAGACCGCGCCGCGAAGAAGCGCGACAGGCGCTAGGTGGCGACTTAAGACTGCAAAATGATTGTCTGCAGTTGGAATTGGAGTATTATCGCCTCAGGCAGTGGAATGAAGAGGAGAAGGAGGCCGAAGCCGCTGTGAAAGTCAATCCATTCTCAGCTGCAGTGAGAGAGGTGACCATACCGGATGGTATGAGAAGCCTTGTGTTGGAAACGTACAATGGGCAAACCGATCCGAAGGATCATTTGCTTCGTTTCAATGTGAATATGGCGATGAGCGCGGTTTCTGACGCGGTAAAGTGCAGGATGCTTCCATCCACATTTCAGGGTGCGGAAATGGCCTGGTTTATGACCCTGCCTAAGGGATCCATAGCGAAGTTCCGTGACCTCTCGTCAAAATCCTCGTCCAATTCTCTACAAGCAAGGTTGAAGATCTGTTCGAAATTCGACAGAGAGAGCGAGAAACCTTGAAGCAATACATGGAGCGGTACAGTGCTGCGTCCGCGAAATTCGAGGAGTCAGAGCCTCGGACATGCGTGTGCGCTTTCAAAAATGGATTGTCTCCGGGAAAGCTAAACTGCGAGTTGAGTAGGAAACCAACGCCCGAGCAAGTGCCTACATCCTGGAAGAGGAGGACGACGCATTTAAGAGGAAACGTGTGAGGGCAGAAAAGGTAAGCAACCAAAGGAATGTGTCACTGGCGAGAGAGCGGATACATGATAAGGAAGCAAATAATATGCGAAAGTTTAAGGAGGTCGAGCAATTCGTTGAGAAATTCAAAGGAAAGCAACTCTGTTCGAGAAAAGAGAACATTGGGCGTCAACGCCCTCGGCAGACGACCGACCCTCGCCGACGACGGAAGCCGGAGAAGTGCTCGAATGAGGAGTTGACAAAGTTTCTCCAGGAAGAAGAGGTGACGCCAACAGGCGAAGATGGCAAATGCGAAATCGATTCCCGGCGAGAGGTAAAGGGCCGGTCAAAGTGGTGTGAATATCACAACTTGGAAGGCCATGACACCAGTGACTGTTTCATGTTGAAGAGCCAAGTTAGAAGGTTGATCAAGGCGAGGCGACCACGAGTAACAGATTGCGGACCAGACAGGAGCCAACAGGACAACCGACGACGAACGCCAATAGCAAGTAAGGGGGAGACGAGTGCGGCGAGGAGGAAAGGAGCTGAGGAAACTTTCAACGACGAAATTAGGACATCAATCGAAACAACCAACACAATCACAGAGGGCTTCAACAAGGGAGACAACACATCGACGGTGAGACGAAAGCGAGTGAAGGCGATAACATCGGTACAAGAGTATCCAGCTCCATTTGGGTGCCAGCACCCAGATATAGTGATATCGTCGGCAGATTTCAAGGGAATTGAAACGCACAAAGATGATCCGGTGGTAGTGATGTTAAGAATCAATGGTTTTAATGTACAGAGGGTGCTTTTGGACCAGGGCGGCTCTGCAGATATCATCTATGGAGATGCATTTGATCAGTTGGGGTTAACGGACAAGGATTTGATGTCGTATACAGGAAGCCTGGTAGGTTTCTCGGGGAAGCAGGTTCGGGTGCGTGGTTATGTGGATTTGGTCACGGTTTTCGGGGTTGGAGAGGACGCTGAGCTTCTACAGATAAGGTATCTGGTCTTGCAGGTTGTGGCGGTGTACAACGTCATTATAGGGCGGAACACGTTGAACCGCCTTTGCGCCGTGATATCAACAGCCCACTTGGCAGTAAAATATCCACTACTCTGCGGAAGGATAGGGAAAATAGCGGTAGATCAGCGTGGGGCGAAGGAATGCTACAACAACTGCCTTAGCTTGTATGGTAAGAAAAGAGTTAGCGATGGACACAGATGTCATGATATTAAGGTCGCTAAGGGCGGACGCGAGCATTTGGCTACGCGAAACCAGAACAACGCGAGTAGGAGAGAGCGGCGGGTCAGCGAAAACATAAATAGGTCAAGGAAAGAACGAAGTCAGGGCGAAGAATACCAAGAGGTAGGGTGGAACAGACCATTTACTTGTGCCATTGATGAGGGGCGTTGGGAGAACTGGGATATGGACGCAACCAGTAGGGGCATGCTGGCAATTGAACCCAGACTCACCGCTGAGCAGGAGGGGCGCCTAGATCAGTTGGTGGCAGACAACGTTGACCTTTTTAGCTGGGAGCAAAAGGAAGCAACTCCCTGGGGGTCGCCTGCATTCAACAAGCCTGCACAGTGGGCAAGAGGGAATGTGAAGGGAGAAGGTAACCAGTCACAGTGTCGTCAGGATAAGAGGAAGAATAAGAGGAAGTGCGAGAAACCAACAGAAGTTGAGAATGGGGGGCTGGCAAAGGCGGCCCGACACGCCGGGCGAGGGAAGGAGCAAGGAAAATTCCCTTTTTACTACAGGGTTGTCGAACAGGGCAACGGAACGAAGGATGAGGTGCTGGACGTGGTACTCTGATCAAGGGAATCGGCTGCGGAGCAAGGACACGACGAAGAAGCTAAAAGGCTAGGACAAAAATAAAGATGCACTCTTTTTCTCCATCACGGAAGTTTTTTAACGAGGCATCCCTCAAATGTAAAATCTTTTTACAAATCAAATATACAAGGATATTCTCAGCAATACTCCTAACGTTCAACTGAATTGAGACAGCATCTTGGTGGGAAAAATTCCCTGAAGGTGGCGATCCCAACACGACCTTGATGTCTGGGGATCGCTCCGGAAAGTCCGGCGCTGACCGTAGCCACCCGTTGGCGACGTGTGCGGATAAGCTTTTTATCCAAAGAACCTCCCCGAAATATAGGCGAGTCAAGTCTTCCCGAAACGCGGGCGAGCATTTTTAACTAGGCTAAAGCCTCGGGTAACCTAATGGCCATTTGGGTCCCGAGCAACGATAAGTCCTCGCCTAATAAGGCTGGCGGGGCCACACCTGATCTTACGGGAAATATGCGTGTGAATAAATCCTCAGTCCAAAACTGAGCGAAAGTCCTAGTTATACCCAGCACACTCTCAAGGTTATACACGCAAAACTCGGAATCAAGCATTGAAGACACGTGCTAAACGACGACGTAACGTAAGGCGAGACGCATGGCGGGTCGCCCGATCCACTCATTTATTTATTTATTCACTCACTCACTCGATTCGTTTATCCGTTCATTATTTATTTGCTCGCGCATTCACATTAACACACACTCGGAAACATTCAGAAAACAAAACTTTTTTATTCATGTCATTTGTGTTACACCTTAAAATGGGGGATTCTTCCTTTTAGCTTTACATTGTCGACGCATCTCTACCTTATCAAGCTCCAGACGATGCTGCTGGTACTCCAAGCGAACCAAGCTCTGGCGAACCTCCTGCTTCTCCTCTTCAGAAAACTCGGTCATGGCCTCGAGCGACGCCTCCACTGCACGAATCTCTGCATAGTTGTCCAACTCTCGCTGGAAAAGGTCTTGTAGTTCCTCCAAAAACTCGAAGAACCCTCGGAGCGTGGTGTCCAATTCTAGACTCAGTTTCATGCCTAGCAACTGATTGATCAGTTGATGGATGCTCGGACTCTTTAGGTGCCTCACGTTGAAGAATAAATCTTCCTCAAAGGCTTTGATCCTAAGCTCTCTAATGCAACTCTCAGAAGAAGCCATTGCAGTATTTGTTACTAGAAGCGGATGGTGTTGTGAAGACAGTTATGGAATCGCTGCTATTTATGCTCAAGTGCAGTCTCCAGAAGTTATTGCTGAAGCAGTTTCTCGAGGTGTTTCTTTAAAAACAATGCAAGTCATTAAATTTCCTGGCCGGTGGTAAACGATAATCCTCTGTTGAGATTGAGGAGCAAGGCATTTTGGGATTGGAAGATAGGATTATGTGGAAAGGTTGACTTGCACGACTCACAGTCCAAGGGTTTCCACAGTGTGTTACATATGCCTTACCCGAGCGAGGTCACCAGGGCTTACGATAGGCATGGCGTCGGCGGAGAAGGAAGACCTGAACTCAGTTGGAGTTGAAATTTTACAAAAAAAAAAAAAGGAAAAGAAACATAACGAGGCAACATGCAAAATGAGCCCGAAGTTTTCATTAAAATAGGATGTTGTTACATGATTGACTTAAAAACCCCCCATCTGGCGAAGATCAATTAGGGGATGGAGGTGTTGAACTTGGGTTTTGGCAAGAAAGAAACTGCGGCCGCGCTCGAAGACGGCGGCAGCAACGACATCTGTCCTCATCTTTTCTTCTAAGGCCTTCGCGTCAGACCGAGCCTTGGCCTTTGCTGCAACAGAGCCTCGTCTTTCTTCGCCAGTTCAGCGCGAAGAGTTTCAAGTTCCGCGCCCATTGAGGAGATGTCTTGATCCTTGGAGGCCACCAGATCCGCCTTAGCGTCGGACTCCAACTACGCCTCCTACTGGAGTTTCGCAAGGGCCCCTTCTAGTTCTGAAATCTTCTTGTCTCGAAATTCCAGGCTAACTGCAGAACGACTTATCTGCTCGGCCAGCTCTTTGGAGAAGGAGGCTTCTTGGGAAGCTAGTTTGGCAAAAAGCACCTTACGCTCCTCAATGAAACCAACGTTGAGGGCGCGAAGACGTGTCACCTCACATCGTAGCGCCTCAGCATCCTTGGCAGACCACGTGTAACGATGAAAGACATGGAGCACTGTCGCCAAAGCGCCCTATGCCACTCTGTCCAAACCCTGCTGATGGACCACTTCATCCATCCTCACGACTTGCGCTGGCGTCAAAGATAGGGAATATGGCAATCCCTGATTTGCAGAACCTCAAGGCGGGGCCGGATTATGACTCAAAGGAGGCGGTGGCGGGAAACTGGCAGATGGCATTGAGCTTTGACCAGCCAATGGGGGATAACCGTCGTATTGGGGGGCGATCTACCAACAGGATCGCTCCAAGCGTTGGGTGAAGAAACTAGAGTCATCTTTGGGGGACCGCCGGGCTGGGTCGCCTCGGGAGTCTCCTCAGACCCATGGACGAATGCGGAGGTAACAAGGGCACTCTCCTCGCCAGAGGGAGATGCAGCGGTCAAAAGGTGCGGTTTATTAGGGGAAGGACGAGAGGTTTCCTCGCTGAGGGGCAGTTTCCCACTCGCTAGGACCTTCGACGAGGACGTCTTGTCGCCCTTCAGATTAACCTGAGGAGGAAACGAGATATTTCTTTTCTTCTTAAAGGCGGCCAGAAGGCTCTCGCTAGAGAAATTCATCTTTCCTGAAGCAAAGAGCAGCAAGGAAGAGTTAGCGAGAGATAAAGAATACAAAGTCAAACAAGGGGAAAGGTTTACCGATCACGCGAGCACAGTCTAAGACCGGGAGTTTGGCCAGGAAGCTGATAACGACTTTATCCTCAGGTGGGTCAACTACCTGGAGCACCTCTTGGGTCCAGTAGAAGGGAAATCGGGCGGTACCGTCTCTTTAGGTAAAAATCTCGGGGTATTCATGAGATACCACGACCCTGAAGTACCTTCGGGCGAGGTCGACAGTGATGTTGGACCAAAAAGGGTTGAAGCGTTGCCGTCCGGGTCTAGCTTCTAAGGAGACCTAGCTGCGTAGCGGCGATGGCTGGACGGACACGCGATAGAAATA
Source organism: Lotus japonicus (assembly GCF_012489685.1). Taxonomy (NCBI): domain Eukaryota; kingdom Viridiplantae; phylum Streptophyta; class Magnoliopsida; order Fabales; family Fabaceae; genus Lotus; species Lotus japonicus. The sequence goes on from NC_080041.1 coordinate 78,887,483, forward strand.
AAAGAAGTGAGAGGGATCAGGCTCTTGCTGGATCGCGTCGCAGAGGATTTCGAAGCATCGAAGGAAAACCCAACTGTTGGGGTGAAGTTGACACGGAGCGACATTGATACTATGAAGCACGAAGCAAACAAAGGGAGAGAGGGGAAACCTGATTCCCAAACTTGTGAACATGTACCCGTACACATAGAAGAAGTGAGGGTCACTCACGTGGTTGCTCGGAAGGCTAAGCTAGGGGCGCTCGGAGGCTGAGCAAGCACTGTAGTACAGAAGATTGTCAAGAGGTTTCTCATGACAAAACCCACCGGATTCCGAAGAAAGCTCGCAAATGGACGACCACTGCTCTAAGCTGGACGGTTGGTTAGGGATCGTCCCGGCCGGGAGAGCCCTTACCGCAGGAACTGGCAAGGATTCCCAAGACCTAGTTCGGAAGGCGACAATGTCTTTCTCTTCGAGCGGAGCTCCCCTAGGGGGGTGGGTTAACTGGAGGAACGTACCGTAAGAGGGTGGCAACGGTGACATTGCGGTTGGAGTTCTTGGTTCGACGTCCTGATGTCATTAGGAAAGAGGGCGCAAGAAGTAAAAGCTACTTTGAAGTTGTGAAGACTCACAGGAAAGAAGGGCGGCGCGTGGGGTGCTATGAAAACTGGGGCGATGATCTGCGGAAGGGGATTCACGCGTGAAAAGGGTGGCTAGGAGTCGTGGTTGTGAAAGGAGTAGGGGGTGGGGGAACAACGTCTTTATAGGTAGGGGGTGATGATTGAAGGGAAACGTGTGGAGAGGTGTTGAGGACAGTTGTTGAGAAACGTGGAGGAAAGGTGGAAGATCGTGCCCCATATCGACGGAAAAATGGTTGCAATTGCGAAAATCTTGGGAAGTGGGAATGTCGCAGTAAATGGAAATTGCAACAGTTGAAGATAATTGGTTCAAATTCAAACTGGCAGGCTTTATGGGGATTTGAGGGGACGTTTCAGGGAGGCAGTTGAGATTCTGCAGACCTCAGCTGCCACGTGTCACAGGCCCAACGCATGTCAAACCACTACGATTCAGGACGCGCGCATAACTGCAGCAGGGCGAGGAAGACAAGCCCCACCGCCCACCTTTTCCGCAAGCACACTTGTGGACTCGAATAGCTGAGGGAACATAGTTAGAAAACCAAAAATGCTAATCTTAAGCCTTAGTCAGCAAGCCATGTTGGAGATTATCTTTGGTTGTTAGACTTTAGGTGGAAACGCCTCAGCTTTCTTCTTAAAGACACACTCAGCTCTCATGCTTCAAGCTCGATGTCTTGTGGACTTGTGGACTGGGCGAGTCCCCAGGGTCCCTCGCCCAGGGGCGCTAGCCCAAGGCGACACACAGGCCAGAGACTTGGGCCTGTCCCGGAGGCCCAACTGGCCTATTAAGAGAAGTTAGGGGCACTAAGCCCAACCCCAAATCTATAAATAGGGGACGAATACCAATTGTAAGGGACTCTTAGCTCATTTGAGAAATAACAAGATTGAAATTCAGTTACTTTCTCTCTCTCTAAGCGGTTACACTCTTGATTCTCTCTAGAATTCTCACATCACAATCCTTGCACTCTAGGTACTATATCTCACTTCTATGTTCTTGGATAGAACAAGTGTAATTAAGTGGGATCGATATTGGTTGAATTCACAGTTCACGCCCCTAAAGTATCACAAACGCACATAGCCACATACACAAAGGAATAAAGATGCTTTAACACTTCAATATACTCACATCTCACCCAATGAGATATAGAATCAAAAATAGAGAAGTAAAATATATAATATGTGATTTGTTAGAAAAATAAGAACATTAAATGAGTGAAATTGAGACAGAAAATGGTTTATAGTATCTAGTCTTCTATTTTGAGCATAAGTATCTGGTCAAATATAAGAATCAAATACATAAGGTTAAACGGGCTTCATTTTTTTTTTCATTGGTTAAAGCATCTCCAATGGTGGAATCTTATTTTGGGACTTAACTTACTTTTTGTGAGCCTGGATTTCGAATGGTGTGTCATTTCAGTTCACCCCCTCTGATTTTCGCTTCTTCATCTTCTCTTTGGTTCTGGATGTGGTTCTTGGACTCAGAATTTGGGTGGGGTGGGTTTCTAGGTAGACTGCCACATAGGATTTAAGACACTCATAAGGTCTTCATGCACATTTCACTCTAGTGGTTGGAATCTAATTTACTTTTGATTGAACCCATGGTACCCAATATATTTATATTATTTATTTCCCTCCCTATTTTTCATTTTGGTTCTGGTATTGAAGGAGAGAGAAAAAAATATTATTTTATTTAAGATCTCAAATTTGAGAGTACCTGAGCTAAGGCACGGATCTTAGCAAAAGCTAAGATCTCATGTCATGTAGAATAGCTCCAATGGTGACATCTAATAAGATCCGGATTTTATTTTAAGATCTCAAAATAAGGACTCTATTGGAGATGCTCTATGCTCACATCAATTGTGGCTTTTGGACCGGGCGTTCAATTTGTCATCTCAACTAACTAATCTTACATCTCACTTAAATGTAGTAAATGTCTATGTTGGAATCAAGTGTTAGAGTCAAGTCTTAAGGTTGGTGTAGTCAAGGTAAGACATCGGAGAAGTCAAGGTAAGAGGGAGAGTTTATAAGGAGATGGACCCATAAACCTGACGCCTTAAGGTTTTGGGTTAAGATGTGGCGTAGATATCTCTTGGTGTCTTGTTCCTCGGCCTATGGTCTCCCCTGTCTCCCCCAACAAGTGGTATCAGAGCCGATGGTTGGTGTAGCCATGTTTACGGCTCCTTGTGTCGAAAGTCTTCCTAGCGGTGTGGCTAGGCAGCGGGTTCCGTTGACGTGGTGAAGAGAATAGCGGTACAAGGGTGGATATGCTTCCGCGGAGGGGGGCCATGTTAATGTGGAGGTGACTCGCACTAGAGGGAGAGATTATTGAGAATTCAAGTGCGGAGTTGGAGTCCCACATTGGTTAAGTTTGGGTGAGGAGAAGACGCTATAAGAGATGTGACCCATAAACCTAATGCCTTAAGGTTTTGGGTTAAGATGTGGCGTCGAGATCTCTTGGTGTCTTGCTACTCGGCCCATGGGCTCCTCTGTCTCCCCTACTATAGTCCATAAATGGATTTTATCAATTTTCAAACCGTATTCCTTGGGTCTCCTGACACAAAGTTTTCTGATTGCACCATATAGATTGTCTCATCAATGTTGCCATTGAGAAAAACTGTCTTGACATCATTTGATGAAGTTCCAAATCATAATGTGCAACAAGAGCCATGATTGTCATAAAAGAGTCTTTCGATGAAACCGGAGAGAAAGTCTATTTAAAGTCAATCCCTTCCTTTTGAGTATAACCCTTAGCTTAAGACGAGCCTTATTACTCTCCACATTACCATTAGAATCCCGCTTGGTCTTAAATATCCATTTGCAACCAATGGGTTTCACATCTTCCGGTAATGGGACAAGTTCACAAACCTTATTGTCTTGCATGCACTTATACTCTTCCTTTATTGCTTCAATCCAATTTTCGGAGTTGGAATCCTGCATGGCTTGCTGGAAGTTGATTGGATCAGCTTCCATCATACCATTACTTTCCTCATTTTCCTTGAGAAAGACTATGTAGTCATCTGGAATAGCATTTCTCCTTTCTCTAGTGGATCTCCACAAAGGTATTGGTTCTTGTAACACTTGTTCTTGAGGATCTTGAGTTTGTTCTTCCTCTAAAAAAAGTATCTAATCTTATTCTCCCTTCCAAACTCAATTTCCTCAAAGAAGGTGGTTGTTCCCGTCTCAAAAATTGTCTTTAATTTGGGATCATAAAATTTATAGCCCCTGGATCTTTCAGAATAGCCAATAAAGTTAGCTGCTCACTATTCGGGAGTCCAATTTTTTTTCATTTGGCCTATAAGGCCTTGCCTCAGATGGACATCCCCATACATGAAAATGTTTCAAACTAGGCTTTCGCTCAGTTCAAAGCTCATTAGGTGTTTTGGCAGCTGCCTTAGTTGGCACTCTATTTAGAATGTAATTGCAGTCTTTAGTGCTTTTCCCCAGAGTAACTCTGGCAAATTAGAATGACAAATCATACTCCTTACCATATTCTTAAGAGTTCAGTTTCGTCTCAGCCACACCATTCATGCTAGGTGACCCTGGCATAGTGTACTATGGGACGATTCCACATTCCTCTAGGTATTTTGCAAAAGGTCATGGACGTTGTTCACATGAACCATCATATCTACCGTAATATTCACCACCACGGTCAGATTTAACACTCTTAATTCTTTTGTTGAGTTGATTCTCAACTTCAGCCTTAAATGATTTGAACACATCCAATGATTGAGATTTTTCATGTATAAGAAATAAGTATGCATATATCGAATAATCATCTATGAATGATATAAAATATTGTTGATCATTCTAAGAAGGTGTTGGAAATGGTCCACAAAAGTGTCTTTCAAATCCAAAGAAAATCCAGTACACAATAATAATCTAAAATGCCATATAGCTTTCACCTCCACCGACTTGTCGTCTCCAACGTAGATATATCTTTCAACATCATTTGGCTTCCGATAGCTTAGGCACCCCTGCATTGAAACACTGATGTTATTAGTTGCACCAGAGTCTAACCACCAAGTGTTTCTAGGTACTGAAGCTAAATTGACCTCAGAACAGACCAAAGCATGAAATTTACCTTTCCTTGCACGCTAAGCGTGACATTTAGCACATTTATTTTTCATATGCCTAGACACATTGCAAAACTAACAGTTATCATCCTCTTTCTGTTTCTTTTGTGTTGGAGCATCAGCAGCTTCATTCTTGGGCTCAATAGTTTTCTTTCTTTTGCCCTTGTCTTTAGAGGTGCTAAGAAAATGAGCACTTTCTTTCTTTTCTTGCTTCAACCTTTCCTCTTCTTGCACACAAAATGAATGAGCTCGTTAAGAGACCATTTCTCCTTTTGACAGTTATAAGATATCTTAAACTGACTGAATTGTGCAGGAAGAGAAAACAATACTAAATGAATGAGCAAGTCATCCGACAACTCAAGCTTTAGCGCCTTAAGTTTTGAAGCAATATTTGACATGCCCATAATGTATTCCCTTATATTTCCTTTGCGCTGATATTTCATGGAAATCAAGTTCTGAAGAAGAGTACTTGTTTCCGCCTTATCGCTTTTTGCAAAGCGCTTTTCAATTTCAGCAAGGAAATCTTTGGCACTTCTTATCTCTTCCGAGATAGTACCCCTAAAGACCTCAGGAATGTCGCGCTTAATGATCATCAGACTCATGCGATTGGAGCGATCCCACTTCTCATAATCCTTCCTCTGTTCAGAGGTACTAGATTCTGTAGGAGAAGCGGGTTTCTCCACCCTTAGTGCAAGGTCAAGATCCATGCAGCCAAGAACAATTTCCATGTTCTCTTTCCAGTCCTTAAAATTTGTTTCATCAAGGACCAGAACTGAATTCAGATTAGCAGATATCGAACCAAGAGTAGCTGAAAATAGAACAAAAAAAAAAATTCTATGAATATACTCACATTAAGAAAAATTGAATCATCAATATGTTCAAATAATGACATAACCCATCTCAAGATACCTAGTGCACCATCAATATCATGTCTTTTGACAATAATACTAATTGCTAGTGGTCCTCTTGTTGTATGATCAAACATTGATAATAAATCATGTAAAATAATAAACCCTTCTTTGGATTGATTTATCATTCACATGTAAACGCTTAAAATTATCACATGTTTATCATCACAGGTGCGTATGAAATTCGGCCAAGCATTAACTTTTTATTTGGGGTCCATTAATACTCGCATGGATAAACATACACATGCACAAAATTTTAATATTTTTTACGAGTAATCTCCATAAAAAGAGGTCACTTTTGTGACTTTCTTATTTTAATGAACTCATTTAAAATATTAAACAATTGTATAAAAATACAAACCATAGCCAAAATTTGAACACACACTGAATTTTCCATATAATGAACAAATCAAATTTTATCAGAATGAAGTGGAAGCAATAATTTCAAATATCAATCTTTGGTTTCTGAATTGCAAACAAAAATGCAGCCTAAATCACATATTGCGGGAACAATATGAACAAATTGAAGAAACCGAAACTGAAATATTGGATCAATTAGCTTAATTACTACAGCAATTACTTTTCATGTTAGCATTTTGTAGCATATAAATCAACAAGCATTACCAAAAATGAAGCATCCATGAAAGTTGCCATTGAATCATATATATGACGTGAATTAAGAAACCCAATACTGGCACATATAAAACGTGAAAATCAAATTGTTACCAATTTCATTTTTGTATACCAATAATTCCCAACGAAACATAGGTGAAATCCTTAATCGTTAATTTAGTAATTCAACCGGTTGCAAAAACAACATGAAATCCAAGATTTCTAATATATACAAAAACCGAAACAGCTAACATGAATTAAGAACCTAAAATTGGAACCCTAACCTCAAAAAATTACTAAAATCATACATTGAATCAAGTATAGGTGGCTCTTATACTTTTGACGTTTCCAAATATTAGGGTTTTCTTTGCTTTGCTTTCCTGCTAATCGCCATTTCTTATTTCTTGTGTTCATCTTGGTTGCACAGTTTCGTACGAGAACCACCGTGAAGGCATGAAGGATCCGATGCAAAAAATTGGAAGGTTGTTGAATTAGAAAGTTGGTCAGTTGGTAATTGGAACTTGGAAGGTGATTTGAGATAAGTACTTATATACTTTGCTCTATGTGCTTACTTGGCGAGGCTGTTGCAATGGCCCGATGATGTGGCTTGCCACGTCACAGTAGGTTTTTTTTTTTTTTGTAACAGTAGGAATTAAAACCACACTATTATTTTTTGCACAAGGAATAAACCAACCAAAATAATTTACAGAGGTCTAAGTCAAAAATCCTAATTTTAGTTCCAACAATTTTGATAATTAATTTATGTTTAAATAAAATATCCTGTTAATGAAAAACAAAATGTACGAGGACAAAAACTAATTTAATATTCTTATATAATATGATTGTTATAAATTTTATAAAATTTAACACAGGGGAATGAACATTTTATCAAGAAGAATGCTAGAATATAAGTTATTAAAAGAATGACAATTTTAGTTTTTTTTAGTAATTTTAAAAATTTCAATGTAAACTTTTCATAACAATTGAATAATTTTTGGTAATATAAGCATACAGAAATAATTTAATATTTATAATTAGTTTGACCTGAAGAATTTTCATATTAATCACCAAAATAAACTTTCATATTCCAATTCATTCTATTATAAAAATTTCCTAAATATATAGTTTTCTATATTTGGTTCAGCATTGAACAAAATTTATTTATTTTTATATCATTTAATTATTTTAAGGTATTATTTACTCTTTATTATTTTTTCGATTAATTTTAATATTTGACATTTTAATAATATATTTATATAATTAGTTTTATATTTAATATTTAAATAATATTATTAGGAGGGACAATATTACATTAAGGCTATGTTTGACACGTTTAGCTGATAAGCTAGCTAAAAGCTGAAAAGCTAGCTGAAAGCTGAAAGCTGATAAGCTAGCTGAAAGCTGATAGCTGATAGCTGAAAAGCTACGTAATTTGAACAAAAGTGTTTGGTAAAACTAGTCGTTGAACAAGCTGAAATTGTAAAATAACATAAAAAGACATAGTTGTATAATTTTTTTTTATATTTAACATTACTTTATTTTCACATTAATACCTATATGATATTAATATTAAAATTATTATAAATATTTTAATTTCACTCAAATTACTTATCATCTTAAAAATATAATATTCATTTTTACTTATCTAATTTTCTATATTTTTATTAAATTAAATAAAATAAATTAAATAATTTGTAATATAAAATTATTTATTTTATTCTGAAGTAGTAATTATTTCTGTGCGGGAACGATGTAATATGAGACAAGTGTGATAACTGATAAATAAATAAGTTTTTTTCTTGGTACATCGGAAAATGAGTAGGTAAATAGGTTTAGTAAAAAACATATAAGGCTAAAGGTGAAATTTTGATAAAATAATAAGGATAAAAATGAGAATATATTTAATAAGCTATAAGCTTTAAGCTTTAAGCTACCTGAGATAGCTTATAGCTTAAAGCTTTAAGCTACTGAAATAAGCTCATTCACCAAACATTTTTATAGAGCTTTTAAGCTAGTCAAATAAGCTTTAAGCTAGTCAAATAAGCTATAAGCTAGCTGAAATGACATGCCAAACATAGCCTAAGTAGAAATGAGGTAGTCGCCCCCAAAGGAAAAAAATATTAATAGAATGATATTTCTACCCCGTTAAATTTTTTCTATTACATATTTCATTAGTCAATGTTGACTTCATTGAATATATGTTAATTTTTCCCCCTTAACATTTTTCCTTATTTTGTCCTGCTTATTAGAATAATATATATTAAATGATAATACTATTTTAACTATAAATATAGCTCGGTTAAACTCAGCTATGTGTTCTAGCTAGAAAAAAATCTTAATTCTCAAAATAACTCTATTCTCAGGCATACGATGGCAAAAGTTTCGTTTATGTTTCTTTGCTTCACAGTTTTATTTCTCATAGCATCTAAACCAGGTACTCCTCTATGTTGTTTGTTTCTCATGAAAATAGCTAAGCCTAGCTAGAATAACATGTGTACATTAATTAGCTTGGTTGATACTATGTAAAATTGTATGCAGTGTGTATTTGCTCTCAAGAAATGAAAACCATTTAAGGTCTTGATAAGGTGAATGAATTTTGCAGGTTTTAAGGCACAAGTCAATGGATTGCTCAAGTGCAACACTGTTAAAGACTGTGATATACGTTGCTATGACCAATATTATGCAGTTTGCTTTAATGGAGCGTGTGGTTGCTATTGTCCACCAAGTAAATGTCTGATACAAAGTCAAGGAGATTAAATTTAAGTTGAGGATAATTTTATGGTTTAAAACAATAATTCAATGCCTTTAGAATTATTGATATGCAATACAAGATTGAAATCATGAGATTAATATAACATTCTTAACAACATATTCATCTTATTTCTATTAATTTTTACTTTCGAAAAAAAAATTATTTGAATTTTATTTTATCTTTTTGTGTGTTTTAATTTATGTCATAGATTGTCCTCATCAATATGCGAAATGAAAGAATGATGAACAAAAAATGAATTTAGTGTAAAATAATTCAAGTTCTAATAGTTCAACTGTAAAGTGTGAAGACATGGATATAAATTCAAATCCACAATTTGAAGTTAAATATTGAATAAAAAACGATTAAAAAAATTAATTTTCTTGATTTTATTTATCATCCTTCTTTTGATTTATTTTGATTTAGAATATAAATAGTACAAAATATTAAGAAACAATTAAGTTCTTATAAAAAAATGATTTAACTCTTTTTACTAACTAATTTTTAATTTTGGAAATAATAAACACTAAGAATTTGAATATAGTCAAAGGGATCCAAGTGACTTTTGGTCCCATGTGCAATTCGACCCATTTTATCTGATATGGGAAACAAAATAATGAAGATTCACAAATTGATTTGTTGAAAAAACAATAAATCTTAATTAACATCTCAATTACACTCACATCGAGAGAAAGATAGAAAGAAAGGATAGATAAATGAAAAAATGATTCTTGATGTGATATCTTTAGGACACCCCTATATCCTTCATGTCTGTTTTTACAGAGCACCTTACAATGATGGTTTGATTGTAAGCAGCGCAGTAGAATAGGAAAACTAACAATAACTCACTGGCGAGTTAATTACATTAGGAGGGTAAGGTTGACACAATAAATAATTAGGATAACATAATAGCGGGGAACATGATCCAATTACATTGTAGTATCGAGGCTTTCTTATCTGGTTTCTTTATCTCTTTTATTTGCTTTTCTGCATGCTCACACAACTCCAACCATCTTCAATATTGATTTGCTTGAACTATGAATTACCTCTTAGACTTATTTGTACACCTTGACCCTTGAATCGGATGATTGAGACTTACATTCTTATATTACTTTAAGTGATAGAGCGCACTTCTCACATATTGATAAATTTGTGATTAATTAATCTATAAATAAATAAATAAAATCAAAGTCAATAAAATATAACACCACATTCAAATTTTCCCGTATTCTCAAGTTTTGAAACCGTCCTTTCCTTTTACATGGCGAGGGAATTCTGTGAAGAAATGGGTATCCAGAGAAGATTCTCTTCAGTGGAGCACCCTCAGACCAATGAGCAAGCAGAATCAGCTAATAAGGTGATCTTGCGACGCAGCATTCAACCACAGGGGGGACTCCATTCAACCAAAGGGAGCTTGGTTGGACGACGCCATGCTGCCCGTGGAGATAGACAATTGAAGGTATGAAAAACGATAGAAAGGGGGGTTTGAATAGCGTTTTAAGACTAAAAACTCGACCCACTTGAGATTTAAAAAACATCTCTTCAACCACCAAGAATAAAAATGCTAAGATAAGAGATAAGGAAAGCACACAAATGATTTTATCCTGGTTCACTTGATAAATCCCTCAAGCTAATCCAGTCCACCCGTTAAGGTGATTTTTTCCTTCTTAGAATGAAGACAATCCACTAATCAGAGTTTTGTTACAACTGCACTTGCTACCTGCAAAGTGACTAACAATACACTGACTTAGCTATCACTAAGATTCACTCTCTTAGTCTTCTCTAGGATCCGATCAACCTTGATCTCCTAAAGGAAAATCAAACAACTGTTTGAAGGTTTGGGTTTACAAATAAGTGCTTCTTAGAAAGCTAATAGTAAACACACTTAGTTCTATTTGAAGAAAGATTGCTAAGAAGATATTTGAATATTGCTTGCGCGTGAACAAGTTTCTTCGGCGGCATCTTTCAATCTTCAGCCTCTTTATACACTCCAAGGATTAGGGTTTGAACGTTGCATGGAGATGCTACCGTTGGAGGGCAGATCTGGAAATTCCAGGTTCTGCTGTGGCTGAATCAGTTAGGTAAGGTCGTCAGGAATGGTACAATTGCTTTTGTACTTTGGATAGCGACATGACCTTCAACCTTGTTGACTTCTGATCAGAGTGATGCTTCATCTTGGAACTTGTGAAGCTTGATCCATATTAGAGTTTTATAATCTTCAGATCTTCTGAAGCTTGATCTACTGTTCAGATTGAACATAGTACGTGCGAAAGCGTTGCAGAGGTTACTCTTTGAGCATTGTGCTTCTGAATTATGTGAAATAAGACCAGAGTCATAGCCTGTCATTACACTCAGAAAACAACATTAGAGTACCATAATTGTCCATACTTAATAGTTAACTTGTAATCATCAAAACATAGAGTTGTACTACTAGATCAAAACTTGATCTTACAATCTCCCCCTTTTTGATGATGACAAAACCAAGTATTTTGATGAACAATTCTTAAACAATAAACTGAATTCACTCAGAGTTTAGAGAATAGAGATAAACTTATTCTGAGGTGAATGGTTTATGTTGCTCATTCTGAATCCAAGTCACAGCTTGATTCTAAGCTTAGCTCCCCCTGAATCTAGGACTTAATGAAAATATTAGTAATATCTAGATTCTGAGCTAAATAATAAAAGAGTTCGGAGTAAGAATGTATGACATAGATAAAATGAAATAATCAGAGCGCATAAGAATTCAGAGTCATGAGCAGAGTAAAGGTATCAGAGTCAACTAGTATCACTTCAGAGGAAGTGAAAATGTATTCCTTATATTTGCCCAGTGACACATCTATGGTCATAAAGGTGGAACTCTTAAATTCTCCAAAAGAAAAAGAAATCACACTAGCACAGCTTACACATCAAAAACTGGGTTATACTCCCCCTTTTTGTCATAAGCAAAAAGCACGGGTTGTGAAAAACTTAGCTTGAAGTACATGGTACTCCGTCTAAGTGTAAAAAGATGGAGAAAAGAAAAATAAATTAAAGAAAAATGTTTTTTTTTAATTAATGCAGATGCAGAAGATTAAATGAAAGGGTTGAACGTTTACCACCGACCAAGGAGTTAAAAGTAAACATCTGTTATCAAGAACTAATCCTCGAGAAACTGCTTCAGCATTAACTTCTGTAGACTGAACTTAGCTTATAAATAGCGGTTAAACCAGATCAGTCTTCACATCTCATTTTCACTTGAATTTAGAATTGCAATGGTAGCCTTCATAGCATGCATCGAGCAGTTGTGGAAGAAAGCCTTTGATGAAGATCTCTTCATCAATGTACGCCATCCAGAGGAACCAAGCGTCTATAGTCTGACAAACCGGCTATTAGGCATGAGCCTGAGTCCAGAAATGGACAACATCCTCAGAAGCTTCCTCAGATTCGTGGAGGAAATGCAAGTTTGCTTCCAGAAGGAGCTGGAGCTTTATGAGGAAATCAGAGCAACAGAGGCGGCTCTGGAGACGGTGGCGGAGGGTCCTGAGAGGCAGGAACTACGCCAGAGCTTAGTCCTCTTAGAGCATAGGCAGCATCATCTGGAGCTTGAGAAAGCAGCGATGCGTAGGCAATGTAGAAAGTTGAGGAAAAATCCTCCCTTTTAAGTGTATCAATGCATTGTATGAAGTTTCTTATTAATGAATAAAAAGCTTGTTTGTTGGTTAATGTGTATGAGTGAAAATTAATTTTATGATGAACAAGTAATTATACAACACATAATGAAAACGATAATTAAATAAACAGAAAATAGATAAAGGAACATAGTTCAAGAAGAAAACAAATAAACATAGATAAAGAAAAACAGAAGAAAAGAGAGTTCCTAAAGCTAGGGTTTAGGTGTCCGCCTCAGAAGTTCTGTGCACATCTCTTTCAGACTCTGAAGAAGAACTTCATGAGAATCAAGTCTCTGTTCAATAACATCAATTCTTGAATCTGACTGAGGTTGGGTAAACGTTGCAGCTTGATCAGAGTGAGGAACTTGAGCAGATGTGGAGGCAACATCAGTAACTGGAACAATTGTAAGTGCTTGATTTCTTAGTGCCTCAGCTTCAGCTTGTAATTTAGCAGCTTGCTCCAGAGCTTCCAATCTTGCAGCTTCACGCTGTTCTGCTTCAATCTTTGCAGCTTCTTCTTATTGTTCTTTCTTCTTTCTTGCTACTTCAATAGCAGTATAGATCTGTTCTCTCGTCAGCTGTTCATTCAAAGCTTTTCTTCTTCTGAGTCGTTGACTGGCAGCTTCAACACACTTATTCTTTTCAGCATTTAGAAACCCCACCATCACTGGAACTTGATCAACCATCCAAGAACACAGATGATCCCAGTCCTCAACAACCATGTCTGGATTCTCACTGAGGTCAGTGCGACCATGCACATTGCGAACCCTTAAAGATGCTTCATGACTAAATGAGTTGATGCAATCAAGGAGGGTGTTTGGTCCAGAGTAGGTGTAGGGAACAAGAGAGAGGTTTGGTTCAGGTGATGAAGAGTGATTGCTACTAGCAACCTCAGAGGGAGAACCAATCTGCAGAGTCTGATGTGCAGATATGTTGGTCTCAAGGTTTTGATGAGAGGTTTCAGTCTCAGGGTTTGGTGATTTGTCCGGGGAATGGTTTGAGACTGACTCATCATTCTCTGGAAGAGGAGAATGAGGAGGAGGAGGTGGAGGTGGCATAGAAGCCAGAGGGACCGCTTGGATTGGGGAATCCGGAGCAACCAGAGGTTCTGGCCTGGGTCTAGAGTAGCGGTTTGGACTTGGAACATTTAGAAATTTTCAGGAATTTATGAAACTCTTTCTCTGACAAGTTGAAAGAATCGGCGAGAAGCTTCAGATTTATTGGAAGGAGAAGAAAAAAGAACATTGGTACGATTAGAAATAGTGGGACAAGGAGAGAGATCTTCTCTTTTAGAGTGTTCCTCATTTGAGTGATCAGAGGGTTGAGGCTCAGAGTTGGATTTTTCAGGGTTTGGTATCTCTTGAGCTCGTGTCTCAGAAATTATTGGTTCAGAGGGTTGTGGATTGTATGGAAGGATAATGGGTGAGGTGGAAGCAGAGGGTTTGTCAGCTTGGAGCATTTCCAGAGGGGTTCTTCCTCAATGGAAGGTTGGAAGAATGAGGCCTTAGGGGGTGAAGGATGAGAAGTTGGTTGATTAATTGGTGTGGGTTCAGGATTGGTTTCATCATGAATTGCATCAAGCAAATTTAAATCATCATCTGAATAAACAACAAACTTACTTGAAGCTCTAGCTGCAGATCTTGTGATTCTGGTAGAAGGTGCAATTCTAGCAGGCTCCTTAGTTGGTTGCAGATGAGTGACTTGAATTGCAATCCTAACCTTCTTGGCCTTCTTCTGAGGCGGTGGTTCATCATCATCATCGTCATCACCATCAGAGGGATCCTGCTCCTCAGATGCTTCAACTTGCTTTCTCTTAGTCTTCCTCTTCCTAGGAGACTCAAAGTCTGGAGAATCTTGAAGATTCCTGAAGAATTCATCCACATCAATCTCATAGCCCTGTTGCTTCAGATCATCAAGGTAGATTCTGATTGCCTCTGGGTCATCAGCCTTGGACCAGAGGGGGTAGTCCTTCAGATGGGTTCTTCTTCTTGGTCTTGCATTAGCAATTTTAACTTCAACCTTTGTTTCTATCAGACTCATTCTCTTCATGGATGTAGGAGTGAAGACATCCCCAACAATTGTTGTCAAGTCTTTAGTGCATCCTAATTTTTGCAGAGCCTTTATCAGTTTGCACTCTATGAAGAAGTCAGAAAGCAGTCTGCCAAACGGTATGTATTTGATTGCAGACTTGGGTGAAGCAGTAGTTCTTGACTTCTTGATGCACTCCTTCAGATAGGAGAAGAGAAAGTAGGGCAGGCAGACTTTGCGGTGCTCCTTGATGAAGAAAAACAACACCTTCTGGGTAAAGTTGATGTAATCTAGAGAGCTTCCCTTAGGCCTTTGATTTATGCAGTTTAGCAGAATCTTGTGCCAGATTCTCAGATCAGGATGAAGATCCTTGGTCTTGCAGTCACTTTTTTCCTGGCTTCCATGTAGAGTAAAGAGCCATGTTGACCTTCTCCTTGGTGCTTAGTTTGACTTTTGATTCCTGCAACTGGAATCTGTAGCCATTGCTTGTCTCTGCACCCAGAAGCCTTACAAACGACTTCTCAGAAATGATGATCCTCTTTCCCAGAACAAATGACACCATTTGATGCTCATTGCAGTCAGCGTGCTTCCAGAATTCCTTCACGAGTTTATCATAAACTGGACCATGGAGTCTTTGGAAATACCCTTCCCAGCCTTGAGCTTGAGCTTCAGGACGAAGATCGACCCCATTATCTGCAATGTTATCGAGGTCAAATCTCCATTCAGCAAGAACTTGGAGATCTTCTGGAAGGAAAACGCAGGTAACTGCACATTTTCTCTGAGATAGGGGAACAACATCTTCCGCATCTTGGACTTGTGCTTGAGCACCCTCTGTCGATCTAGGACGCAGAACAGGACCCACTTGCCCTGTTGGAAGACCCACAACCATTCTAGGAAATACTCTTCCATCGGCGGAATCGGACCTTGCACCGAAGTCAGCTCTTTCAGAATTCGCCATTGTTGAAGGTAGGAGGTTTGGGTAGAAGAGAGATGAGTGAGAGCGAGAGAAAATCGAAGAGAATGAGGGTTTTGCAAACAGGAGAGAGAAGCAAAAAACGTGAATGATGGAAAACGTGTGTGTGCGTAGTGGTTTTAGAAAGTAACCGTTATTGATTGTAAAAGCAAAAGTAAAATCAACGGTTAAAAATTAAGAACATCATTATGAACAGTTAATACACAGATCACACAGTGGAGAAAAAGCACATCAACACTCATTACAACAGATTGTCAGCACGGGCACAAGGAGCGATGTATCAAAGTAACTGACACACGCTTACTGTCTCGTCTCAGAGTAAGCACCAATGGGTACTTATCTTCTGACAGAGTTACCTTCTGAACTAGACATCTTCTGATGAGGAAGCATCATAGTCAGAGAATCTGATTCATCTTCATACTGGACAAAAGTCCATATTCAGATTTTTCAGTATAAATTTAAATCTATCCTCTGCTAAGGGCTTTGTAAAGATATTTGCCCATTGATGGTCAGTATCAATAAACTTCAGAAGAAGTACACCCTTCTGAACATAATCTCTAATAAAATGATACTTTACTTCAATACGTTTTGCCCTTGAGTGTAAGATTGGATTCTTACTGAGTGAGATTGCAGCAGTGTTATCACAATAAATTGGAATGTTGCTTTCAAGGATTTGATAATCCTCTAGCTGATGTTTCATCCATAGTATCTGAGTGCTGCAAATAGCTGCTGAGATATATTCTTCCTCTGCAGTGGATAGTGCAATAGTAGACTGTCTCTTGCTTGCCCATGAGACTAAGTTACTTCCCAGAAATTAACAATTTCCAGAAGTACTCTTTCTTTCAGTTCTATCTCCAGCATAATCAGCATCACAATAACCTGAAAGCTTATACTCTGATGTTTTCTTATACATCAAGCCAAGGTTAGTGGTACCTTTCAGATATCTGAGAATTCTCTTAACAGCAGTTAAGTGAGTTTCTCTAGGATCTGATTGGAATCGAGCACATAAGTGTACACTATACAGAATATCTGGCCTAGATGCAGTTAAGTATAGAAGTGAACCTATCATTCCACGATAGAGCTTCTGACATACTTTCCCACTGGCATCTTCTTTCTCCAGAATGCATGTAGGATGCATAGGAGTCTTAGCAATTATTGATTCTGTCTTATTGAACTTCTTCAGAAGTTCCTTTGTGTACTTGCTCTGATGGATGTAAGTAGCTTCTGGTTTTTGATCAACTTGTATTCCCAGAAAGTACTTGAGTTCTCCCATCATACTCATTTCAAATTCAGTCTGCATCATCTCAGAAAATTCTTTGCAAAGAGATGGATTAGCAGATCCAAATATAATATCATCAACATAAATTTGCACAATTAAGATATCATCTTTGTAAGTTTTGCAAAAGAGAGTTGTATCTACTTTACCCCTTACAAACTCATTTTCCAGAAGGAATGAGCTGAGTCTCTCATATCATGCTCTGGGAGCTTGCTTCAGACCATAGAGAGATTTCTTTAATTTGAAAACATGGTCAGGGTTCTTCTCATCTTCAAAACCAGGAGGTTGGTGCACATACACTTCCTCTGAGATGTATCCATTCAGGAAGGCACTCTTAACATCCATCTGATGAAGAATTATGTTGTGATTCACTGAAAATGAGATCAGCAGTTGATGACCCTATTTTAGTAGTATTTTTAGGGTCATTTCTTTGTTTGTTTTGAGTCTTTTTGTTGAGTCTCATGTAGTGTTTCATGCATTCTCATGCATTTTTATCTTTTCTTGAGTCTTTGCTTTGTTTTGGTAATTCTGTAGTTTTATAGGGAGTTTACTTGCATTTTAAGTAAGTTCAGGACTTGCATGATTTTCTTATGTTCAATGAAGGACCTCTTGTGCTAATGGGCTCTTTGAGCTTCTGGATATTTGCCTTGACTTGTTGGTTAGGTTTGCTGATCAGAAACTGAAGGAAAAAGAAAGCCAAGAAGCATGGAATTGAAGGAGGACTTAAAGAGGCTTGAAAGAGGAGTTACTAGAAGCTGAAAAGTATGTTCCAGCGAAGCTTGAGCGCCTAGGCGCTGGGAATTGGCACCTAGGCGCTAGTGCAATTTCCTGAAGCTTTTGGGATTGGCGCCCAGGCGCTGGGAATTGGCGCCTAGGCGCCAATTAGCTCTAGAGAGCATGTTTTGGGCATGCAATTGGCGCTCAGGCGCTCTGAATTGGCGCCTGAGCGCCCAGACTCGTATTTTGTGGCTATAAATAAGGCTTAGGCCCATTTCTTTGAGACACTTAGTCATTTTACTCATTTTAGATCAAGTTTGAGAGCTGAGGAGAACCTTGGGGCTGTAGGAAGACTTCCAACTTGTATTTTTCTCTGGTTCTATTTACATTTTCTTTATGAATTCACTAGCCATGAGTGGCTAGTTCCCTTTTTGCTTTGGGTTAAGAGATTCTATGAAGTTTTAGTTTGTTATATCCTATCTCTATGCATGAGTTCTTGATTTACCTTGTATTTCAATTCCATTATGCATGTTTAGCTTTGGTGCACCCTTGCTATAGGCTAGATTATAATCAAATGGAAGTTTGTTATGATTTAGGGACATGAATTGGAATAGGTCCTTCTATGCTTGCTTCTAGGAATAGAGTGAGGGTAGGATTTTGTTGGCCTGAATATGTATGCTTAAAAACCTCTTATGAATGATTAAGTACACAAGGAATTGGGCTTAACTTTCAATTTGAGAGAATTACTTTTGTGAGGAATCAATTAGTAAGTACATAGGCTAAAGCAACAAGGGATAAGTCAAGGTTTCACATGCACAGGATAGGTAAACTAAAGTGGATTAGATGATCAACAACCCAAGGCAATTTTCCATCAATTGTTAATTTCAACTTTTTCAACATTGCTCTTTTGCAAAACCTTTGTCACCAACATCCAAAACCAATTTCTGAATTTTACTGTTTTTAAGAACTTGCAAACTTTAGGCTTAAATCCACAATTCTCACTCACAATCCATGTGGTTCGATATTTTAAAATCCGGAGGTTTCTGTACACTTGCAGATTGACCAACAGCAGTCTGATAGCTTCCAATCTTGCTACTGGAGCAAATGTTTCACTATAGTCTATTCCTTCTTGCTGACTGTAGCCTTGAGCAACTAGCCTTGCTTTGTTTTTTACTACATCTCCTTTTTTCATTCATCTTGTTTCTGAAAACCCATTTGGTTCCAATGATGTGAGCACCTTGAAGTTTCTTGATAAGGTTCCAAACATCATTCTTGGAGAATTGATTCAATTCTTCTTCCATTGCCAAAATCCAGTCTTTGTCTTGAAGAGCTTCATCAATTGATTTTGGTTCAATTAAGGATACCAATCCCTTCAGACTAAGTAGAGTCTCTTCAGAGGATTTGAATGCTGATCTGGTTCTGACTGGTTCATCTTTGTTTCCCAGAATCAACTCCTTAGGGTGAGAGGCAACGATTCTGCTCTTCCTCTAAGGCTGTGAATCAGAGGGACCGACTTCCTCTCGAGAGTCTTCCTCTGGCTCAGCTTCCTCTGGAGCTTTGCCTTTGTCAGAAACATTAATACTCATATCTGCAAACTTTTCAACTAGCTTTGACTGATCAGAGTCAAGTTTATCATCAAATCTAACATGAATAGATTCTTCAATAGTTTTAGCATCAGTATTATAAAATCTAAAGCCTTTAGATCGTTCAGAGTAACCAAGTAATAGACATTTGGAAGATTTAGAATCAAACTTATGTAATCTATCCTTAGTATTCAGAGCATAGCAAACACAACCAAAAGGATGAAAGTAAGAAATGTTGGGTTTCACTTTCTTCCACAATTCATAAGGAGTCTTATTCAGAATTGGTCTGATAGAGATCCTATTCTGAATGTAACATGCAATGTTTATTGCCTCAGCCCAGAAGTGCTTTGCCATGTCAGTTTCTTGAAGCATGGTTCTAGCCATCTCTTGAAGAGTTCTATTCTTCCTCTCAACAACCCCATTTTGTTGAGGAGTTCTAGGACAAGAGAAATCATGTGTAATTCCATAGGAATCAAACAGACTCTCAAACTCTTCACCATGATCACTTCTGACACGCATAATTCTGCAAGCCTTCTCGTTTTGCACTTGGGCAATAAAGGTAGAGAACACAGAATGAGACTCATCCTTGCGGGATAGAAATTTTACCCATGTCCAGCGGCTATAGTCATCAACAGTGACCATCCCATATCTTTTGCCACCTATAGACTCAGTTTTCACTGGTCCAAAAAGGTCGATATGCAGAAGTTCCAACGGCCTTGAGGTGGAAACAACATTTTTTGCCTTGAAAGAGACTTTTGTAAATTTGCCTTTCTGACATGCTTCACAAAGAGCATCTGAAGAGAACTTCAAAGTGGGTAAGCCCATGACAAGGTCAAGCTTACTCAGCTGAGAAATCTTTCTCATACTGACATGCCCTAACCGTCTATGTCATACCCATTGCTCTTCATTAACAGACAGAAGGCACTTTACTTTTTGAGTTTCCAACTCAGATAGTCTGATCTTATAAGTGTTGTTCCTCCTCTTGCTGTTAAACAGAACAGAGCCATCAATCTGACTTATAGCCCTGCAAGACTTTTGATTGAAGATTATATCATAACCCTTGTCAGCTAATTGACTTATAGACAATAAGTTATGATTTAAGCCATCTACCAACAGAACATTATCAATGCATGAACTATTATCAACACAAATAGTACCAGAACCAACAATTTTACCCTTCTCATTGCCTCCAAAGCCAACTTCGCCTCCAGGCTTAAGTTTTAGCTCTTGGAACATACGTCTTTCTCCCGTCATGTGACGCGAGCATCCACTGTCCAGATACCATGATTGGTGTTTCAGTGGAGCGATCAAGGATATCTGCAACATAGATAATCTTATCCTTAGATACCCATTTTCTGGGTCCTTTCTTGTTAGTTACCCCAGAGGTTCTGATGACCTTGGGTTTCTCAACATGATAATATAAAGGGATTTCGGCATGACATTTAAGCATAGAGGGTTTAGCAACTTTAGCAGGAAATGATTCAGGCAAAATAGTACCAGAGGGTACAAAATGTTCATGTAGAGGTTTGGCTTTAGGCATAGGAGGCTCATTTCTGAAGGTATGAAAAACGGTAGAAAGGGGGGGGTTTGAATAACGTTTTCAGTATAAAACTTCCACCTTAAAGATTTTGACAAATCTTTCGAGAACTTAAGTGCTAAAGATAAGAGATAGAAAAGCACACAAGGATTTTATCCTGGTTCACTTGATAAATCACTCAAGCTACTCCAGTCCACCTGTTAAGGTGATTTCTTCCTTCTTAGAATGAAGGCAATCCACTAATCAGGTAAGAGTTACAACTGCACTTGAAACCTACAAGTGACTAACAATTACACTGACTTAGCTCACACTAAGATTCACTCTCTTAGTCTTCTCTAGGATCCGATCAACCTTGATCTCCTAAAGGAACTAAACAAACTGTTTATCAAAGAATTGTTTACAAGAGATTTGCTTCTAAAAAGCTAATAGTAAACTCAATGAATTTCAGATGAAAGAAAACTTAG
Source organism: Lotus japonicus (assembly GCF_012489685.1). Taxonomy (NCBI): domain Eukaryota; kingdom Viridiplantae; phylum Streptophyta; class Magnoliopsida; order Fabales; family Fabaceae; genus Lotus; species Lotus japonicus. The sequence goes on from NC_080041.1 coordinate 78,908,664, forward strand.
AAGATTTTTGAATATGTCTTGCGTATGTGAATGCTTCTTCTAGCCGTTTCTTTCAGTCTTCAGCCTCTTTATATACTCCAAGGATTAGGGTTGAGCGATGCATGGGAAATGCTACCGTTGGAGGGCAGTTCTGGAAAATCCAGCTTCTGCTGTGGCTGAGAACGTTAGGTAGGTCGTCAGGAAGGTACAATAGCTTTTGTACTTGGATAGCGACGCGACCTTTAAACCTAGGAGACTTCTGATCAGGGCAATGCTTCATATTGGAACTTGTGAAGCCGGTTGATCAGAGTCAGAGGGAAAGCACAGATCCTCTGACCATTGTATCTTCTGATTCTGAACTCAGAGGGAAGAACATGGCCTTCAGAGTTTCTTGCTTCTGGACTTCAGAGTTTCCACTATTCAGCTTCTGGATCTTCAGAGTCTTCTACACCATCAGAACATCTGAACCTTCAGTGTTTCTTGGTTATCAGAACTTCTGGATCTTCAGAGCTTCTAGTGACTGAGTCCACATCAGAGTTTGTATAACTTCAGAACTTCTGAAGCTTTTCCACTGTTCATACTGAACATGGTGAATGCGAAAGCGTTGCTTGGGTCACTCTTTATACACAGTGCTTCTGATTTGTGTGAGATTGAGTTGAGGTCAGAACCTGCAAATAGCACACTCAGAAAAACACGTTAGAGTACCACAATTGTTCATATCAAAAGGTTAACTTGTAATCATCAAAACATAGAGTTGTACTACTAGATCAAAACTTGATCTTACAATCTCCCCCTTTTTGATGATGACAAAACTAAGATTTTTGATGAACAATTCTTAAACATTAAACTGAATTCACTCAGAGTTTAGAGATATAGATTAAGACTTATCCTGATGTGAATAGTTTATCTTGCTCATTCTGAATTCAAGTCACTGCTTGATTCTGAGCTTAGCTCCCCCTGAATCTAATACTTGATGAAAACGTTAGTAAAGTCTAGATTCTGAGCTAAATAATATAAGAGTTCAGAGTGAAAAACTTATGACATAGATGAAAAACGAGTAATCAGAGCGCATAAGTAATCAGAGTCATGGACAAGGTATCAGAGTCTTGGGTATCAGAGTCAACTTATAATCACTTCAGAAGAAGTGAAATGTATTCCTTGTATTTGCCCAGTGACACATCTATGGTCATGAAGGTGGAACTCTTAAAATCTCCAAAAGAAAAATAAATCACACTAACACATCTTACACATCAAAAACTGGGTTTACTCCCCCTTTTTGTCATAAGCAAAAAGCTTGGGGTGTGAAAAACTTAGCTTGAAGTACAAGGTACTCCCCCTTAGAGAAGGTCTAAGTTTAAAGAAAGTGAAAACGATGCAAGAATCAGAGTTAGGCGAGATAAATAGAAGAGTTAATGCAAGAGAAGAACGTTTACCGCCGGTCAAGTGAGTAAAGAGAAGGGTCAGTTACCAAGAACTTAACCTCGAGAAACCGTAGGAGCATTAACTTTCAGAGAGAAAGTGAAGCCTATATAAAGCGTTGGAGAGAGAGGTAAGCTTCACACCTCGAACAATTTTCAGTAAGGAAAAAAAAATGGCATCATACATCGTAGCACTAGAAGAGCTGAGGAAGAAGGCCTTTGAGGAGGACTTGTTCCTTAACATCAGGCATCCAGAGGGTACAGCGACCATCTCGGAGCTAACACGGACACTGCTGGAAGAGGACCTGCGTCCAGAGTTGGAGAGAGACCTGAAGGAATTTCTTGCCTTCGTGGAGGAGGTGCAAGAACTCAGCCGGCTTGAACTCAAGCTGCTGGAAGAAAAAGGAGTTTGGAAGAGAAGCTCAAGACTTCAGAAGAGATTCTGGAGAGGGATGAGCTAAAGAACAGGCTCAGCAACATCCAGCATGTACTGGAGCGTCTGGAGAAGGATAGGTCAGAGCAGCGCCAGGAGTGCAGAAGAATGAGGAGAGATCCTCCATTCTAGACTTTAGGGAAAGAATGTATGATGTAAACATAAAGAAATGATGAATAAAAGGATTTTTGCAAACATATGTGACACAAATATATATAGAGATGCATATATAATCACAAACGAACAAAGAGAATAAATAAGTAAAAAGAAACAGAGTTTAACAAAAAATAAAACAAAGTTAAAGAAAAAGAAAGAAAATGAAGAGATCCTAAGACTAAGGCTTGTCAGTTCGTCGCAGAAGTTCCATCATCATGTGCTTCATCTCAATGAGCATGGATTCATGAATGTCAAGACGCTGTTCCATGATGTCGAGTCTGGATGAGCTTGACTGAGCAGAACCGGAAGGAACATTCTGAGCAGCTTGAGAATCTGGAATGGAAGCAGAAGCAGCAGGAGTAAACACAACTGGTGCAAGTGCTTGGCATCGAAGAGCTTCAGCCTCAGCTTCAAGTCGCTCTGCCTCTAGTCTGGCTTGTTCAGCTTGAGCTGCTGCTTGACGTGCAGCTTCTTCTGCTTGAGCTTTCTTTCTCTTGGCTTCTTCAATAGCTTCAAGAAGCTTATTTCTCTGTTCTTGTTCATGAAGAGCCACCCTTCGAGCAAACCTTTGCTTGGCAGCCTCAATCCTCTGACTTCCCTCTGTATGCAGGAGCTGCATCATAATTGGAACTTGAGCCACTAGCCAAGTGCCCAGATTGTTCCACTCATCAGCCACACGTTCAGCATTCTCACTGAGGTCAGTCTGACCGTGCACATTGCGGAGCCTCAAGGAGGCTTCATGATAGAAAATATTGATGCACTCAGAGAGAGATGTGGGTTGGAGGTGAGTATAGGGAATTATGGAGAGGTTGGTTTCAGGAGAGGCTGGGTGATTGCTGCTATGAGCTTCAGAGGCACCTTGTGGAGAACCAATGTTAATCATTTGAGCATTGGGTTCAGAGGTTCCAAGGTGAGGGTCTGAAGTTTCAACCAGAGGATGGGGTGATCTAACCGAGGATTGGTTAGACACTGATTGTTCGGGTTCAGGTTCTGGTTGAATAGGCTCTTGTTGGTCAGGGGCAGGGTGAGCTTGTTGAGCCAAAGGGTCTGCCTCTTGTAAAGGATTGGCCAAGATAGGTTCATCTGGGTCTACTAGACGTTCAGGCCTAGGTCCAGGATATCTCCTAGGGCTTGGACAAGTGAGGTAATATTCCTCTAAGGTAGACACCTTTTCTTTTCTGACCTCCATGAATTTTCTAATGGATTCAGAGTTATTGGAGGGAGAAGAATCAGCAACATTGGTTGGGAAGGATACGGGTGTATAGGCTGTGGAAGAGTCTGTATCCGTGGTTCTGGCAGCAGGACGTGCTGATGCTCTGGGAACAGAGTGATCAGACGTTCTGGGTTGTGGTTCTGTTTGGTTGGGCTCTGGTTGTTCATGGATGATGGGTTCAGAAGATAATGGGTCGTACGGGATGGTAAGGAGAGAGGTTGGTTCTTCTGACCTAGAGGGTTGGTTCTGAAGCAAATTCCAGAGAGGTGCTTCAGTAGGGGAAGGTTGAAAGAAGGAAGATCTTGGGGAATGTGGTGGAGTGGTGGTTTGTGCGGCTGGTTGGGATTCAGGGATAGGAGTGAGGGGATTTGAGGAGTGTTTGAGCATGGCAGATATAGGGAGTGCATCAAATAAATTCAAATCATCATCAGAAGCAAGTGCAGGCTTACTTGAATGTGCTGATGATCTAGTCACTCTGGCAGGAGGTTCAGTCCTTCTGACCACTTCAGCAGCTGGTTCCACCCGAGTAGGTTTCACCACGATTCTGACCTGCTTCTTCTTCTTCTTAGGAGGACCATCCTCATTATCACTATCATCACCATCATCAGGCTTTCTCTTCTTCTTTGTGACCAGAGGGACATCGGATTCCTCAGAAGATTCGTCCATTATCATCTTCCTCTGAGCTTTCTTCTTGGGAGGAGAAGGAAACTCTGGAGCTGGCGGCAGTCTGCTGACGAAATCATCAAATCAATTTCGAATCCTTGAGCCCTTAGGTCTTCAACATAGCACCTGATGGCGTCAGGATTGTCTGCCTGTGTCCACAGAGGGTAGTCAGTCAGAGGCATCCTTCTGCTTCTGATCTCAGAAGATGTGTCTTCATGAGCAGGAGCAATCTTCTTCTGGACCAAACCCATCTTCTTCAGAGAATTTGCAGTGAAGACATCACTGACAATGGTGCTCAGATCCTCTACACATCCAGCATTGACCAGATCTTGCACCAGGTTGCTTTCAATGAGAAAGTCTGAGAGCAGTCTCCCAAAGGGGATATATTTGATTGCTGACTTGATGGAGGCAGTGGTGCGAGACTTCCGGATGCATTCCTTCAAGTAGGAGAACAGGAAGTAGGGAAGGCAGATCTTCTTCTGGTCTTGGATGAAGAACAACATCACCTTCTGGTTGAAGTTGATGTAGTCTGGAGAAATGCCCTTCGGTCTCTGGTTTATGCAGTGGAGCAGGATCTTGTGCCAGATCCTGAGTTTGGGATGAAGGTCCATCACCTTGTAACTCGTCTTGCCCGGTTTGAAATTGGTGTACAGGGCCTGGTTGATTGTATCCTTGGTGCTGGGTTTCAGCTTCGATTCCGTGAGTTGGAAACGATACCCATAAGCAGTGTCTGCACCCAGCAAATTCACGAAAGACTTCTCGGTGATGATGATCTTTCTTCCGAGAATGTAAGATACCACCTGAGTATCATCGCAGTCGGCGTGCTTCCAGAATTCCTTGACTAATCTATCATACACCGGTCCTCGAAGTCTGTTGAAGTAATTTCCCCAACCTTGAGCTTGGACTTCAGGACGAAGATCATACCCATTTGTAGCCAGGTTGTCGAGGTTGAATCTCCATTCTGCCAGGACTTGGAGTTCCTCAAAAGGATATACGCAGTGAACGGCACAGCCCCGTTCTGCAATTGGAACAATCTGCTCTTGAGCTTGACCTTGATCTTGTGTCGGATTCTCAGGACCCCTTTGACCCGTTGCTAGACCAACTACCATGTGAGGGAACTGGGGTGCATCTGCAGTAGATCTTCTGGTTTGTCTCACCATTTTTGAAGCGGTTGAAGGTTTGAGGTAGAAGATGAAGGTTGAAAGAAGAAGAGAGATCGAGAGAGAAAACGAGGAAAGCGGTTTCGAAAAAGCAGAGAGAGCGAGAGTAAAAACCGGAAGTGAAAGAGATCGTGTGTGTATAGTGGGTTTTGGCAAATAACCGTTGTTGATTCAAAAAGCACTTTAAGATCAACGGTTGAAAATTAAAGATAGATAGTAACAGTAAAATACACAAATCACACAGGAGAGAAGCATATCTACACGCAATCATAACAGACTGTCACATGGGCACAAGGAACTATGCATCAGAAATACTGACACACGTGTTGTTGTCTCAGCTTCAGAGTCAGTACCAGTGGGTACACACACTCTGATTGAGTTACCTTCTGGACTAGACATCTTCTGATCAAGAAGTATCATAGTCAGAGGTTCTGATCCATCTTCACTCTGGACAAAAGTCCATGTTCAGATTTTTCAGAATAAAATTAAATCTATCCTCTGCTAAGGGCTTTGTAAAGATATCTGCCCATTGATGGTCAGTATCAACAAACTTCAGAAGAAGTACGCCCTTCTGTACATAATCTCTAATAAAGTAATACTTTACCTCAATGTGCTTTGCCCTTGAATGCAAGATAGGATTCTTACTCAATGAGATTGCAGCAGTGTTATCACAATAGATTGGGATATTGCTCTCAAGGATCTGATAATCCTCCAGCTGATGTTTCATCCAGAGCATCTGAGTGCTGCATATTGCTGCTGAGATATATTCTGCCTCTGCAGTTGATAGTGCAATGGTTGATTGCCTCTTGCTTGCCCATGAGACTAGATTGCTTCCCAGAAATTGACAATTTCCAGAAGTACTTTTTCTCTCTGTTCTATCTCCAGCATAATCAACATCACAGTAACCTGAAAGCTTATACTCTGATGTTTTCTTATACATCAAGCCAAGGTTAGTGGTGCCTTTCAGATACCTTAGGATCCTCTTAACAGCAGTTAAGTGGGTTTCCCTTGGATCTGATTGGAAGCGAGCACATAAGTGAACACTAAATAGTATGTCTGGCCTAGATGCAGTTAAGTATAGAAGTGAACCTATCATGCCACGATAGAGCTTCTGACATACTTTACCACTTTTATCTTCTTTCTCCAGAATGCATGTAGGATGCATTGGAGTCTTGGCCACTGTAGATTCCAGCATATTGAACTTCTTCAGAAGTTCTTTAGTGTACTTGCTCTGATGGATATATGTTCCTTCTGGTGTTTGATCAACTTGTATTCCCAGAAAGTACTTTAATTCTCCCATCATACTCATCTCAAATTCAGCCTGCATGATCTCAGAAAATTCTTTGCATAGAGATTGATTAGCAGAACCAAATATAATATCATCAACATAAATTTGCACAATTAAGATATCATCTTTATAAGTCTTGCAAAAAAGAGTTGTATCTACTTTACCCCTTACAAACTCATTCTCCAGAAGGAATGAGCTAAGTCTCTCATACCATGCTCTGGGAGCTTGCTTCAGACCGTAGAGTGATTTCTTCAATTTGAACACATGGTCTGGTTTCTTCTCATCTTCAAAACCTGGGGGTTGATGAACATAGACTTCCTCTGAGATATAACCATTTAGGAAGGCACTATTTACGTCCATCTGATGTAGAACTATGTTGTGATTTACTGAGAAAGAGATCAACAGTCTGATTGCCTCCAGTCTTGCTACTGGAGCAAATGTTTCAGTGTAGTCTATTCCTTCCTGCTGGCTGTAGCCTTGAGCAACTAGCCTTGCCTTGTTTCTGACTACATCTCCTTTCTCATTCAGCTTGTTTCTGAATACCCACTTCGTTCCAATAACATGGACACTCTCAGGCTTCTTCACTAAGCTCCAAACATCGTTCTTGGAAAATTGACTCAGTTCTTCTTCCATGGCCAGAATCCAATCCTTGTCCTGAAGAGCTTCATCTATGGACTTGGGTTCAATTAAGGACACCAATCCTTTCAGACTGAGCAAGGTCTCTTCAGAGGGTCTGAAGGCAGATCTGGTTCTGACTGGTTCGTCTTTGTTGCCCAGAATCAATTCCTTAGGGTGAGCTGCAGTGATTCTGCTCTTCTTCAGAGTTTGTGAGTTAGAGGGACCAGCTTCTTCCTCTGGTTCATCTTCCTCTGGCTCATCTTCCTCTGGAGCTTTGCCTTTGTCAGAGACATTAATGCTTAAATCTGCAAACTTTTCAACTAGCTTTGACTGGTCAGAGTCAAGCTTATCGTCAAATCCTTTTCATTTCCTCCAAAGCCAACTTCGCCTCCAGGCTTAAGTTTCAGCTCTCGGAACATACGCCTTTCTCCCGTCATGTGACGCGAGCATCCACTGTCCAGATACCATGATTGGTGTTTCAGTTGAGCTATCAAGGATATCTGCAACATAGATAATCTTGTCCTTAGGTACCCACTTTCTGGGTCCTCTCTTGTTAGTTACCCCAGAGGTTCTAATCACCTTGGGTGTCTCAACATGATATTTTAAAGGAATATTTGCATGATATTTAGTCATAGAGAAAGATCCCTTTTTAAGAGGGTTTTTAGCAACTTTAGCAGGTACAAGATCAGGCAATATGGTACCAGAGGGAACAAAGCATTCATACAAGGATTTAGCTTTAGACACAGAGGGCTCATTTCTAATTGGTTTAGAATAGCCAATGCCATGCATTCCATTTCTGCTTACGCCATAGATCATTGAAGCCATTAAGCTTCTATCCACGCTTTTAGCTAGGAATCTTTGAAAAGACTTTTCATACTTAGATTCATTTCTACAATCAGAGGCATCACATGCAACAATTTCTTCTAACTTAGCAATTTGGTTCTTAAGCACAGAGTTAGAATTGATCAAGGCATGATTATCATTTTTCAAATCAGAAATAATTTTCTCATGTTCAGAAGGAGTCTTGGAAACAGCAGATAAGTTCTTTTTCAGCTTCTTATGCTTAGACAATAAGGAGTTATACTTATCCATAATATCAGACAATGCATGTTTCAGTTCAGAGGTAGAGAAAGAAGCGAATACCTCATTTTCATCGTCTGAGTTAGGATCTCCTTCTGATTCTGAGTCAGAGTCAACAGCTTCCTTTGACTCTGCTCCTTTGTCTTTGACAATGGCCATGAGTCCTTGGACTTCACCATCAGAGTCAACATCCTCTGACTCTGATTCATCAAATGTCACCATCAGACTCTTCTTGGTCTTGAAGTGCTTCTTTGGCTTCTTGTCCTTCTTCAATCTTGGACAGTCACTTTTGTAGTGCCCTGATTCTTTGCACTCAAAGCATGTGACTTCCTTAAGCGAGGACTTCTTCTGACCTGAGGATTCAGACTTTCCTCTTGCCTTTCCAGAGCCTTTGTATTTGCTCTGCCTGTGCTTCCAGATGCGATTGAGTCTCTTGGAGATCAGAGTCAGCTCATCTTCATCAGAATCTTCTGATGCTTCTTCAGATTCCTCTTCTTCAGCTTGAAGAGCTTTTGACTTCTCAACCTTAGCCTTTTCAGATTTGGATTTCAAGGCTATGGACTTTTTCCTCAGATCTGCATCTCTGAGCGCTTCAGCTCATGGCATTTCAAAATGCTGATGAGTTCTTCTAAACTCATATTCTCAACGTCTCTCGTGAGCTCTATTGAAGTCACCAAAGGCATCCAACTTTCAGGAAGACACCTGATGACCCTTATGACATGATCTTTTGTTGTGTAGCTCTTGTTGAGAGGTCGTATGCCAGCTACAAGCAACTGAAATCTGGAGAACATTTCTTCAATGGACTCATTTGGCTCCATGATGAAGGATTCATACTTTTGGATCAAAGACAATGCCTTTGATTCTTTGACTTTCTTGTTTCCTTCATGAGACATCTTCAGAGATTCGAAAATGCCTTTTGCAAACTCACGATCTGTAATCTTCTGGTACTCTTCATAGGAAATAGCACTTAGAAGAATTGCTCTTGCTTTGTGATGTTGTGAGTACAGCTTCTTTTGATCTGCAGTCATCTCTGACCTTGGGATCTTCTTGCCATCTGCATCAACTGGACGCTCGTAGCCATCCACAATAATATCCCAGAGATCTGCATCGAAACCCAGAAAGAAACTTTCCAGTCTATCTTTCCAATATTCGAACCTTTGACCGTCGAACATAGGAGGCTTTGCATTGTAACCATCTCTTTGAGTTTCACTGGTGGTGGCAGCCATTGTTTTTCACACCGGCCCGGATCACTGAACACTGTTAGGTGTGGTAATCAGAACTTGCGCTCTGATACCAATTGAAGGTATGAAAAACGGTAGAAAGGGGGGGGTTTGAATAACGTTTTCAGTATAAAACTTCCACCTTAAAGATTTTGACAAATCTTTCGAGAACTTAAGTGCTAAAGATAAGAGATAGAAAAGCACACAAGGATTTTATCCTGGTTCACTTGATAAATCACTCAAGCTACTCCAGTCCACCTGTTAAGGTGATTTCTTCCTTCTTAGAATGAAGGCAATCCACTAATCAGGTAAGAGTTACAACTGCACTTGAAACCTACAAGTGACTAACAATTACACTGACTTAGCTCACACTAAGATTCACTCTCTTAGTCTTCTCTAGGATCCGATCAACCTTGATCTCCTAAAGGAACTAAACAAACTGTTTATCAAAGAATTGTTTACAAGAGATTTGCTTCTAAAAAGCTAATAGTAAACTCAATGAATTTCATATGAAAGAAAACTTAGAAGATTTTTGAATATGTCTTGCGTATGTGAATGCTTCTTCTAGCCGTTTCTTTCAGTCTTCAGCCTCTTTATATACTCCAAGGATTAGGGTTGAGCGATGCATGGGAAATGCTACCGTTGGAGGGCAGTTCTGGAAAATCCAGCTTCTGCTGTGGCTGAGAACGTTAGGTAGGTCGTCAGGAAGGTACAGTAGCTTTTGTACTTGGATAGCGACGCGACCTTTAAACCTAGGAGACTTCTGATCAGGGCAATGCTTCATATTGGAACTTGTGAAGCCGGTTGATCAGAGTCAGAGGGAAAGCACAGATCCTCTGACCATTGTATCTTCTGATTCTGAACTCAGAGGGAAGAACATGGCCTTCAGAGTTTCTTGCTTCTGGACTTCAGAGTTTCCACTATTCAGCTTCTGGATCTTCAGAGTCTTCTACACCATCAGAACATCTGAACCTTCAGTGTTTCTTGGTTATCAGAACTTCTGGATCTTCAGAGCTTCTAGTGACTGAGTCCACATCAGAGTTTGTATAACTTCAGAACTTCTGTAGCTTTTCCACTGTTCATACTGAACATGGTGAATGCGAAAGCGTTGCTTGGGTCACTCTTTATACACAATGCTTCTGATTTGTGTGAGATTGAGTTGAGGTCAGAACCTGCAAATAGCACACTCAGAAAAACACGTTAGAGTACCACAATTGTTCATATCAAAAGGTTAACTTGTAATCATCAAAACATAGAGTTGTACTACTAGATCAAAACTTGATCTTACAATTTCTACTTGGTCCAGAATAGCCAATGTCATTCATTCCATTTCTGATTACGCCATAGATCATTGAAGCCATCAAGCTTCTATCTACGCTTTTAGCTAGGAATCTTTGAAAGGATTTTTCATATTTAGATTCATTCTTTATATCAGAGGCATCACATGCAACAACTTCTTCTAACTTGATAATCTGGTTTTTGAGCACAGAGTTAGAGTTAACTAAAGCATGATTATTTTCTTTCAGCTCAGAGATAATTTTCTCATGTTCAGTAGAAGTTTTAGAAACAGCAGAAAATTCCTTTTTCAACCTTTTATGCTTAGTCAAGAGAGAGTTATATTTATACATGATATCAGACAAAGCACATTTAAGTTCAGAGGTTGAGAAATAAGCGAATACCTCATTTTCATCGTCAGAGTCTGGATCTTCCTCTGATGCTGATTTAGAGTTAGTTGTTTCTTTTGACTCTGCTTCTTTGTTCTTGACAATAGCCATGAGTCCTTCAACAACTTCTCCATCAGAGTCAACATCCTCTGACTCTGATTCATCAAAAGTCACCATGAGGCCTTTCTTAGCTTTGAAATGCTTCTTTGGCTTCTTGTCCTTTTTCAGCTTAGGACAATCACTCTTGTAGTGCCATGATTCTTTGCATTCAAAGCATGTGACTTCCTTTGATGAAGACTTCTTCTGACTAGAAGAAGATTCATTCTTTCCTTTATTCTTTCCAGAGCCTTTGTAATTGCTCTGCCTGTGCTTCCAGATGCGGTTAAGCCTTCTGGAGATCAGAGTCAGCTCATCCTCATCAGAATCTTCAGAAGCTTCTTCAGATTCTTCTTCTTCTGCTTGGAGAGCTTTAGCCTTTTTAGATTTGGATTTCAAGGCTATAGACTTCTTCTTCTGATCCTGATGTTCAACACGCTTCAGTTCATGACACTTCAGTATGCTTATGAGTTCTTCCAGTCTCATCTGATCAACATCTCTTGTGAGCTCCAAGGAAGTTATCAGAGGCATCCAGCTTTCAGGAAGGCCTCTAAGAATTCTCATGACATGATCAGCAGTTGTGTAGCTCTTGTTGAGAGGTCTAATTCCAGCAATGAGTAGCTGAAATCTGGAGAACATGTCTTCAATGGACTCACTGGATTCCATCTGGAAGGATTCATACTTTCTGATCAAGGCCAACGCCTTTGACTCCTTCATCTTCTTGCTTCCTTCATGGGTCATCTTCAATGAATCAAAGATACCCTTAGCCTACTCACGATCTGTGATCTTTTGATATTCTTCATAAGAAATAGCACTAAAAAGAATAGTTCTAGCTTTATGATGCAGTGAGTAAAGCTTTTTTTGTTCTGGAGACATCTCTGATATGGAGATCTTCTTGTCATCAACATCAACTGGACGCTCGTAGCCATCCACTATAATATCCCAGAGATCTGCATCAAAGCCCGGAAAAAAGCTTTCAATCCTGTCTTTCAAGTACTCAAATCTTTGCCCATCAAACATAGGAGGCTTTGCACTGTAGACATCTTTTTGCGTTTCAATGGTGGAAGCCATTTTAGTTTTTCACACCGGCCCGGATCACTGAGCACTATTAGGTGTGGTAATCAGAACTTGCGCTCTGATACCAATTGAAGGTATGAAAAACGATAGAAAGGGGGGTTTGAATACCGTTTTAAGACTAAAAACTCGACCCACTTGAGATTTAAAAAAAATCTCTTCAACCACCAAGAATAAAAATGCTAAGATAAGAGATAAGGAAAGCACACAAATGATTTTATCCTGGTTCACTTGATAAATCCCTCAAGCTAATCCAGTCCACCCGTTAAGGTGATTTCTTCCTTCTTAGAATGAAGGCAATCAACTAATAAGAGTTTTGTTACAACTGCACTTGCTACCTGCAAAGTGACTAACAATACACTGACTTATCTATCACTAAGATTCACTCTCTTAGTCTTCTCTAGGATCCGATCAACCTTGATCTCCTAAAGGAAAATCAAACAACTGTTTGAAGGTTTGGGTTTACAAATAAGTGCTTCTTAGAAAGCTAATAGTAAACACACTTAGTTCTATTTGAAGAAAGATTGCTAAGAAGATATTTGAATATTGCATGCGCGTGAACAAGTTTCTTCGGCGGCATCTTTCAATCTTCAGCCTCTTTATATACTCCAAGGATTAGGGTTTGAACGTTGCATGGAGATGCTACCGTTGGAGGGCAGATCTGGAATTTCCAGGTTCTGCTGTGGCTGAATCAGTTAGGTAAGGTCATCAGGAATGGTACAATTGATTTTGTACTTTGGATAGCGATATGACCTCTTTCCTTGTTGATTTCTGATCAGAGTGATGCTTCATCTTGGAACTTGTGAAACTTGGTGATCAGAGTCAGAGGGAAGCTTGGATCCTCTGACCTTTGTACTTTTTGCTTTTGGACTCAGAGGTGAAGTACTTGGTCTTCAGAGCCAGCTTACTCTTGGACTTCAGAGTCTTCACTACTCAGCTTATTGACTTTCAGAGCTTCTGATCCTTCAGAGCTACTAGTGAGCTGAATCCATATCAGAGCTTTATAATCTTCATATCTTCTGAAGCTTGATCTACTGTTCAGATTGAACATAGTACGTGCGAAAGCGTTGCAGAGGTTACTCTTTGAGCATTGTGCTTCTGAATTATGTGAAATAAGACCAGAGTCATAGCCTATCATTAGAACACTTAGAAAACTACGTTAGAGTACCATAATTGTTCATACTTAATAGTTAACTTGTAATCATCAAAACATAGAGTTGTACTACTAGATCAAAACTTGATCTTACAATAGCTCTTGGAGGACAGCACTGCAGTTTGAAGGCGAGAATCCTTCCAACATGGTAGTTGAACTAGACTTGTTATCTGAAACGCGATACGAGGCTCGTATTAGAGAGGCTGCAATGAAGCAGCGAGCCGCAGCAAAATATGACACGAAGGTTCGCCCAAGGGCGATGCAGGAGGGGGATTTGGTGCATAAGAAATGTACCGGGAACACGGGAAACAAGTTGAACTCGATCTCCGAAGGCCCTTACAGGATCTTGAAGGTATTAGGAAAAAGGGGCTATCACCTCGAGAGCTTAGATGGGAGGCGTGTGCCGCAGTCTTGGAATGCGGCGAGCATGAGGTACTATTACACTTGAAGATTGAGGAAGAGCCCGGCTTGGCACGAGGACGAGCAACTGAGTGCGAGTCATGAAGATTGACAGATTAAAAACAAAGAAACACGTTCTTGTTCTCCATCTCGGGAGTTTGTTGGCAAAAACGCATAAATAGTAAAAACAAAGACACGTTCTTGTTCTCCATCTCGGGAGTTTGTTGACTATAACGTCTGATTGAAAATACAAAAATATTATCAAGCCAATTCAATCACACTGAATTGCGGCAAGAGCTAGGTGGGAAAAATTCCCTGAAGGTGGCGATCCCAACACGACCTTGATGTATGGGGATCGCTCCGGAAAAGCCGACGCAACTTGCCGTCACTCGTCGGCGATGTGTGTGGATAAGTGTTGGTCAATTCGCAAGTGTACGAATCCACCCGGTTTTAAATATCGAACCACAGGGATTGTGAGTGACTAAATTCAGTTTAAGCTTTGAGTTTGAAGGTTGGTTTTATTGAATAAGAGATATGTTGAAGTAGTAATAAGGGAAAAGGAAAATAAAAAGACAATTCAGAAAATAACATGCTTTGGGTTTTAGTTCAACTAGTCAATTTAAGCTCATCATTCTATGCACATGTTCTCATGGATCTCTCCTTGATGATATAGCCTAGTTACTCACTTATTGATTCCTCACATAAGCAATTCTCTCATACTAAAAGCTAAACCCAATTCCTTGTGTACTTAGTCATTTATATGAGGTTTTAGATCATGAAATTTCAGGCCATCAAACCCCAACCCTTCCTCTATTCCTAGTAGCAAGTATAGAAGGGGTAATCCCAAATCGGTTCCCTAATCTATAACAAACTTCCGTTCTGATTATAGAATAGTATAAAGCAAGCATGCATACAAGCTTAGATTAAAATTCAGAAAATGGGATTCAAGGGAAGAAGAAGAGCATGTGGGAAAGAACTTAAGATTATAACTCAAATATAAAAAGTCTTACAAAGAAATCCAAAGCAAAAGAAGAGAGATTAGCCAAGCATGGCAAGAGCTAAAAACCTGAATTACAAGCTTAGAAGCCCTCTCACACTCTCCTAGATGCTCCTCTACCTCTGAGTTTATGTAAAAATGAAAGTAGTATCAAAGATTACAAAAGAAAATTACTAAAATCCTATTTATAGGCAAAAATCACGAGTTTGGGCTGTTCCGGGCGCTCAGGCGCCAATTCAGAGCGCCTGAGCGCTAATTCCATGCTGAAACTGAGCCCCTAGAAGGTAATTGGCGCCTAGGCGCCAATTAAGCACGCCTAGGCGCCAATTTCAGAACCCTGGAAAAAGCAATTGGCGCCTAGGTGCCAATGGAGCACGCCTAGGCGCTCTGACTCGCTGGAAAACCTTTTGATCTTCATTTTAACTCCTCTTTAAGCCTCTCTTCAATTCTCCAAACATCTAGACACTCCATCTTCAGCTGTTACAACCTGAAAACTTGATGACAAAAGCTAGGAAAATATCTAGAAATTCAGAGGTTAGTTTTGCACAAAGGCTCCAAAACAAGTGGAAATTGCCCATGACTCTTAAACTCTAATCAAATGCAACTAAAGCCCTTACAAAACTACAAAATTACTAAACTAATGCAAATGCACCAAAAAAAAGTAAAAATGCATGAGAATGCATGAAACACTACATGAGACACAAGAAAAAGACTCAAAACCTACAAGGAAAAACCCTAAAAACATCATATAAACCCGGGTCATCACACTACTATACTCAACGACAGCTCGCCCTCGAGCGTCACTAAGATTAGCTTGCCCTCAAGCACAAAGAATTACTCCCAACACACATGCCAAAAGAGGGATACTGTTTTAGAAAACTGGGGGATCAAGTGAATGTAGTTAGTTCCAAGAGAAAAATTCAACAATCAACTTCATGTTACTCTTAGATAAAGAAGAATTAGAGTCCACTATGAGAAGAATTTAGAGCTAACATCCTAGCATGAGACAATTGTTTAGTGCACTGAGCACACAAGCAAGTTCATAGGTTCTGAGAATCATTTCCTCAAGAGCAACTAAAGTTGACAATGCATTATTGAATGAGACTTCAAAGGGGTTATGATGTTGGCTAGGTAAAGCACAAGGTAGGTGGTCCCTAAGGAAGACTAAGGCTGCATAAAATTTGGTGTGGTCCTTCATGAAAACCGGAACTTAAAGCAATTGATACTTAGCAAACAAGACTCTTAACCCCCTTTTGTTTCAGAATTTTTTTTCTTGGAACTCCACCCATTCCATGGAGTTCATTTTTTTTCCTTTTGATTTTTTCCGATTTTTTCCGTTGGGGCAAGAGACAATTGCATTTTCTATAAACTAGTTCCATTGAGAGTTAAGAACCACAACTCCCCATTTTTCCAACCAAACAACCAGCCCAAATAACAAAGGTAACAAAGAAATCTCCATAAAGCTCAAAAGGGTCAACTAGGGACAAATATGTTATAAAACAATTTCTGAAGTACAAGAAAACCTACCAGTCTCAAGAATGCAAGTCTCCTAAAGCTACACTCAAGGAGGCATAAAATGAAACACAGAACCAAGAAGTGCAAGTGAGTCAGGATCCTCCAGGGAAATTATATAGTGAAGGGTCAAAGATGGACCCTTGTGAACTCACATCAACTCTATCCTCAAGATAACACTTAGAAGACTGAAGTCTCTCCCTCTCTTTCCCAACATACAATCACTCCCCAAAAGAAAGCACAAAGTATCCACTTAAAAACATTTTCAAAACCAGCATCATGTGAGTGAGCAAGACTCGGGAACATGTCATTTGAGTAAAGGGCATAAAGACCAAGGTATAAAAGACTCTATCAAAAAAAAATGCATGATCAAAAAGATAAACAAAATCTATAAAGGAAAAATATGCTAAAAATGCATGGACTAAAATCAGAGTAAGAAAAGAACCTCCTTCCAAGTGGTTGAGTGCTTCCAAGTTTGTATCCTTTTTATTTCCTGAAACACTAAACAAAAGATAAAACGTAAAACAGAAAAAAGAAACATGGGTTGTCTCCCATTCAGCCCTAAGTTTGAGTCATAGGTAGACTTTACCTCAAACTCGTAACTCAAACCAAAAATCACAAACAATCCCCGGCAACGGCGCCAAAAACTTGTTGGTCAATTCGCAAGTGTACGAATCCACCCGGTTTTAAATATCGAACCACAAGGATTGTGAGTGACTAAATTCAGTTTAAGCTTTGAGTTTGAAGGTTGGTTTTATTGAATAAGAGATATGTTGAAGTAGTAATAAGGGAAAAGGAAAATAAAAAGACAATTCAGAAAATAACATGCTTTGGGTTCTAGTTCAACTAGTCAATTTAAGCCCATCATTCTATGCACATGTTCTCATGGATCTCTCCTTGATGATATAGCCTAGTTACTCACTTATTGATTCCTCACATAAGCAATTCTCTCATACTAAAAGCTAAGCTCAATTCCTTGTGCACTTAGTCATTTATATGAGGTTTTAGATCATGAAATTTCAGGCCATCAAACCCCAACCCTTCCTCTATTCCTAGTAGCAAGTATAGAAGGGGTAATCCCAAATCGGTTCCCTAATCTATAACAAACTTCCGTTCTGATTATAGAATAGTATAAAGCAAGCATGCATACAAGCTTAGATTAAAATTCAGAAAATGGGATTCAAGGGAAGAAGAAGAGCATGTGGGAAAGAACTTAAGATTATAACTCAAATATAAAAAGTCTTACAAAGAAATCCAAAGCAAAACAAGAGAGATTAGCCAAAAGCCATGCTTGGCTAAAAACCTGAATTACAAGCTTAGAAGCCCTCTCACACTCTCCTAGATGCTCCTCTACCTCTGAGTTTATGTAAAAATGAAAGTAGTATCAAAGATTACAAAAGAAAATGACTAAAATCCTATTTATAGGCAAAAATCACGAGTTTGGGCTGTTCCGGGCGCTCAGGCGCCAATTCAAAGCGCTTGAGCGCTATTTCCATGCTGAAACTGAGCCCCTGGAAGGTAATTGGTGTAACGCCCCGATTTCCAGGTGTCACTTTAGTAACTAAAAATAAACTTTACGCGGAAAACAGGTAATTTTTTTTTCGTTTGATTCCTTTTAAATAAAGCGATAGAAAATAAAGACATAACCCAACACTAACTAACCAATATACAAATATATACACATGTACAACCTCAGCTGCACTCTCCCGTCACGCGCACTCGCAGTGACTCCAAAGTAGTGTGCCCGCAGGCAAATATATATAGAACCAGTAGTGTAAGTGTGAAAGTTATAAGTACAATCCACTAAGAGAAAAGTCGGCCTCAAAATGGCCTAAGCAAAGACCCCTACAGTCCGACAGACTCACTGTGATCCCTCAATAAAAGAACCACACGAAAAGTCATGCGTCGGAAACCTACCCTGTCCCAAAAGTAAGACGAATCAGAGCTCTACACAAAATATGACGCCTGCCTAAACCTACCCTCCCATTACTGCTCACATAACCGAGTCCACAGCGAACTGAAGACGGCAAGTTGAAGCTCAGCTCCATGCGTCGTAGAACTCCCTCCGTCAGACGTCCACGCTCATCAGTACGGTCCTCCAACTCAAACCTGATCCCCCCCCGAGGGAGAGACCATCGAAACCCAATCCTCCGTCGACATCTGGCAGCAGGCCGACCGCCCAAACACAAACATGAACCAAAGCCAAGGCGCTAGGGTCAACTCACGGAAATAAGTAGATATACACTCAACATGTGATATGGGGTATAGATATATATATATATATATATATATATATATATATATAAGCAATCCTAGCATGTTATTGGCTCTAACAATGCTTCAATAAATCAAACAGCACACAATTCCAGTCAGAGTGAATGTATGCGTGAAATGCAATCAATATGATCCGGATATTTGTGACGCGTTCCTGTTCGCCACTAGTGAAGCATTCCCGTTCTTCACTCTTGGTGAACCATTCCCGTTATTCACCGCATGATGAAGCATTCCCGTTCCTCATCGAATAATGCATCGGTAAACCATTCCCGTTATTCACCAAATGATGCATTGGTGAACCATTCCCGTTATTCACCAAATGATGCAATGGTGAACCATTCCCGTTATTCACCATATGATGCATGATGCAATATGGTTAGCCAAACATCGAATCGTCATCACAACATAAGTGTTTAGCTCAAAACCCAATCTCGAAGGCCCAAGAGTTAGTGTCGGTCAATACAACACAACTCGGAGTTAGTGTCGGTCCATACAACACAACTCCAACAACAAGAGTACTAGGGTAAGAGTTTAGTGTCGGTCCATACAACACAACTCCAACAACAAGAGTACTAGGATAAGAGTTTAGTGTCGGTCAATACAACACAACTCCAACAACAAGAGTACGAGAATAAGAGTTTAGTGTCGGTCAATACAACACAACTCCAACAACAAGAGTACGAGAATAAGAGTTTAGTGTCGGTCAATACAACACAACTCCAACAACAAGAGTACTAAAGTACTCGGTGACTTTCAATCATCACCGTAGCTCACCTCAGTGGCTTTCCCCAATTCCCCAAAACTCATGACAAAGTCGACTTTTCCCCGTCTTTCGCAATCATTTTCCCATTGAGACTCCCTATGGTTTATTCGTTAATGAAAACGTTTCGAATTGAATTAGTCAGGTTATGAGTTTATTTCTCGAAGTCTAAGTCTCCCAAAGTCTCTAGTTTTTGAAATTCTAATCATTCTAATTTTCCAAAAACCCTCCAAAAGAAGTTTCCCGGGGAAAGTCTAAGTATATAAACGTTGGCTAAGTCTCAACCCTTGAGTTTGGACTTGCCTAGGGTTTTTCATCCAACCCGAAACCTCAACTGTAACCAGTTCAATGATTCCCCACTCCGAAGTCGCGTCAAAACGCACAAATCAACACAACATCAATATCATAAGTTATGAAAACAATCATAACAATAACTCATCATCATAAACAATATCAACATAAAGCATAAGTCGAATTCATCGACGCCTATCATGCAGTCATAGCTAATAGTAAGTTGCCCTAACCTCGAGTTGCTCCAGCCTCGTGGTCAAAGTTTCCTTCACTCAAATGCTCTGAAGAACCCAAAGTTCCTTCAATTGAACCTCGGAGAAAACAAAGCAGAATCCAAACAAAATCGATTAGTTCAATCACAATACAACTCATTAACGATAGACAAAGCATCGAAGCTTCAGAATATAGCAATCGGGTACGAAAAGACAAGTTTTCGAAAACGAAAACCCCCCCCCCCTTGAAATAGCTCTCGGCCATAAGGAGAAAAGAGCTCCGGCTCTTTTTCTTCGATCTAATCAGTTTGCAAGGTAGTTTCAGGGTAAAACTAAGGCAAAGAAACTGTCGGAAAAATTTTCGGACGATCGGATCGAAATACGGCTATTCAGGGGCGTTTTGGTCCAAAATAAAAGCTCAAAACCTCAAAGATATCACTTCGGAAAACAAATTTGACAGCAATGTTCCTAACGACATCCGTAACAACAAATCCTAAAGGCACGAAGTCATATTACGACTTTTCGACAGTAAAGTTTCGAAATGTGCGCCAAAAAGAGTTTTGAAACAGTTTTTCAGATCCTTGACGACTCGATCCATATCGGCGAATACCGACGAAGGTTCTAGCCTCTTGGGCACGTAGAGAACATACCCCAACAGAGGTAAGAATCAAGCTAGTTACATCGATACCTTGAAGTAGGAACGAATTGCGCGAAGATCGGTCAAGTTTCGGCGAAAATCTCCTCTCCTCACCTCTCCTTAAACCGCGGCCCCAAATGGAAAGAAAATGAAGATATTTTGATTTTTCAACTATTTATAGGAAGGTGAAATCGCGGGAAAATGAAAATTTCGCGATTCCGATTTTTGCAGCACGTTCACCGATGAGTTCTAAGAGAGATTCTGGCGACAGATTTCCAGAACTCAAAACAAATATCTAACATTTGGAAAAAACGATATCTAAAATCCCAAAAGCGGTGTAAGTTAATCTGTCCCGAAAAACTACTTTTTGCTGTGATGGTCAGACGACAAAACTTTGTTCTGGAGAAAGATTGGAAACGTCGAAACAAATCTGGCAGCGCGGACGGAAACTTCGTTAGAAGTCCCGAATAGAAAAAGTCTTCATCCAGTGATCGAATCTAGGGTTTCGAAGCAAAGAAATTAGCGTCGTCGGACTTCCGAAAAGTGAATACTATCGTGCGTACAGTCCAGGGTTCCGAAATGAAACACTGCTCGAAGGAAAAATAAAGAGAACCTTTAAATTTCCCAAAGATTTGAAATCTCACTTAAAACGTTGCTTTAAAAGCGAAATTAGCCTATTCTGGACACTCTCGCCATAAGGCAGGTGTGCAGACGGCTCGCACTAATTCCTAAAACGACTACGCAACATTCCTCAAGCAATTCCTGAACTTTCTTCTTCATTAATCTTTCTCAAACATCAAACTCTTGTCACGCTTACACTGATTCTACGCGTGAGTCGGAAATTAACTTGTTCTGTAAATCCAGGTCTTACAATTGGCGCCTAGGCGCCAATTAAGCACGCCTAGGCGCCAATTCCAGAACCCTGGAAAAAGCAATTGGCGCCTAGGCACCAATGGAGCATGCCTAGGCGCTCTGACTCGCTGGAAAACCTTTTGATCATCATTTTAACTCCTCTTTACTCCTCTTTAAGCCTCTCTTCAATTCTCCAAACCTCTAGACACTCCATCTTCAGTTGTTACAACCTGAAAACTTGATGACAAAGCTAGGAAAATATCTAGAAATTCATAGGTTAGTTTTGCACAAAGGCTCCAAAACAAGTGGAAATTGCCTATGACTCTTAAACTCTAATCAAATGCAACTAAAGCCCTTACAAAACTACAAAATTACTAAACTAACGCAAATGCACCAAAAAAAAGTAAAAATGCATGAGAATGCATGAAACACTACATGAGACACAAGAAAAAGACTCAAAACCTACAAGGAAAAACCCTAAAAACATCATATAAACCCGGGTCATCAATAAGATTCTTATCCATACAGCCTCCCCGAAATATGGGCGAGCAAATCTAACTAGGCTAAGTCTCGGGCAACCTATATGGCCATTGGGACCCGAGCTACTGTAAGTCCTCGCCAAGCAAAGTTGGCCAGGCCACACCTGATCTTACGGGAAATATGGTGTGAACAAAGCCTCAGTTCAAAAACTGTGCAGAAGTCCTAGTTAAACCCGGCACACCACCAATGTCGTCGAACGTAATTCAGAAACGAAGAAACTAAAGGGGGTACGGGAGAATGCGAGAGAAAACGTCGGGAAGCGTTAAAACAGACATAGGAAGTAAAACTTAATTGATTAACTAAAGTCAAAAATACAACGATAACGATCAAACAAAGCAAAAGGATGTAGCATTACAATATTCGAAACAAATTAACATTATATCTTTTTCTCTTGTTCCACAGCATCCCCGAGATCAACGTCAGCAACTTCTGGTGGATCTTCCGGACCCTCTAACCCAGCAGGAGTAACCTTTTTAAAAGCTCCCAAAGGTTCAAGGTTGATAGTAGGATAAAGGTGCTTGACTTGAGCTTTGGCGATAAGGAAACCGCGAACACGCTCCTTGGCTGCTGCATGGGCAGCCTCCCTCCTTATGTTCTCTTCCAGGGTGGCGGCTTGGGCCTCGTTGTCAGCCAAAAGTTTACACTTGGATGCCAAATCCGACTGGGCCTCGGCAAGCGCCTCATTCTTGCCCGCTAGTTCCTCACGCAAAACAGCAATCTCCTTGTCTTTAGCGGCAAGGATTTCTTCCTGAGAAGCAGCGGTGATCTCCTTTGTGTCAAGGTCCTGTCGGAGCTCCTCGACCTAGGCCTCAAGTTTTTCCTCCTTCTCGTTCGCCCATATCATCGCAAGTTTTGCTTCCTTGAGTTTCTGCCGCATTTTCTCTGTCTTACCCTCCTCCGCCGCTAACTGGTTGGACAGCTTGGAGCAGGTGTCATTAGCCCGAAGGTTATCAGAGCGCAACTTCTCTACCTCTTGGCGAAGCCCGACAATTCCGGTAAGAGGTCGCGCCTGCCAGGCCACTTGGGCGAACATGCAGTCGTCGCGGAGAAGATTTGACACAGCTTCCTGGGCGACATCCTGTGGGTCCTGGCTAGGAGCCCCCCTTAATTTCTCAAGATAAAGGTGGGAAAGGAGGAAGGAAAAAGGATCTGGGGGAGAGCTGCTGGAAGTTCTCGTAGGCTGGGCTGCAGAGAGATTCTCTCCCTCGCCACCAACCCTGGGAGAACTAGGGGCCGATGGACCGAGAGTCGTCTGGACAGGCGAGGGAAACGGCGGGCGGTTGGAAGAGGGTGATCGCTGACCTTCCGCTAAAGTCACGGGGCGAGGAGCATCTGGAGTCTGTGAAGCACTAGCCTCGCCATGATGGTCGGACACCAAGGGATCGCAAGCGCTACCCGCGGCAACAGGATCAGGCACGATGGGCCCCCCGCCTGCGCCGGTCAAAGGAGTGGCTTGAGGGTTTGACTCGCCTAGCTTGCTCTTCTTGGGTGAGCTTTGTCTTTTTCCTCCGACCTGGGCCGAAGAGGGTGCCTTGACGTTCCCAGAGGTGAAGGCCTTCATGTTTCCTGAAAAGTAAAAGGAAAAAGTCGTCAGCAACAAAAAGGCTAAGAGGAAAGCTTGAAGGTGACGTTCAAAAGGGAAACCTAATCGAGGGAATAGTTTGGAGCCTGGAGAAGCGCCGAGCAATTCAGCGCAACTAAGGAAGGGAAGCTGGGATAGGACCCCAAAGGCAAAATTTTCTCCGGAAGAGGGAAATGCCTCAGGGGGATCAGCCATGGACTTAGGACATTGGGTCCAGTAAAGCGGGAAGAGGGTTTTCCATTCTTTTTGCGTGAATGTCTAGGGGTAAGAGGGGTGAACAACGACCCGGAAGTACCGGCGGGCTAAGTAGGATTCGGAGTCAACTTGGAATGGAACAAACCGTTCTAGACCCGGCTGGGGAGCTAGACCAACCCAGTTGTGGGACCCCAGGGATCGGGAGTCCACTTCAAAGAAAAGGGAAAAAAGGGCAAGGGAAGGCGTCACTTCGAAACTACTGCAGAGAATTTCAAAACACTTCAGATAGGTCAAGGCGTGGGGATGAAGCTGGCAAGGAGAAACGTTGACATCATGCAGCACTTGGGTGAGAAATGGGGAGAAAGGGAGTTTAACGCCAAGATCAAGGAACAGATACTCGTATACGAAGAAGAAGTGGGAATACTTGAGGTTATTGGATGCGCGATGTTGCCAGGGGCGATCTTGGTCCCGGCATCCGGTGGTGCGAAGGAGGTTCTCCAACAGCGGGGTGCTACATAGACCGCCAGCCCTGCGAGCAAGGTCAGAAATAGAGTCGCTAGTGGAAAGCTCTGATGGTTGGTCAAGGATTCCTTGGTTTGGAGCATCCTGGACAGGGAAGGGAAGAGTGGCGAAGGTTTCCAAGCGATGAGCTTTGATTTCCTATATAGAGGAAAGGGTCCCTGTCGAGGGCATGATAAAAATGAAGAGAAAGGGGACGGAGAACTAACTGGAAGAAGGCAGTGTGAAGGGGAGCAAGAAGGGTCGGGGTCTGTAGAGTTGTTGAAGGAAGCCGGTACGAGAGCCAGGAGCAAGCGTGAGAGCAGTTGGCAATAAGTGGTGAATGATAGGGTAAGGGGGAATTTAAAAGTTAAGGTGAGTAGCGGTTGGGAAATCGTGTCCTATCGTGGCAAGACAAAATGATTACACTGGGAGAACATGACGCGGTTTTTGGGGAATGGGAATGGCACAATAAGGGAAAAGTTGCAACCGCTAAAGTTCATTGGTTTGAATTCAAATTGACAGGCTTTATTATGATTTGAAGGGACATATCGGAGATAGCGGTTGAGATTTTACAGATTCGACGGCTTTTGTGTTATTTTAGTGCATTACATGTGGCTTACACGCGTCAATCCATCGTGGTCCACGACGATCACTGTTGAAGCGAGGCAAGGGATTTGAGCGCTGTCGCCACGAGCCAACTTGTGGACTCGTGGGATTGAAGGAACTTGCTAAGAGAATCAAAATTAGTCTTAGGCTCTAGTTGTCAAGCCATGTTGACAATAGTTTTAAGTCATTAGGCTTCGGCGTTAGATAGTTTACTCATGATCGCCGCCTTAGGTTTCTTCTTAAAAGGCACACTCAGCTCTCATGCTTCGAGCTCGGTGTCTTGTGGACTTGTGGACTGAGCGAGACCCTAGGGTCCCTCGCCCAGGCGCGCCAGCCCGGGGCGACGTGCAAGCCAGGAAATTGGGCCTTCTCCCGGGAGGTCTAACTGGCCCATTAAGAGAAATTAGGGGCGCCAAGCCCAACCCCCACATCTATAAATAGGGGACGGTTACCAATTGTAAAGGACTCTTGGCTCCTTTGAGAAATAAAAGCTTGAAATTCAGTTACTTTCTCTCTCTAAGCGGTTACGCTCTAAACTATCTCTAGATTCTCACATCACGATCCTCTCACTATGGGTACCGTACCTCATCTCTATGTTCTTGGATGGAACAACGTTGTTTTCCATAATGATCATGTTAATTTTGAGCTTCTCTGGGACTTGCATATTTCTAGAATAATGTCTTGGGTTAAGGCTTGGTAGAAGGAGTGTCCATATTTCATTAGTAATTTTACCCTCAATTTTGTGGACCTGTAATTGAAACAGGCTACTGTCAAAATCAGATCCAACACTTGGTTTCCTTCGCCGCCGGGTGTGCTTAAGTTTAATGCAGATGGATCGATGCATGGTAGTCCGGGAAAAAGTGATGCCGCCAGTTTCAGCTTCACCACATCCTAATTGTGAGTGACTCATCACTAGCCGTAGGCTGGGTGTCTAAGAAGGATAATAGGCCATGGAAGCGGTTAAATGACTTATTAATCATTGATTCGATTATGACTGAGGTGGAGTGCTTGGGAGTTGATCACATTTTCAAGGAATCAAACTCAGTGGCAGATTACCTTGCGAAATCTGGATGCAATAGAGAATTTCCAGTTTAGTCTTTGGTCTAATGGTACCTAAGTATACCATATTCTGATTTTGATATGTATCTTTATGGAGCTTGGAGTGTTGTTGAATCTTTCAAGAGCCTTGCTCGTCTTTCGTTATGTATTATTGCTGCTTTGGATGATTCCCTAGTGTTGGGATGTCAAGTGTGAGTAAAGAAGTTCCATATTAGAAGATTAGGGGAGTAATGAGCCCTTTATAAGTGAGAGAACCCATACACCTAATCCCTTAAGGTTTTGAGTGAAAGATGTGGTATCCAATCCATTTATGGTGTGCTCATGTAAGCCCAATGTGATAATTGTTGGTCAATTCGCAAGTGTACTAATACCTCCGGGTTTTAAAATATCGAACCACGGGATTGTGAGTGAGAATTGTTGATTTAAGTCTAAAGTTTGCAAGTTTCTAAAGCAATAAAATTCAGAAATTGGTTTTGGTTGTTTATGACAAAAGATTTGCAAAAGAGCAATGTTGATAAAGTTTGTGAAAAACAATTGATAGAAAATTGCCTTGGGTTGTTGATCATCTAATCCACTTTAGTTCACCTATCCTATCCATGTGACACCTTGATTTATCTCTTGTTGCTATAGCCTATGTACTTACTAGTTGATTCCTCATAAAAGTAATTCTCTCAAACTGAAAGTTAAGCCCAATTCCTTGTGTACTTAAACATTCATAAGAGGTTATTAAGCATGTATATCCAAGCCAACAAAACCCTCCCCTCACTCTATGCCTAGAAGCAAGTATAGAAAGATATATTTCAATTCATGTCCCTAAATCATAACAAACTTCCATTTGATTATAATCTAGCCTATAGCAAAGGTGCACCAAAGTTAAACATGCATAAAGGAATTGAAATACAAGATTAAATCAAGAACTCATGCATAGAGATAGGATTTAACGAACTAAAACTTCATAGAATCTCTTAACCCAAAGCAAAAAAAGGAAACTAGCCACTCATGGCTAGTGAATTCATACAGAAAATGTAAAGAAAACCTGAGAAAAATACAAGTTGGAAGCCTTCCTACAGCCCCAAGTTTTTCCTCAGCTCTCAAACTTGATCCCAAAATGAGTAAAAATGTCTCTCCTCTAAAGAAATTGGCCTAAGCCTTATTTATAGGCACAAAAATACGAGTCTGGGCGCTTAGGCACCAATTCAGAGCGCCTGAGCGCCAATTGCATGCACAAACATGCTCTCTGGAGCTTAATTGGCGCCTAGGCGCCAATTCCTTGACCTCTGAACAAATGCACTAGCGCCTAGGCGCCAATTCCCAGCGCCTAGGCGCTCAAGCTTGCCTGAAAAAGACTTTTTGGCTTCTATAACCCCTCTTTCAATCCTCTTTAAGTCCTCCTTTAATTCCATGCTTCTTGGCCTTCTATTACCTTCAGTTTCTGCTCTTCAAACCTAACCAACAAGTCAAGGAAGAATCTAGAAGCTCAAAGAGCTCATTAGCACAAGAGGTCCTTCATTTAACACAACAAAACCATGCAAGTCCTAAACTTAACTTAAAATGCAAGAAAACTCCCTATAAAACTACAAAATTACCAAAACAAAACAAAGACTCAAGAAAAGATAAAAATGCATGATAATGCATGGAACACTACATGAGACTCAACAAAAAGATTCAAAACAAACAAAGAAATGACCCTAAAAACACTACTAAAATAGGGTCATCACACCACTATACTCAACGGCAGCTCGCCCTCGAGCGTAAATAACACTCGCTTGCCCTGAAGCGCAAGAAATGCTCCCAAACAAGTGCTCTCAACAAGGAATACTACACAAAAACAGGGGGACGAAGCAATCACTGCTAGTTCCAAGAGAAAGACCCAACAACCTACTTCATGCATCTTTTGAAAAGAGAAGAGTGTAGAGTCCATTCATGAGAAGCATTTAGATCTACAAATCCTAGGATGAGATGTTAATTTAGTGCACTAAGCACACAAACAAGTTCATAGGTCCTGAATGTCATTCACTCCCTAGCAACAAAGAATAAACATGCAAATATTCAAGAAACTTTCACAAGGGTTGAAACATGGGCTAGGTAAAGCATGGTGGTGGTTGGTCCCTAAGGAAAAACTAGGGTTCAAGCACATTGAGTGTGGTCCTTTTCTAATAACCCTGGAGCTTTTCACAACAAACATTTCTAACAAGTCTCTTGCACCCCCTTTTTCAAACTTTCTTTTTCTTTTTCAACTCCAACTTTTGGTTAGGAGTTATTTTTTTTCTTTTTTTTTAAATAACTTAAATTTGGGGCAAGAGACTATTTCCCAACTTTTTCAGCTCCATTCAAATGAAACAAGGACCAAACTCCCCGATATTCCAACCAAACAACCGTCCCAATCTTTTGGCTACAAAAAAATTCTCCAATTAAGCTCAAATGGGACAACTAAGGGGTAATGTTCAACCAACAAATTCAGAATCTCAAGAAATCCTACAAGTCTCAAGAATAAAGCAAGAATCACAAAGCATGCTATGAGTGAAATTAACGCAGAACCAAGAATTGTAAGTGAGTCAGGATCCTCCAGAGATTTTTAATGGTGAAGGGTGAAAGATAGACCCTTAATGGACTCACACCGACTCTTTTCTCAAGAAACACTCGGAAGACCAAAGTCTCCTCCTCTCTTCCCCAAACATGCAATCACTCATCCAAAAAAAAAAACAGCAACAAGTATTCACAAAAGCATTTTCAAAACAGCACATGTAGGGAAGCAAAACTATAGCTAAAAGCATGTGAGTATAGGGAAGTAAAAGACCCAAAAACAAAAAGCTAATTAAACAATGCATGATAAAAAGAAAAACAAAATCTACAAATTGAAAAATATGCTAAAGATGCATGACCTAAACTAAGATTAGGAATACCTCAACATAGTCACTCCATGGGGTCATGGTCACCCCTTCCATCACCATAATCCGGATGAACACCGGCATCATGCATTAAGCTCAAGTCTATCATCCCCTGCTCCAAGGTATTGAAATCCAAGGGGCCATTGTACCTGGGGTCTGATGTGCTACCTCCCCTCCAATGGAGGTCAAGATCTCTGTGTAGGCGATCTTGCCTCAAAAACATCCGCCCGAAAGCGGCCTCCATCCAAGCAGGAGAAGGGTCAGCACGTGGTGGAGTAACCACCTCATTTACCACCTCAACATTCTCTTCTTCCTCATCTTCTTCTTCCTCTTCTTCTTCATCTTCTTCCGCTGGCTCCTCAGGATCCTCTTCCTCTTCCTCCTCTTGAGGCATTCTTGCCGTCCAATCTTTATAAAGTTGAGTGATCCTCTCCTTACTGAGCAGAGGCGCAACAGGCAACCTCTTCTCAATAACATGGACTGGCCTCCTAGCTCTGTCCCTCACCCCATGAATCAAAGAGCAAATCAAGTGAGGAAAGATGGGCCGATGCTTGTCTTTACTCCCGTTGTAGAGGGAATAAATCCGACCAGCAATGATGGTGGCCACGTCCATAGGATGGCCTCTCACAATGCAGTAGATGGAAACCATTGTAACCTCTCTAACTTCAGATTTGTTAGAGCTAGGAATGAGGGAATCCTGCAAAAGTTCAGCCCAAACTCTGGCCAGCGGTGTCATATCCTTCCTCCGCACAAAAATGATCTCGTCATCAACTGCTTCTCAGTCCCGCCCAGGCCTAACAATCACTGCCTTCATGTCTTCCAAGATCTTCGGTGACTTCTCCTCTAAGAGCTCATGATAGGTGGCCTTCTCAGGGAAAAGCTCCTTCTGTTGGTCCTCCGTGAGGAGACCAAGATGCCTGCGAATGACTGTTGGATTGTAATCAATCACATCCCCCCTGAACCAAGATGAATTCACCGGTGGCCTGGACCTGTCCTCTTGATTGTCACAGTAGGTGTTCGCGTAGAACTCCCTAACCATGACCTCACAAGCAAACGGAATGGGGTTGACCCAATTTTTCCACCTCCTAATCTCCATGGCTTCTTGCATGCCCAAGAGGTCTCTCCTTCCCTCCCGGTAAAGAACTCCCCGCTCCTTCACACACTCCTTGTGTACTAGGTGAGATCGGTAAAACTCCTCCTTAATCGATGATAAGAAGCGGGAGCGATCAAAGCTCCGGGAGGTGGAGGAAGAAGCTGCAGCTCTTGTGTTGGTTCTTGATCTTTTTGCAGGCATCTGCAAAATTATTAGCACATACACAAGCCACAAACGTTAGAGATGTTAGTTCAATAATAAACGAAAGAAGAAACTTTGTACAAAAATAAAAATTAAACTTCCTAAGAGCACCCAACAAGCCTCTTAGTGACTTTGGCAAAGGAGAAAAGATCACCACTAAAGCACTTGTCAGAAATCGACTAGGAGAACCCATTGAGGCATTCTAACAAACAACTTGTAAGCAACAACTATACTACACTAAACCACAAAATCCTAACTACCCAACTCTCACAAATTCATTACCCCTTTCTAATTAAGCACAAAATCAACCCACAATGAGTATATACAACCCAAACCCAACTTGCAATAAGCAACAAAGCACTCACCCAAACCCCAATGAAGCATGCATTGCAAAACCCATGAACTATGATGAAGGAAAATGGAAGATGAAACTTACCTTGACTTGATAGTGAGTGGGTGCAAGTGGAAAGAGCTTTATGCAATGCAAAACTTTGAAGCAAATGGGAGAGCCAAATTGTGTGCAAGTGAGAAATGAGAGGTAGAAATGGGGTATGGAGAGAGTGGGGTGCGTTTTTTATGAAGGAATGGGAGTAAAGTGTGGGAAAATGAAAAGGTTGGGGTTTTAAAACCCAAAATGTGGGCAAAAACACGTACAGGAGCGCTCGAACGCTCGAGGGGAGCGCTCAGGCGCTCAAGCCAGCTCTAGAGGCAGTGCCTCTGCCACTAATTGGCGCCTAGGCGCTCAGCCCAGTTTTTTCCAAAATTTTTTACCCTTTTTTTTTGAAATTAAACAACTAAAATACTACAAAATTAAAAGAAAGAAAAGAGAAAAATAAAAAGAATGGGTTGTCTCCCATTTAGCCCTAGGTTATAGTCCTAGGTGGACTCTTCTTCCTATGGTGTTAGGAAGGGAATTCCTTTCCATTGATTAACTTACCACAAGTGCAAGGAAGAAACCTTGCACAAAATCTTTGAAGTTCCTCCCATGAGGTTATGTCCTTCTGCTCATCAAACCAAGTTCTAGCCTCCCTCGTCAAAGAACGAGGGAAGAGTTTAATCTTCACTTCATCACTTGAAACACCCTCAATCTTAGCAAGGGAGCTAGCTTGGGTAAACTTCACCATGTGAGCATGTAAGTTCTCGTACTTGGACCCCCCATACTTGTTACTACTAACAAGCTTGATGAGAGCCGGATGGAACTCATCAACTGTTTCATTAGCCTTAGAGGTCTCTTCCGGAACTTTCGATTTGCTTCTAATCACATCACAAACAAAATTGTCTTCATGGTTAGTCCCAATCATAGGATTAAAAACAGAAAACCGTACCTTTTCCTTACCAACACGGAGAATGAGGTGACCCTTGTCAACGTCAATCTTAGCTCTAGCAGTAGCTAAGAAAGGTCGACCAAGAATGAGAGGAATCTTCTCATCCTCCTCCATATCAAGCACAACAAAGTCCACGGGGAACACATACTTGTCCACCCGCACCATTACATCCTCCACAATCCCATAAGGAGTCTTGAGGGATCGATCCGCCATTTGCAAGGAAAGCATGGTTGGGGTAACTTCTCCTAGGTTCAGCCTCTCAAACATGGTGAGCGGCATCAAATTGATGCTCGCTCCTAGATCACACAAGGCTTCCACATCTGCCATGCCTTCAATTTCTACCGGAATAGTGAAACTTCCGGGGTCTCTTATTTTCTTAGGCATTTTCCGCTGCAAAATGGCACTACATTCCTCCGTCATCAACATCGTCTCATCTACTCCCTTCAACCTTCTTATCTTATGCAAAATGTCCTTCATAAACTTAGCATATACAGGCATTTGTTTCAAAGCATCGGCAAAAGGAATACTAATGTGGAGCTTTTTGAAAACATCAACAAATTTTGAAAACTTTTTATCTAAGCTCTTCTTAGCCAATGCTTTAGGGAACGGAACCTTGCTAGTTTTAGGAGTAAGATCAACTTCCTTTCTCACCTTAATAGGCGTGGACTTCTCCTTCCACTATCTCGTCTCTCTTTTCTCCCTCTATTTTTTTCTTCAATTCATTCATCACTCTCCCACTTCTAGTGGCTACAACAGAGGCATTTTCTTGCTTAGGATTGGGGATAGTGTCGGAAGGAAACTTACCTTGAGGTCTCTCGGCTATTTGCTTGGCCAGCTGGCCAAATTGATTCTCAAGATTCTTGATAGCCGCCTCTTGATTCTTGTAATTATTCTCCGTCCGGTTGATGAAAGTTTCCACCAACTCTTCTAAGCTCTTCTTGGAACCACTACCTTCACCTTCTCCTCGCTCTTGAGGTTGTCTTGAGCTTTGGCCTTAGAATCCTTGGCTAGGAAATTGCATTTGAAAGCCATTTCCTTGCCCACTATTACCTTGCCTCCAAGAAAAATTAGGGTGATTCCTCCATCTTGGGTTGTAAGTATTTGAAAATGGGTCATTCCGAGCTTGACCCATGGCCTTCACTTCCTCCTCCGGTCTAGTCTCTGTGCATTCTTCGTTGTCATGTGACCCTCCACAAGTCACACACTCCAATTTGGCAACTCGACCACCAATCTTGGTAGTCTTCATTTGATTTTGAATCTCATTCATTTTCTTGGAGAGTTGCTTGTTGGAGGCCATGAGCTGATCATAAGCCTCAACCTCTAGGACTCCTCTTCGGGCTTGGCATTCATTACTTGAGTTCATAGCTCTTATAGCCATTTTTTTAATCAACTCATACCCCACTTGTGGAAGTAAGGCATCGAACTCACCGTTTGAAGCCGCATCCAAGCCAAACCTCGAAGAATATTGGAGACCATCATAGAACTTTGCTTCTTGATCAGCTTAGGTGAGGTTGTGTTGAGGACACCTCCTCAAGAGATTTTTGAACCTCTCCCAAGCTTCGTAAAGATTCTCATCGGTGGATTGAGCAAAAGTTATGATGTCGTTCTTGAGCTTTCTCAGGAGGGCTCTTGGAACAAACCTTGTGGTGAATTTCTCAGCCAAGTCTTCCCAAGATGTGATGCTACCTTGGGGCTGTGAATTCAACCATTCTTCAGCAATGTCCCTCAAAGAAAAAGGGAACAAACTCAAGCGGATGGTGTCCGCTGAAACATTCTGAACTCGATAAGTGTTGCAATTGCGGATAAACCGCTCCATATGTGCATGAGGATCTTCAAGAGCACCTCCACCATACTGATTTTGGCTCACCAAGTTGATGAATGCCGGCCTCAGCTCAAAGTTTCCCGTGCCATCGGGGGAAACTATGCTGCCCGGATAATCGTAGCTCATGACAGCCGAGGTGAGGTCTCTAAGAGAACGATTGGCATTCTCCGCTTCTTGCTCTTGAAGTCTTTGAGCAATAGCCTCATTCACTCTTTCTTCAATGTGGGCTTGCAATTCCTCCTCCGTCATATGGACAGCCATGGCGGCTATCTCAGCAGCTCTTTGCTGAGCTCGACGACGATGGAGAGTACGCTCTGGCTCCGGATCAAACACCAATGGATCTGTGCCAAGTCTACCTTGCATAAACTGAAATCACACAAACAAAGAAAAGGTTAGTAGCACCTATTCAATGTAATGTAAATAATACAAACAAATAAACTCTTCAACTTAAACCGAAAACCACAAACAATCCCCGGCAACGGCGCCAAAAACTTGTTGGTCAATTCGCAAGTGTACGAATACCTCCGGGTTTTAAAATATCGAACCACAGGGATTGTGAGTGAGAATTGTTAATTTAAGTCTAAAGTTTGCAAGTTTCTAAAGCAATAAAATTCAGAAATTGGTTTTGGTTGTTTATGACAAAAGATTTGCAAAGGAGCAATGTTGATAAAGTTTGTGAAAAACAATTGATAGAAAATTGCCTTGGGTTGTTGATCATCTAATCCACTTTAGTTCACATATCCTATGCATGTGACACCTTGATTTATCTCTTGTTGCTATAGCCTATGTACTTACTAGTTGATTCCTCATAAAAGTAATTCTCTCAAACTGAATGTTAAGCCCAATTCCTTGTGTACTTAAACATTCATAAGAGGTTATTAAGCATGTATATTCAGGCCAACAAAACCCTCCCCTCACTCTATGCCTAGAAGCAAGTATAGAAAGATCTATTTCAATTCATGTCCCTAAATCATAACAAACTTCCATTTGATTATAATCTAGCCTATAGCAAAGGTGCACCAAAGTTAAACATGCATAAAGGAATTGAAATACAAGATTAAATCAAGAACTCATGCATAGAGATAGGATTTAACGAACTAAAACTTCATAGAATCTCTTAACCCAAAGCAAAAAAAGGAAACTAGCCACTCATGACTAGTGAATTCATACATAAAATGTAAAGAAAACCTGAGAAAAATACAAGTTGGAAGCCTTCCTACAGCCCCAAGTTTCTCCTCAGCTCTCAAACTTGATCCCAAAATGAGTAAAAATGTCTCTCCTCTAAAGAAATTGGCCTAAGCCTTATTTATAGGCACAAAAATACGAGTCTGGGCGCTCAGGCGCCAATTCAGAGCGCCAATTGCATGCACAAACATGCTCTCTGGAGCTTAATTGGCGCCTAGGCGCCAATTCCCAGCGCCTAGGCGCTCAAGCTCGCCCGAAAAAGAATTTTTGGCTTCTGTAACCCCTCTTTCAATCCTCTTTAAGTCCTCCTTCAATTCCATGCTTCTTGGCCTTCTATTACCTTCAGTTTCTGCTCTCCAAACCTAACCAACAAGTCAAGGAAGAATCTAGAAGCTCAAAGAGCTCATTAGCACAAGAGGTCCTTCATTTAACAGAACAAAACCATGAAAGTCCTAAACTTAACTTAAAATGCAAGAAAACTCCCTATAAAACTACAAAATTACCAAAACAAAACAAAGACTCAAGAAAAGATAAAAATGCATGATAATGCATGGAACACTACATGAGACTCAACAAAAAGACTCAAAACAAACAAAGAAATGACCCTAAAAACACTACTAAAATCGGGTCATCAATAATCCCCCGGTTTATCCTCTTGCGGCCCAACAGTGGTATCAGAGCTGATGGTTAGTGCGATCATCGTGAAGGTTCCTTGTGTCGAAAGTCTTCCTAGCAATGGTGGCTAGGTGGCGTGTCCCATTGATGAAAAGATCCAATGGCGGTGCAAGTATTTGGAGGTTTCTGCTGGAGATGGACTCACACTTGAGGGGAGATTGTTGGGATGTCAAGTGTGAGTAAAGAAGTCTCACATTGGAAGATTAGGGGAGTAATGAGCACTTTATAAGTGAGAGGACCCATACACCTAATGCCTTAAGGTTTTATGTGAAATATGTGGTGTCCAATCCACTTGTGGTGTGCTCATGTAAGCCCAATGTGATAATCCCTCGGTTTATCCTCTTGCGGCCCAACACCTGTAAGATCAAGTTTTGATCTAGTAGTACAACTCTATATTTTGATGATGACATGTTAACTATTGTGTATGAACAATTATGGTACTCTAACGTTATTTTCTGAGTGTTTTAATGACAGGCTCTGACTCTGATCTAATTACACATAAATCAGAAGCACTATGCTCAAAGAGTAACCTCCGCAACGCTTTCACACTCACTATGTTCAATCTGAACAGTAGAATAAGCTTCAGAAGATCTGAAGATAGTAAAGCTCTGATATGGATTCAGTTCACTTGAAGTTCTGAAGATCAGAAGTTATGAAGACCAGAAGCTCTAAAGGATCAGAAGCTCTGAAGGTCCAGAAGCTCTGAAGGTCCAGAAGCTGAGAAGTGAAGATTCTGAAGTCCAAGAGTAAGCTGGCTCTGAAGACCAAGTACTTCTCCTCTGAGTCCAGAAGCAGAAGGTACAAAGGTAAGAGGATCCAAGCTTCCCTCTGACTCTGATCATTAAGCTTCACAAGTTCCAACATGAAGCGTCACTCTGATCAGAAGTCATCTAGGTTAAAGGTTAAGTCGCTATCCAAAGTACAAAAGCAATTGTATTATTCCTGACGACCTTACCTAACTTATTCAACCACAGCAGAACGTGGAAAACCTAGATCTGCCCTCCAACCGTAGTATTCCATGCAAACGTCCAAACCCTAATCCTTGGAGTATATAAAGAGGCTGAAGATGAAAGATGCCGCCTAAGAAACTTTGTTCAAACTCACGTGATATTCAAATATTCTCTTAAGCAATCTTTCTTCACATTGTACTTATTGAGTTTACTATTAGCTTTTTGAGAAGCAATTCTTGTAAACCCCAACTTTCAAACAGTTGTTTGTTTTTCCCTTAAGGAGACCAAGGTTGGTCGGATCCTTGAGAAGACTAAGAGAGTGAATCGTAGTCATAGCTAAGTCATTGTATTGTTAGTCACTTTGCAGGTTGCAAGTGCAGTTGTAACAAACTCTGATTAGTGGATTGCCTTCATTCTAAGAAGGAAGAAATCACCTTAACGGGTGGACTGGATTAGCTTGAGGGATTTATCAAGTGAACCAGGATAAAATCATTGTGTGCTTTCCTCAACTCTTATCTTAGCACTTTTATCTTCGGTGTTTGAAGAGATGTGTTAAAATCTCAAGTGGGAAAAGTTTTAGATTGAAAACGCTATTTAAACCCCCCCCCCCCCTTTCTATCGTTTGTCATACTGTCAACACCTAGTCCATGCTGAGCTGAATATGCCTTTGTTTGATGTGGTTTGTGGCTTTATGTTGCTGTTGTCTGGATTTGTTGTTGTTGAGGCTGTTGTTTTCCTATCTTGCTGGTGTGCTTCTTTTGGCTGTTGTTGTTGTGTCGTGCTATATTGTTGTTGTGTCTTCTTCATTGTTACCGGTTGCTTGTTGCTGTTGTTTTCCAAGGATGATGTTTCCTGCTTTTGTTGGTGCGTTGGATCGATGTCTGCTGTTGTTGTCATGTTGTTGCTATTTTTTGCTCTTTGTTTTAGTTTATGGTTCCTTGTTGTTTGCTATTTTGTTATGTTTTCTTAATTTTATGTTTCTTTATGTTGCTTTCTTTTTAAGAACTTTGCTTACCTAATTGGGAAGGTTTGTTCCCTTTGTTTTTCTTTCCTCCAATAAAAGTTTGCTTTCGGAAAAAAAAAAAAAACAATCGCATTATCTATGAGTATTAAATTAATGTTCATGCTCGTACATCATTTTTTCATTATAAGGGTATTTTATTTAAACATAAATTAATTATCAAAATTGTTGGAACTAAAATTACCTTTTCTTCTAAAAATAACAAATATTAATATTCCAAAATAAAAATTGCTAATTATTACACATTATATTTTACTTTCTAATTTCTCTACAACTTGGATTATAGGTAGTTATTCTTTTTTATGCTATCAAACAGGTTTTTACTCTTAAATGATGAGATGTTTAATTGATTGGAAAAGTAGTTTGGTCAAGAACTTGTGAGAAGTCGTGCCACTTTTGAATTGAAAATGATAACAATCAATGAGTTTTATTGTTTAGGGTTTCTTTCTATCTTTTGGATCCTGGGTGGTTTGCATGGCTTTGTTGTTGGTGCTGTAATTTTTAGGCTCTATATTGCTTGAAATTTATGTGGCTGTTGTTTGGTGTTTGAATAGGATGTTTTCATACTTTTTTACAGCTATAATTCTAGGGTTATTTATTGGCATCGTTTTTTATATTTGGGTTTTGTCTCGTATGATTGTTTTGGTGTTGGGTTGTTGCAACATCAAATTGGGGTGTCCTTACGTGTGGTGAGATTTCTAAAAATCATTTTTGGTTGGGTTGTTTCTTTGAAGTGTGTTGAGTGTTTAAATTCTTTGTATCTGGAGGTTTTTGTGAAGTTTTGGTTGTAAGCGCTTAACCTAAAACTCATATCAGTCAGTTGTTCTCATAGTTTTATGATAAACGATATTTTTTTTTGAAAAAATAATAAATAAGTTCATTTTATTGGGAATTAAATTTTACGCATATCAATTGTCATAATTACCAATTAATAATTAATTTGGAATTAATAAATTTCGAAAATATAACAGGAAATTAAATATTGGTGTAAAACTTGAGAATACATAAAAATTTGAATGAGGCGTTATATTTTATTGACTTTGATTTCCTTTTTTTTTGTGAAAGATCGGTGTCCTCCTTCAGAGGCAATCATGTTCGAGGGGCTAACTCTCCCTGCGGGGGTTTTTCCATCCACAAGTGTCGAACCCGAGACCTTTCTTAAGGGAAATCAAACATGTACCGCTTGAACCAACCACCCGTTGGTAACTTTGATTTCATTTAATAATTTTTTGTATATTAATTTAGAATTTAATTATTAGTTTCTTTGTTAAAATAAGAATAAGAATAAGAATTATTTTAAATAATTTATATGCCACGATTTCTCATAATTTAACAATAATTATTTTGCCTATGATACCAATTATTAACTTAATTTAAATATTACAATTATTATTTACGATAATATTATAACCAGTATAACTATTATTTATGCTTCATGCATGGTACGCTAAGGGAGGCATGGAGGTTATAGAAGTTTCAAATGTCGGATGTTTCGTTTGAGAAAGTGTATTTTTGGATACAGACTTATTGTTTGACAATCAATATGGAAACTAAAGCAGCGGAGAAATTTGTTTAAGGCTTCTTGTGTGTTATATCAAGTGGTGGTGGAGTTTTTGAGGATGACGACATGGTTAAACCTTGGAAAACCTTTGGTTAAACCTTGGAAAACCTTTCAAAAGGCGTAAAGCGTGTCTAGGGCACATAAAGATCCAATGATGGTTAAAATAAAATATAAATGATTGGATAATTTATTTT
The DNA here is from genome assembly GCF_012489685.1 of Lotus japonicus. Classification (NCBI taxonomy): domain Eukaryota; kingdom Viridiplantae; phylum Streptophyta; class Magnoliopsida; order Fabales; family Fabaceae; genus Lotus; species Lotus japonicus. The sequence continues at coordinate 78,947,211 of NC_080041.1, forward strand.
CTGCTTTTGGTTTCCTGGAACATGTTATAAAGGATTTTGATGCAAGGGAATGATAGACATGATGAGGGTGATGATGTAAATACTTTTCATTTTAGTTTGTGGCTTAGAGAATCAAAACAAAGATCAATCACAATTTCTATAGTCAAAGGGGAGGTGAGTCAAGACGGTCTCAACAAATAGCTCTGCTGGGGAGAAAGGGAGGTCATGGGCCGAGGAGCAAGAGACATTGACGCCAGATCTTAACCCAAAACCTTAAGGCTTTAGGTTTTTGAGTCACATCTCTTATAAAGTCTTCTCTCCTCTTCAATACTTAACCAATGTGGGATTCCAACTCCGCACTTGAATTCTCAACAATCTCCCCATCAAGTGCGAGTCACCACCACATTATCATGGCCCCTCCGCGGAAGCATATCTACCTTTGTACCGATGTTCGCACCATGGTCCAACCATGTGCAACAGGACGCTCGACACTGACCACACCGTCAGGGAGACTTTTGAAATATGGAGTCGTTTCCATGGTCGCACAAACCATTGGCTCTAATACCACTTGTTGGGGGAGACAGGGGAGTCTATGGGTCGAGGAGCAAAAGACATCGACGCCACATCTTAACCCAAAATCTTAAGGATTTTGGTTTACGGGTCACATCTCTTATAAAGTCTTCTCCTAACCCATACTTAACCAATGTGGGATTCCAACTCCGCACTTGAATTCTCAACAGTCTCTTTATGTAGAAGACAGAAAAGGAGATGTTGAAGAATAATGGCTTAAAAGGGACGAAGGACGGTGCAAGTGGTGTAGAGAAAAGGAGTGGTTGTTGCACTAAAAGTACACTCGTTCAAACTAGAGTAAGTGCATTCTATCGCTTAAGTAATATAGGAATGAAAGTCTAAGTTATCAAACCCAAGGGACAAGGTCGACAAATAAGCCAAGAGGTAATTCATAGTTTAAGAAAATCAATATTAAAGATAATTGAAGTTGTCTCATAAAGGCAAAAAATTAAATTGTAGAGATAGAGAAATAGGATAAGAAATCATCGACACTGCAATTCAATTGGATAATATCCTTCCGTAATTATATTATCCTAATTATATATTGTTACCACCATACTCTCCTTATATAATTAACTCAACGCTAAGTTATTTTAAATTGTCTTATTTTACTACACTACTTATGAGCAAACCATCGTTGTAAAGTGATAAGTGAAAATATGCATGAAAACGATACAGATGTCCTAGAGATATCACATCACGAATCATATATCTCATTTAGCTCACTTCTCTTTCTATCTCTCCCGGTGTGAGTATAATTGAGATGTCAATTAAGATTTATTATTATTTCCTAACCAATTAATTTCCAAATTTTTATTCTTTTGTTTTTGTTTCCCATGCCAGAAAATGTTGGTAAAGTTGTACTTATGACCAAAAGTGATTTGGATACTTTAATGATTGCCTATATAATAAATTCACAAGATTTATTTTTATTGTTTTCCAAAATTAAAATTCATGTTCTTTTTTTACCTCGGTCATACTTCCATTTCTCATATTGATGATAAAAAATCAATGATTTAAATTAAAACACTTGGAAAGATAAAGAAAAACTCAAATATTAAGACGAAAATGTTGTTGAAGATGTTATATTTATCTCATGATTTCAACCTCTTATTGCATATCAACAATCCTAGAGGCATTGAATTATTATTTTGAATTATAAAATCAGCCTCAACTTAACTTTTATTCTGCTTTACTTTTTATAAAATATTTACTGGGTGGAGAATAACAACTGCACTTTCCATGTAAGCAACCCAAAAAATAAGGCGCTAAGCAACGTAAATAATCACAGTCTTTAACGGAGTGGCACTTGGACAATGCATTGACTTGTACCTTAAAACCTGCAAAATTCATTCCCCTTGTCAAAATTTCAAATGATGTTCATGTTGTGAGAGCAAATACCAATTGCCCACATATTTACATAGCATCAATCAATCCAATTAATGTATACATGATATTTCAATTTGACTTAGCTATTTGTATAAGAAACAAACAATGGAGAGGAATACCTGGTTCAGATGCTATGAGAAATAAAACTGTGAAGAAAAGAAAAAGAAATGAAAATTTTGCCATCGTACGTTTGAGAATAGAGTAATTTTGAGAATCAATATATTTTGCTAGCTAGAATACAAAGTTGAGTTTAACCAAGCTATATTTATAATGAAAATAACATTAACATTTAATGATAATTTACGCTAATAAGCAGGACAAAATAAGGAAAAAATTGATAAAGAGACCAGATTTAACATATATTCAACAAAACCATCATTGATTGATTATATGGTGTAATGAAAAAAAATTAGGGTGGGGGAGAAATATCATTTTGTTAATATTTTTTTCTATTTCGGGATGATACCCCATTTCCACTTAATGTGGTTTTTTCCCTGCTAATAGGATCTTTAACTATAAAAAAAAAATAATTATATATATGATTAAAATGTCAAATATTAAAAAACTTGAAAATATATCAGTGAAAAATAGTAAAGGATAAATAATACTTAAAAATAATTAAATGACACTTTAAACGATAAATTTAAATATGATATACAAATTATTTTGTATAATAGTAATATTATAATTAAGTTTTAAAATTTACTAGTGATAATTTAAAAAAGTAACTAAAAAATAGTTAATTTTTTATTTTGAATTAATTAATTTATATGCTTTAAATTATTAAAATTAATGATAAAATTAGAAAAAGTTATTGGATAAAAGATTAATTATGACCAAAGTTAAAATAATTTAAATTAATTGTATTTTATATTATTAATATATTTTTTATAAGTATCAAATATTAAAGTTGCACTATCTTATAACGTAATTGTAAGGCGATGCTCGAGATAATATTATCTTATATGACTTTAACTTTTATAGAAATGAAATTAAAAACATTAATTTTGTTCAATGCTGAACCAAATATAGAAAACTATGCAAAATATCATAATAGAGTTATTTGAAATATGAAAGACCCCTAGGGTAGTTCAAGTGGTAGGAGCTGGTGGACATATGGGTTGGGTAGGGGGAGGTGCAGGGATCGATTCCTGGCGGATGCAATTTAATACCCTAGAGATGAGCCTCATTAACACTACTAGAAAAACTAGTTTTCACATCGGGTATTTTTGAGTTTTAACATCGGTTTTTATCCGATGTAAACAATGTTGATGTGGTATCTCCTAACCTTTTCACATCGGGTTTATATCGGTTAAGTCAACCAACTGATGTGAAATGTACACTTTTCACATCGGTTCAGTCAGCCAACCGATGTGAAATGTATACCTTTCACATCGGTTCAGTCAGCCAACCAATGTGAAAAGTATGCATTTCACATCGGTTCAGTCAGCCAACCGATGTGAAATGTATACTTTTCACATCGGTTAGACAAAAAACCGATGTGAAATGTATACTTTTCACATCTGTTAGACTAAAAACCGATGTAAATGCTCAACCATTTTTTTTTTACACGAATTTGACCTGAATATACATTTTGTTTTTAATGAAAATTTATTAAAATAAAAAGAGATCTTGAGAACACACTCTCTCAAATGAGTTAAACATCCAAGGTCCCAGCAAAAAAACATAATAGCCTAAAAGAACTAGAACAATTCAGCAATTCTAGTTCTTTAAATGTAGTTAAACAGCAACAGCTCATGAAATTAGGACAAAATAGTTAAACAACAACACAGCAACAATTCAGCAAAACTGCAACAGTTCAGCAAATTAATGCCCCAAGCAGGAAAGCCACCAGCACCATAAGCATAAATTAGGAGAGCAGCGGAGGTGAGCAACTTTGAACCCTATAAACAGATGCAATAAATACAGAGATCAGCAATCCATGTTATCCATGTTAATCCACAATAAGTGAAATTAAATCACTCCTAAATCAGAAATCTAATTGATTCTTATATAGAAAGCATCATAATCACTTCTAAGAATCACTTTAAGAAGATGCTTGAATGAAGAGGCAAGGTTCATGAAAATGAGAAGAAAAGGTTAGCACAAGAGCCAACTAATATCTGGAAAACTAACACAGTGACACAATATCAGGAATGTTACAGGCTAAGACAATCTAGTGACACAATAATGGAAAATTAATCACTGAATCTAACCACTATCATTATCTTCACTGTAATTAAAGGTTCTGTCATCTAGAACTAATTTAAATATATTGGTCTTTATTGCATTAGTTCAATTTTGTTGGAAGACTTCTGGGACCTAGAGGCAATTCTCTGAAACGGGTAGAAGCAACAACAGGTTGCAGGGTAATGCAGACAAGTTAATGCAGAAAGATATGATTTTTCAGGATTAATATTGCAAAATGTGTAAAACAATTTATGCATTTCCCAATCAAGCATAGCATCTAAAGAAATCATACTGTTTATACTTCAGACAAAGTATATGGCATGAAACTATAAGTATATAAGACATAGTTACCATAAATAAAAATCTTTTCTCCAAGGTGCCTTTTTAACTCAGCCTCTGCATAAGTCCAGTCATATGGGCTGCATCAGTTAAAACACCAATCAACTTTATATAGCAAAAACCAGCAGAAAGAAGTTAACAGATGCTAGGCATCTCTTGCTCTATATTTTGTACTGAATGCAAGAGATAACAGTACTTGAATGACTAATGATTTACACTTTTTTTTTTTGAAAGGATAAAGATATATTAAAAGGGAAGATGAAATAGCTTGGAAACAACCCATCCAAGTAGGAAACAGAGAACAAAACACCAAAGACAAAACAGAAGGGTTAACCACATGCAATCAATCATTCTCATTTCTCAGCTTTGAGTTTCTAGCTAGTAGCTGCTGGCCATTTCCAAAAATTGGAGAAAGATCTCTATATTGATTTGCTGCCTGCAATATCTTCCAGTGAGTTGAATAAACTTTCATGCATATTCACTTCTCTAATTCTATATCTTTTCCTTTTATGATCTTTGTGCTGGTTCTGTGAAGTGTGAACTATATAAATATATCGTATTCCAGCAAATTTGTATATGTTTCATACAAATATCATGCTTAATTTATTTCCTTTCATATGGATTTGGATCTATATATGCTTGGTAGCCTATTTTACTATTGTATATCCTTCTCATTTTATGATCATTTCATGGCAGTATTAATATTCTCTAGGTTGGATAAAAAAATAGCAAACTTTAAAGCAATAAGCTCCAATCCATGAACCTTCAAAGAAACAAATAAGCATGATTGTTGAATCAGATTCTCTCTCTGTTATAAATGCTATGAGATCTGAATCAATGGCTTGGACTATTCAGAATGTCATACAGGACAGTAAGGAACTACCTATCTATAAGTTGTTTGAATGAGGGTATATAAATCCCTGTACAAGTTGAGCTCTTTAACAGAAATAGAATTAGTTAGAGCCTGAGTACAGAAACTAACCCACTAAGAGTCTATTCACATCATAAATTATCAGCTTGTAATGACTAAGTATATTACATACTCTAACAGAATACAATATATCATGGAAATGAATTCCCAGAAACCAACTACCCTTGAGCTCTGATCACACACCTCTCTTACATTGAAAATATTTACTCCATCCAACCAGAAAAATATCACACTTCAATGTTCAAGACATGCTCAAAAAAATATCAGTTTCATTCAAAGGTAACATAAATCAGAACAATCCCTCATCCAAACAACCATCACTAATTCACTATGCATAAGTCATATTACCCGAAATCCCTACTTAGCTAGTTGATCTTAAATATTTAGCCAACCATATTTCTTGTTCAGTTAAATGATCTTCAAACTTGATCATAACAAAGTCAAGCAGTAGTGGCTTTGTAGTGCTGGAGGCCAATTAACTATGCCAATGCATTGAGACCAAGATAAAGACATAGCCTATTATACTAGCAATAAATAAAAGAAAGATACAAGATAGCAAGATTATAATCTAAACACAACAAAGCTAGCCGTAGACTTGATTCTGCAGAGAAAAAAGGCAAGACAGTAGGCAACTTACTTCTTCTTACCAATTCTTACTGGAATACCAGTTTTGTCAGCTTTCTTCACAATCACCTGCACACAATTGCCATATTTGAAAAATTGAGCCTTAAGAAATAATAAACAAAGACACATAAAAACTCAGTCAATTGGAGAAAGACATGTAAGAGGTATCAGGATTGAAAAACTTAGTTTTTTTGTTGAAATTCCAGTATCAATTGGTAACCGATTTCCACTGTTCACACTACTACAAAAAAGGCTTTTCGCCACGGTTCCGCACGCCCTTTTGCCACGGTTAAACCGTGGCGATAGCCTGCGTGGCAATTGTTCAATTGCCACGATTCAAGGGCAAACCGTGGCAATTGCTTCGCCTGTTGCCACGGTGAAAAAGGGCAATCGTGGTAATATGTGGCCTCTATTGCCACGGTCAAGCATGAACCCGTGGCAATATGTTGCATCTATTGCCACAGTCAAGTGGGGAACCGTGGCAATAAGTATCCTGTCATACCACATGTATTGCCACGGTCAAGTGGGGAACCGTGGCAATAAGTATCTTGTAATGTGACAGTCAATTGGGGAATCGTGGCATATTTTAGAGCGGAATTTCTCAGTTTCAACTGCTTGCATATCAACAATAATTAATTGACGGGAGAGACAAAGGTATTCCAACCATTAGAAAGGGAAATTTAAAATATATATAAAATATCATATTATCCTCATAGTCAGCACATACATACAAAATATTAAACTACAACATTTAGTACCGGCCTAATCAACACTGGCACCAAATCCAAAACCAGAGAATTGAACAATGCATAGATGACAAGCAACAAGGAGGGCGATCCAACAAGAGCAAGAAGACGTGGCCCTGCAACAACTTGCAAAAAATCTTCCTATTGTGCATCACTTCATGGAGATAGCTCCCCTTGTCATCTTTGTTCCCTGCAATTCAGAATGCAAATAACAGTCCCAAGAAGCAGTTTAAATAGCTCAATTTCAGCAGCAATTTCAACAGCTTTGTCATCACACATAATTAAATCACACACAATTTCAATTCAGAATAATTCTTTCTCTTTTAACAGTTAGATAACAATGCAAGTCTTTGTATGTAAAGAAAAGATGAAAGAATAGTTTTGTATTTAAAAAGCAAGTTTCATGATCTTTTGGCATCAAAGAAACAGATAGAACATCCAAATTCCAAAGAATTATGAAAGTAATTGATAAATGAAGTGATAATAAAGGTTTACAAAGAACCTGATGGATCACTCAATGCTTTGGAGATTAACACCTAGAAGATGCCCAAACCTGCCACACAAGTCAATCCAAATATGAAGTTTGGCCACTACATGCTCATATTAAACCCAAAATCATATTTAAAGATAGAAAATTAATAGTTGAACCATACAGAATCCATCAAAGAACCACACCAATTAACTAGGTTCTAATCTACAGTTAAACCTATGGTAGCCAGCTGAAACAAAAAACTTCATGCTTATGCTCAATAATGGAGCTTGTGCAGAGAGAGAGAGAGAGAGAGCATACTTTCTTTTTTGACTTTCCTAACCAGCCTCTTGTCAATCCATTCATTAAAAAAATAAAAAGTGATAGAAAATGACAGCATAATGGAGATGTTGATGGGGATCAAATCTGACCTAGTTCATTTCAGTTAAATACTCTATATAAATACTATTGATTTATTACCTGTAGAAAGAAGGAAGAGAAAAATTGAGATAAAAATGGTTGTTTATCCTTTTTCATGGAATCATCAACCTGGGAAATTACTTATTACTTACCACTTTTGTCCTGAATCACTCAAAGAAGTTGCAATTTCAGCAGCACGAAGCAGGCCAGAAGTTTTGAGACTTTCAACAACACTACCCACAAGTGAAGAATCTTCAAATATAAACCATAATAACTATCAACTTGAAACACAGGAAGTTCTTTTTCAAAAATCAGAGGCAGATATATACCCATTAAATAAAATATCTCCCAAATGTCAAGTAAATTTGAGTTAGTGGTGTTTGTTTGACATCAAGAAGGAAAAGTTGGAAATCTAAGTCAACAGAGGAGATAGGAAATCGATTTCCATCTTAGGGAAAAAGGGTGTGGTTGAAGGATGCGAAGGAGGGAGAGGTCGAAGTCATGGAACTTGAAGGGGAGGAGTTTGGCGGAATGTTCAACCAAACGGAGGAATGAATTGACAGTGTCGAAGCAAATTACCTTGTAAGCAAACCGATTCACAGAGCAGGAGCGGCGGCGAGTCACAGAGAACGAGCGGCGGCGAGACTTAGCAAGGAGCAGGAGCGGCGGCGAGGCTTAGCAACGAGCAGGAGCGGCTGCGAGGTCGTAGACTCTGGTGAAGGTTTCTTCACGGAGAACGACGTCGTGGTGAAGAGTCGGATGAAGAACGTGGTGGGAAGGGGAAGAGAAAGGGAAGGTTTGTGAGTAATAGGGTTTAGGGTTTGGGTGCAGGAGTTGAGAACTTAGTTTTTTTCGTGAATGAATGAGTTTGGGTTTTCATGTACGGGTTTGTGCGAAAATTAAAGAAAGGAGACACTTTTCCCAACGGTTACATTATAACTGATGTGAAAAACACTTCATCAAAATTTCAAAAATGTCACCGCACTTAGCTTTCACATCGCTTATTGTATCAACCGTTGTAAAAACTCTTTACTAATTACTTTTCACATCGGATATATTCCCAACTGATGTGAAAACAATCATAAAGAAGGGACTTTTCCCAACGGTTACATTATACCTGATGTGAAAAGTACTTTATCAAAATTTCAAAATTGCCACCGCACTTAGCTTTTACATCGCTTATTGTATCAACCGTTGTAAAAACTCTTCACGAATTACTTTTCACATCGGATATATTCCCAACTGATGTGAAAACTCTCATAAAAGTTCACAATAATTTCAATATTGCCACCGGTTTATCTTTCACATCAGGTATTTCATTAACCGTTGTAAAAACCCTGATGTAGAAAATACTTTTTCTAGTAGTGTAAAACCTTACTAGGCAAAACTCAATTGGGATAAAAATCTAGTAAAGGAAAAAGAGTACCACATACTGTAGAAACCTTTGACAAATGATTGTCAACACCCAAACCCAAATTGGTCCTTTACATCCAAAAGAAAACAAACCAACATCTACAGCCAACGCCAAAAAGAGAACTAGCTATCCATGCCAGAATGCCACCACGCCACTCCATTAACACCAATATTAAAACTTCCTCCATATGCCAATCCAAAAGAACCCAAATAAACCTGCAGCATACGTGCTTCCTTGGACCAAAAACCTTTGACACTCCAACTCTCTACCTGTGATTCCCGTTAATAAAAAACAGACCCCATCAAAGAGGAGGAAAAAACAGCCTAGTGTAACTAAAACCCACAAACCCATTTAAATACTCCTTCTCAAATCAAAAGCAACATGACTAAACCATATAAACAAAAAACCAGAAAAACATCCCAACAAGAGCAGAACACAGATTCCTTTTCAAACCAACCTAAAAACTCACCTCCAGCCAACAGTTACACCCAAATTTTGACCCCACCCGCACACCAAAACACCGTAGAACACCCCACCAGCATCCCATAACACCACATTCCAGCAAAAAAAACCCACACTACACAAGGAAATATCTGTTACTCGAGACAAAGGTTACACACCCAGTCGCAAACATTCCATGTCACCCACAGATTTCCCAACTTCTTCCTATTGCAAATTTGGATGATTCAACCTCACTTGGGCCTCTAATCTCTGGATCATTACTTCTTCTCTGCCATTGTAGACTACCCCCAACTTCTTCCTCACCTTCCGTACCTGACGTGCCCTTGATGCCGCATCATCCCCTTCGAATTCGTTTTCTGATAAGGTGGGATCAACAACCTGGTGCACTGAAACTGACTTTCTCCCACGCAGCCTCCCCCTTTTCGCTTTAGGATTCGACGCTAATCTCCCTCCCCTTGACGCACCAAAGGCAAGCTTCTTTCTACCTCTCCTGTGTTGTACTCTCTCCAGTATTTCACTATCTGAGAACTGTAGAACCTCAAAATCACTTTCCTCTGCAACTGTTGTATCTATCTCTCGTGTACCAGCACAACCCCACAGTACAAGGCGTTACACTAGAAAATTTATGTTCTAGGAACTCCTTACCTGCACTTAAAATTTCATACATATCTCACTCGTGGGAAACTCCAAAATCACATGCCTCGCACCCAAAGGTTTAACCCGGATTATACCAAGCCCATTTCTATGAAGGAAATCCTGTAACACCCCAATCGTATAAACCTCGTTAGTGGTAGCCTCCGCAATAGTTTCAAGATATCGACGATCCTCCTCCCTTGAGTTGTAGAACACATCATGACCGTTACCTTGCCCATTCATCGGCTTTACCCTCCATTCCATCTTTGTATCTGTTTGTGGTGTGTTTTGCGCCTCCTGAGTCCCTTGCTTCTCCCTCCAAGTCTGAGTTACCTTTGCTGAGCATTTCTTCGTCATGTCGTTGCAGAAATCATACCGAGCCATGTTTACACGCAAAAAAGACTGGTTGAACAGAGCCCCATCTACCCCCTTGATCGCCTTCCATGCATCCTGCTCATATTTGAACCTTACGAAAGCAAAACGATGACGACGTCCAAGCCTCTTTCTGTACTGTAAAAACATTCCCTGGATTACCCCATACTGTGCAAATATCTGCTTCACTTGGGGATATGTCATTGTGTCTTCAATACCATCTACAAAGACAGAGAAAACCTTCGCCTTATCATCTCCATACCTCCTGAACCTCGCCGGAACCCTAGCACGGGGACGATTTCAAACTAATCATAAATGTGAAGATATTACTATAGGCTTATATTACTAAAAAATATCTGATAATCAAAAAAAAAAAATTATACACTAAAATTTTAAAGTAACTAAAAAAACTAAAACTATGTTTCTTCTCATAATTCGTATTTTAACATACTCTTTAATAAAATGATTAAGATCTATCAGTTTTATCTTTTGTAAACCGTCAACCAATTGAATTCTGCTAAATTAAAAAAAAAGTTGTTTTGTTTAAACCTTAAAATGAAATGAAAGTAATAATTCATCCCGCGTGACATGTTGTAATTGATTATAAGTGTAAAACTGTTTTACACTAACACAGCATATCTACTAGACTCTTAATAAATTGTTTGTTCCTTTTTGGTTACAAAATTGTTTGTTCCTTTGTCTTAAATTTATACTCATAAAATTTATAGCAATCATATTATATTAATATTAACTTATTTTCATCCTAGTACCTCATTTTTTCATTATCAGTGTATTTTATATAAATATAAACTAATTGCCAAAATTGTTAGACCTAAAATTACCTTTTTCTTCTAAAAAATAAAAATCCTAATACACCCAAATAAAAAATTGTCCCTTATTGATCATGCGTTATATTTTACTTTGTATTTTTTTTCTAGTACTTGGGTTGGGTTATATGTAGTTATTCTTTTTTATTTTCATGGAGCAAATGTTTACTCCTAAATTATGGAATGTTAATTGAGCGATAGAGACATAGAGTAGTTTGGTCAAGAACTTATATGAGGTACTTTTGAATTGAAAATGATAACAATCAATAAGTTTTAGTGTTTTACTGTTCAGGAAGGTGCGACCTAAAATCGAATGAGATGGATCGGGTCGTGTATGTACCAGATCGCGATGATACTCAAATGGGGTGGCGGTTGGTGCGGCTGGCGAAGCACTCCGGGGCGGTGGCTCAACTTGAAGCTCTCGCTTGCAGTGGCGGGGACGGTGGCAGATGCAGATGGTGAGGAAGCGTGAGTGAATAGATGTGAGTGAAATGGGTTTGGGAAAGTTTTGATAAAGGAATTTTTTGAAATGTAGAAGTGGGAAGAAGTGGGATAGTTAGTGGGGGTTTTGGGAAGTTATTTTAAAATGGGGTATTTTAGACTTTTTACATATTTTTGGGGGTCTGAATAGATGTGGGGGAGTCTGAATAACAATTCTCAAAACTAAAACATATATGTAGTTTGTGACGATCTGAGACCATTAAAAATGCGTTTGAAGACTTTTAAAAATGTGAAATTTTTTTTTGAAAACAAAATGAATATTATAAATATGAAAACCTGAACCAAAATAAAGCTCAAGACTGAAGTATAGTACAATCTGACCAAGAAATAAAAGAACAAAGTGCAAGACTCTAAAGTGCACAGAACCCACCACCAACCCACAAAATGGCCTCTAACGTATCCCATGAAGGAGCCTCATTAAAACCTTGCTAGGAAAAACCCAGTGGGATAAAAACCTAGCAAGGAAAAAGAGTACCACCAACATGGGAAAGTCATTCTGCATCTGAACAAGTAAACAAACCCCTAAATTAGTTTGAAATCTGAATGTTAAATGACAAAAAATGTAGGAAACCCCCAAGGAATTTCATGGACCAGATCAGCAGCAGTAGATCAACAAATCAGCACCAACAGCAAACTTGAAACAGGCCCAGTAAAGCAGCAAACCGCTGCAACAGCAACCCAGCCAAACAGTAACAGTAAAACTGCAGCAGCAACAACAACAAATACAGTCAACAGTACCAGCAACAGCAAACAGCAACAGCATCAGCAGTAACAGTAACAGCGAACAGCCAATAGCAGCACCAACAGCAAACAACAAAAAATAGCAAATGTATCCAAGCATGTCCACAACAAACAGCAGCAGCAGGGAAACAGAAAGTTAACAGCAGCACATTTAGCTCCATACATCCTGCATAAAAAAGACAAAACCAAACAAAAAATTCCTCATCCTAATTGCCCCACATACGACCAAACATGCTCCTCGCGAAAACACCCTTCCTTAGCTAGCTCATCTGCCTCCGCATTTCCTTCCCTGAAAATATGATGCACCCCACTACAAGCCACCACCGGGAGTAAATAATCAATCATATTCAGCTCATTGGTTAAGTTCTAAAGTCTATTCTTTTCCCCGCAAACCCATCCCACAGCAAGAGTTGAGTCACTCTCAATTTCCACGGATCGTACCATAAATTGTTGGCAAAACAATAAAGCATACAAAATGGCCAGGACCTCCGCCTCATGCGCCCTCCTAACCTCCACCTTTCTAGAAAATTTCCCCAACACCATCCCCGCACTATTCCTCAAAATTCCCCCAATGTCAGCTTGTCCAGATTGGAAAGAACCATCGACATTAAATTTCAAATTCATACCCTGTGGAGATTTCCAAGGCACAACAGAGTGAATAGTAGTCTTACCATCCAATTCTATTTTTGTGAATCCCCTTGCAAATTTGTCTGCACCATAAGGGCACTCTTTCCACCAAGCTTTTATCTAGGTGAACAGCAAAAACATGTGAGACTCCCAAACTGCATCTGCATCAAAAGGCTTATCATTAAAAATAATATTATTGCGAGTCATCCATACCTCCCAACATATCGCATAAGAAATCAAATCCCACATAATTCTTGAAGTACTCTTGCGCAGAAGACTCCATTCCTCAAAACAAGCCAGAATTGATTCTGGAACAATCCAACATACACCCTCCTTTTTTAATATATCAGCCCATAATATCCATATCTTCGAACAATGTAAAAATAGATGATACACCATCTTTGTTATAGACAGAAGAAAAAAAACGCATGCTGCCCCATTTTCTAAGGCCACTCCCCGGTGCTCCAAATTCTCCTTTGTAGCTATTTTATTTTTCTGCACCTGCCACAAAAATAAAGCAATTTTTGAAGGTAAAATAGGTCTCAATAATTTAGGGACAAACCAGCCATCCTCCGTGAACCAGCGAGCTTCAACTATATTACACAATGATTTCACACTGTAAAGCCCCATATTATCATGCTTCCAAATCAGAATGTCAGCATTCGCCCTCTCTCCCAGTTTAGGTACCAAACTCTGAAGAAGTGTCTGTAGCTCATGATACTGATGTCGTTCTCAGCCCAAAAATGTGTAATTTATAAGTCACAAATGTCGATTGTGTCATAATAACGGGATCCATAATAATAATATATGGCCCATTGCTTCTTCTTTTTCGTTATTAATTATAGTATCTTGCCACTGATAGTTGTAAAACTAATTTCTCGCCACATGGTCAACACATTGAGCGGTAGGAGGTGAACAAATGAATATTTTTCATTCATGAGAGTGGGGAATTGACCACTTTCTTAAGAGACAAAGTGATGAATCACTACATCTATTCACTTGGTTGCTCCTGCTTCTCTTTGCCATCACAAAATGTGATAAATAATATTTTCTTTACACCAAACACACTTATACTAATGGGATATTTGAAGTAAAAAAAAAAGATAAATAAGAGATATGATAGATAATGTGATTGAAACAAAAGAAAAATAATAAAGGAGAAAAAGTAAAAATGAAATGAAAAAAAAATAAAGTGTGAGTGAATCAATGCTGTAATGAATCACGCTCTCCCTCTAACATTGTTTTAGATAAACTAATTTACGAAAACACCTCTAACAGTTAACTTCCAAACTCATATAATAAGAGAAGGACTCTATTCACTTCAGGAGTAAATTGAAAAACTTACTCCAAATATTGACCATTGATTTCATTTTAAAATAACGGCTGAGATTGATGATTAAAATTTGTCACGTGACCCATCCACCTGTTTCCACCTTCTTCCTCGTTCTTCTTTGAGATTCAATTTTCTATTTCTCCTTTTCATTTTCCTCTTTCTTTGTCAATGATGAGATGTAAGTAAATAACACAAGAAAGGAGGGGGTTTGAGTTGTGTTCTTTTAAAACTTAGTTTTTCGAAAATAATATATGTTTTTGAAAACTTTTCATAAACGTTTAGTGCAGCGGAAATGTAAGCAGAGTTATCAGACGATCAACACGCACAGATTTATATTGGTTCACCCCTGAACGATGGGTTACGTCCGGTACTTAGCCACCACCAAGATTTTCACTAGCAAGTATCAAGGACTTCTCTAATACAAGTATTCTCCAGGACTTCTCCTACAAGTATTCTACAGGACTTTCCCTACAAGTATTGTCCAAGACTTCTCCTACAATCTTTACAAAGATCGTTTGATTCTACAAAGATTCTGTTCTTACAAGAGAGATGGTAGAAAATTTATGGCACTGGAACTCTAAGAGTTTTGGTTCAGATATATGACTTTGGATCACTCAAGAGTTCTGATTCTTAGAGAGAAATAAATGAAGAGATTCGACTCTTTAAGGTTCTAGGTTCTCTCTTTTTTCTTGCAGATTTGGTATTCAAAGATTTGACGCTAAAAGAATTTCTGTTGTGGACTTGAAGAGCTTTGAATGCTTAGAAGAATGAAGGATTGAATGCTTAGGGTTCTTGTTCTTTTATAGTCTTGACTCTCTTTCTCTTCTTTCTTCAGATCTGTCTTAAATACTTGTTTGCAACTGTTGTAGCCGTTGTGAGACAAATCCAACCGTTGTTCTAGCCGTTGTGAGACTAAATCTGTCTGTTGATTCAAATGGCTCCGGTTGGTAGATGCATTAAATGCATGCTACTGTTTAAGTCTATCCTTTAGCCGAAAAAAGTGATGTTTGTCAGCTAGTAGTGGCAATAGACTTTGGCTACTTTTCAGAAGTGAGACAATTGGGAAATTTGATGTTAACAGGTTGTCCTTTACCTCATTGGTCAGCGTGCTTCAAGGAAAGAGAAAATCTTCATGTGATCTCGTTTGAATCCTTAACAATTGGTTGCATTCTGACTTTATCTTTGACAATTGGTTGCATTCTAACATTTGTCTTCAACTTTCTGAATGATGAGCTGGCATTGAACAATCAGGAGCGAATGTGGCTTAGCTTGTGTCACATATGTTGCAAACAGTCTTGTGAAACTTGAATCTTGCTTTTCAGGATAGTTTGATGTTGAAGTACTTTATTCAAATTTGAATAAGTCCTGAAATTCAAATTAATTGAGAAACTTAGTTTTCATTAAAGTCCTTCTATATAAAAATTGTTAATGATCAAAATTAGATTTTAAAACGATATGATGCGTTTGAACTTAACAAACGACACCACCATAGTATGTGATTTGTTAAATCCAAGTAACCAATTCGATAAATCCAAAATTTCAAACATAAACAATTGTTTATTTGTAACCTTGAAGCAAATAAATTAAAGGTAGTTGGCATAACTTGACAGGACAACAATTGATGAATCAATAGTTTGTTTTATGCGAGGCAAAATATATATAAGTAGTGATCTTAAACCACCTTCCAAGTTCCAATTACCAATTGAACAACCTTCTAATTCAACAACTTTCCAATTTTTTGCATCGGATCCTTCATGCCTTTACGGTGGTTCTCGTACGAACATTGTGCAACAAAGATGAATACAATAAATAAGAATTGGCGATTAGCAGGAAAGCAAAAGCAAAGAAAAATATTTGGAAACGCCAAAATTATAAGGTCACATGAGAGGAATTAAGACAGTCATGAGCAATTAATCTCCATCGTTATATTTTGATTAAATGGAGGGTGAGGATAGGGAAGAGTTAATCTGAGTTACTCCTCGAGTGAATGGAGCCCACAAAATTAGGACACGTGGTTAATTTAAAATTAGCCCATTATAAAATTCGAAATATATTATACCAAAGAAAAGAAAGAAAAACACCAAAATTAATCAACGAATGGGGACCACATGGGCACCCCACACCATCCCAGCTAACTACAGAAAAAACAAAAATGTCACAATCACCAAACTAGTAACTTTCCTTGCAAAAGAATCCAATATCCTTAAAAAGAAATGAGTGACAAGGAAAACAAAAACCAAGTTTACCAAAACATCAAACCTTATTAATATAGTCACATCACACAACGAAAACTATTATTAATTCTTATTCTAGAGGTTAACCACTATCATCAGAAACAGGCAAACCTAAATAAGAAATCTATAATGTATTGACACCATCACCATTCATGATTTTTGATCTCCAAAGTCATAAGCCAGGTTGGCATGCAATAAACAAAGACAATGAAATTGACTCCTAAAGCAGGGGAAAATTATATATACCATAAGAGCAATCTGGCTACAAAATGGATTAAATGATCCAATGAATTGTCTCAATGAATACAAAACATAAAAATTTACAATGTCAACAAAAAACCATCATTTCAATTATAGACCCAATGAAACTTAATAGTACTAACCAAGATATGTAAAGAATCCTAATTGCCTCAAAAAGGTGTTACAACTTACAATTACAACTGTTACCAAGGTTTAAGGTCACCCACAGGACCAGCAGTCCAATTCAAAACCTTCTCCCCTGACTTCAAGAATATACTCCGGTCATGTGGTAATTTTCGCGCGAGTCCATTTAAAACTTGATGGAAAGTGTCTCCTGGCTGGGCAGGTTGAGGGAATAGCATGGCTTGCTTCATGGAAGGGTTGGCAAGCAATCTTTGTTTCCTCAAGATGACTTCTGGTGGGATAGATGTGAGTATGGTGTCTAACTGAGGGACATCCTTCTCATCAACAAACACGCCTATCTCTTCCCATGGGATTGCATCAGCAAATGGCAGAACAATGTCATCTGCAATTATAACAGGGATGCAACCAAATACCACAGCTTCGACCAATCTCGGGCTCCAAGGAGCCCAACCGAGTGGGCACAAGCAGAACACCGCTCGTTGCATGTCCTCGTAGTATGTGGTTGGATGCTCTGTGGAAATGTCAAACAGCGGATTGTCCTTAAAGTTCTCCCACACTGCAGCTCTTGCACCTCTGTGAGATAGTAAAGTCCAGTCAGTTTGAGCATTCAGGATCGTTGTTTTGTAACGAAATCATCAAGACATGGAGCCAAACTTCATGCATACTTTAATTACTTGATTTTCGGTTGGAATAAAGAACCAATTAGGAGATGAATACAGTAAATTCAATTATGTTTGACCAGATTTAGTTACTACTAAATACCATAATTACATAAATCAAAGTCAGTAAGATCCTTGCATTTTCAATAATGGTTCAAGGTCGTGTGCATATATTGCTACAAGAAAACATGAAAAGACTTGCATGTCTAAACTCCCTCATTTAAATTTGTGAGTTGCAATAAGACCTACCTTGCGTAGTAACCACCTTCAGGGTCATTTCCAACATCGTAAAACAATCCTCGGAAGTAAACAAAGATGGACCTGGGAGTATTGTCAGGAATTAGATGCGCATGCATTTTTTGTGGTGGAGCATATGGAGGAATGGTGATTGAACCCTCTTTCAAACACACATGATTCCTCTGTCCAAATGTTTGAACCAAGGTAGCACGCTGTAGCAGTGGAAGAATTCCTCTTTCAATTGCCTTCTCTTCCTGGAAAAATTAACATGACAGAAGTGTATGTTACAATATCCATGTATGATTCTGAGATGCTTCTCACAAGAAGACACCACATAATCAGTTCAAATCCAACTAACAGTGATCTAAACAACAAAATTAAATGATATAAACAAATTCTTACTTGATAATGGAAGCATGCTCCGAAGTCATGAGGGGTCACAAAGAAATGATCTGCCCCTTCTGTCCTGTTCCAATAAGGCCAGTTTGAAGAAATAAGCTGTATGGCACTTCTCATCATTCGAGGTGACTTGAAAGGTAAAGGGAGGCCACTTGGTGTCAAGTCACAGGTGGTGTATACAGGGGTATAAAACCAATCAGCTTCTTCAGGATTAAGGGTTCGGACAGCGCTAGATAAGAGAAACCGGTGCATGAAGATCTCAGCAGCAAACATATGAGTGAGGCATCTTGGGTCCTTTTGAAGAATTTTCTTATTATATTTGCTTGGAAGTTCATAAACAAAAACCTTTAACTTTCCCACCGGATCATCTTCCAACACATCACCAGCACTACCTACAATTGGTTCAACAACAAAATGCTTAGTAGTCTCATTTTCATTTAAATGACACACACACGTACACACAAACATACTAATTTTCAAATAACATAAATCACACAGAAACTTGAAATTTGAATCCAATTTATGCCGGGTACCAGAATTGGTAAATGCATGATATTGGAAAATAGTAGAGAAGGCCACTTAATAACCACTTAAATTTCAGGCAACCAGGAATGTGTGGATATATGACCGTGTGTGGGTATTTTCCGAGTTTTATTCCTCTTATACCAGGACCCTGTTCTAGCTTCTTCCTCGGTAAACTGTAATCCATTGGATGCTACTTTCTCATTATATGCATACCGTTATGAAAGTTGATTTTAATGTCTACATAATATTCAAATATAAAGACGGTAGGGAGAAACATCCATATTTACACATAGCATATGCATATTGAACACACTCAAATTTTACCCTAGCTGCAAGAAAAGGAGTAAAGGGATTATGAGGTTAGAACTAATGATTATTCATTCAGACCTTACTAACCATTAAAAAGAATGGCATTCGGCAGAGTTTCAAATTTTAATTTAATTGCATTAAGTATCTGTTCAGAAACAAAATATTTTTATTTTATTGTAACTATAGAAGAAAATAGTGAGGAAAACAGTGGAAATGCTGATGTTTTGATTCCGTGGTCAAAACAGACAAGTCTACAAGAAAACTCTTTACAGATTAAGGAAGGTCCCTCAAATTCAAAATTACAATAACCATCTGATATATATTGTTTAGTCAAAAGCATTTAAGTTTCACTTCATTCATCTCCACTTTCAATGATAAACAATGCTCGAAAAATGGCATCACTTCAATAATAATAATTTAAAACTGACAGTTACGATCAAACAACCAATTATCCCAAAAGCTTAAGCCGTTGGGTAAGGGCTAAATGAATGGTTTTATATTATATTCTAACACGCCCCCTCACTTAATAGCCCACTTGGGCTTGAAGCGTGGAGAATACACAGGTCCACCTACCATTTGCTGAAAATCCACTTTTTATTAGAATAATGGGGGGCGGCAAGGATCGAAATCTAGACCTTTGGTCATAGAGGCTCTAATACCATGTCAAACAACCAATTATCACAAAAGTTTAAGTCGTTGGGTAAGGGTCAAATGAATGGTTTTATATTACATTCTAACCGTTACTCCTTTCATTTTCCATATCAAGTAATAGATAACACACCCAAGGCTATAGGCATAAAAATCTAATAATCTTCTGAGTTTGAGAAATGGGAGAGTGGGGTCCTACTAATATGTTTCTCATATACAAACACATTTTAATATTCAATGGAAATATATCTTTTGCATGTGTTATCTTTGAAGTGTCTGCTACCTAGACATATATGCTTCTTCCAAACTCTTACCTATTGTTTGGTTTGCATGAGAGCTAGAGGATGAAAACTGAGTGAAAAATCCATTTTCAGGCATCTTTTTTTTGGTACATCATTTTTTTTCAGGCATCTGAATCAGAAATGAAAATTTGAAGATATCAAAAATGAAAATTTGAAGGAGATATCGTACACATGGGTCCCATTTGTCCCTGGTGAGGTGTAAAATGGACAAGACTAAAAAAATTGGATACTTCCATTTATGCCCTTCCTGCATTCATTTCTCATTTTCTTTCTCCCACTTTTCAATTAATCCAAATAAGTTGACAGAAAAAATTACTGTTCCCCCCACATTTTCTCTCCACCCACTCTTCCTCTTATTTTCTTTCCTCTCACTTTCATTCCCCATCCAAACACACCTTTAAGGTAATTGCTGGCACCTGTCCAAAATAAGTTCGTTATGAATGAAAAAGCCGAAAACGGAAAACTAGATATCAAACTAATCATTACTTCCCGCGCCCATCCTCGTCCTCATATTGTATATAACAAAGTACTGCATTTCCCTCAAGACGACTAAAGGTATGAATCAGGATAGGACATAAGTTGCATAACCAAAAAAAAAGACAGAGATCATCAAGACCTGCTGTTAGTCTAAATAATCTGAGACCACAGTAAAAATTGACTGTAACATGACCCTATGTTGATACATATCCCATTCCGATGTATTTCTTCTTCAAATACTTGGACCAATTTCAATACATGTAACCATTCTAGAATTCTGGCATTGCCACATATTACAACCTAAACGGCTACACGACATCAGTCCCTAAAATGGATAATACTGCAATGCATTGGAGTCGTCCCCACCCTCAATATGATTGAACAAGAAAGTGCATAGTATCTAAAGGGCAGATTTGAGTACACTTTGAAATTTAAGAATAAGTTGCTACATGCAATGCGCAAGAACCAATGTTTTATGATTCAAATGCTGAACAAGAAAATAACATCTCAAATACTAACAAGTCCACAACTATTTTCAGAAATATTCAAAGTAGATCTTAATCAAATCTAAACTAACCATATACAAAAACACCCCACTGAATACCATTACACCAAATGGTCAAACCAATGTGACAACAAACAGGAAAGAAACTAATCACAATTGAAATCTGAAACCCAAATTCAACATAAGATAACCAAAGTACCAAACCAATCAAATCAACAGAACTTAGGATACAGCAAACTCAGAACTAATTGAAATTGCAGAGAGAGAAAAAAAAAAACAAACTTTGAAGAAAACCTCACCTGAAATTCTCTCAGTGGGTTGATTCCGACCCAGCTCTACAGCACCAACTGCAAGAGCAAAAGCAGCACAGAGAAAACCAACAAAACCCCACTTCCAAAATTTCATCTTTTCTCACCCCAGAAACTCTATGATCCAAATAACCTGACTTCAGAGCAAACTGGGATTGTGGGTATGTCAGATATAGCTGCAACTGCAAAAAAGAGGAGCAGATAATATAATGAAAAAGAAGCCAATCCAGTATGGTTAAAACGTCACAAGCTGAAGTAGTTGTGAGATTTCTTAGCAGTGAGGCTTCATAGACTCATCCTCTGGAAGAAAGCGAAATGGGTTCTTCTTCCAGCAGCAACGAGAGGGACTTTTGGATTTGCTTTGAAGAAATAGGGACAGAGTTTTTGGTTTTCACCAACTTTGAAGAAAACAATGGAGGATTGAAGAAGAAGGATGAGGAGAAGGTTGGTGAGTTTTGCTGGTTGAATCTGGTTTTTGTGTATGCGCGGTTTGATGAAAGGTCAATCTCAGAGTACCGAAAAGGTACCAAAACTCAAGTACGTCACGCTGTGTTGAGTTCAAACCATTGAGTAAACCTTGTTTCTTAATCTTTTCTTTACCTCTGTGTCACTGTTTATGAACATGTGGCATGTAAGGACATTGAAATTTACTAGTTACTACCACATTGACCAAATTACCAGGTTGATACAAAGTTTGAATCTTGAGGGAAAAAAAAAGAGAGAAAATAATAATTTATTTTCTTCTCTCGTTATTAAAATAATCAAATTTGCAATATTCTCTTTATCCTCATTTAAAAGTCACTTTTAAATAATTCTCTACCGTTAAGGAAAGTAGTTAGTAGAAATGAATATGTAAAAAAAAAAAATTAGTTTCCTAGATTCATGAATTTCTCTTTCCAAATTTAATTTTTTTTAAATTCACACAATCTCTTTCATATTAAATATGAGAATAATAGTTAAAAAACATTAAATGTTCATTAATACTCAATAATTTATATTTAAGGAAAAAAAACTCTTAAAATGACTTATTAATAGGGAAAGAGAGTATTTTATTCTTAAGAGTGGGTTTACTTCGGCATGTTGGGCTTAGAAGAATTTTTAAAGAGCATAAGTCCAACATTTTTAATTAAATAGACTTTTGAAAGAACGCTGATCTTATTCTTTAATTAGTTTAACTTGATCTAACTCGGACTTAACGTAGACGAGATTGCAAAGGTTCTGACTTATTTCTATTCCTATAGTTGACATAAATTGATGGCTCATTTGATATGTTGTTATGTTTGATAGTATAAACTTATACAATATATTATGCTAATATCGTATCGTATATGTTTATCCATCAATCAACTCTTATGCATTAAAATGATAGATTATTTAATCCAACCTACATATTAGGGATATTGCATAATAAGATTGGGACATATAAATTACATGAAAATATTTAATCCATAATTACCATTGCCGCCATCTCTACTACCACCTCCACCTCCACTAGGCCACCACTGCCACCCACCACACTCTCCACCACTACCATAGCCACCTCCACCACCACCGCCGCCACCGCCACACTCTCCATCGTTGCCACAACCACCACCGCTCTACAACACTACCTCCAACACCACCCTCCACCACCAGCATTATTGTCTTATAACACTACCACCATCGCACTCTCCACACCTTCAACACTGCCACGACCATTGTCACAACTGTCACCGCTACCGCCACCACCACCTTTCACCCTCCATCATGACCATTACCACCATCAGAACCACCACCATCCTCTGCCACTGTGGAACCACCACTCTCTACCACCACCACTTTCACCACCACCACTACCAAAAATAAAAGTAATGTGCTTTTAACTAAAGATAATTTATGTTAAAATATTTTACTTTAATACTATCTATCATTATTCAATGTTTCACTAAACGTAAGTTTGTATTGATTTAATTTTTTTATAGGCAAATGTTAATTGTTAGAAATGTTAGTAAATTAATTTCTCTTTTGGGTTCGAATCCGATACCCTTCACCCCACCAACTCTTCTTTATTGATTTAAATGATATAATAAATTATACAGTGTATGATCAAACGTTTAATAATATTACATTTTTATCATATCTTATCACTTGATACTATTAAACTTTATACTATACAATATACCAATCACAATTGTGCATTGGCCTACCATTAATCTTCTATACAAACTTAAAAAATATATATATATATACAAAGAGCCATCTTTTGGGCCCTGAAATGAGAAGTTCGACCTTTGACCCAAAAAAAAGGAGTCATTTGGTAGTGACTGTTTGACTGAATTACCATATGAGAATATGAGTTTAAGACTTAGATCCATGGGCTACCAATAATTGTCAAAATTCAACCTAACCCTCTAGATTTTCCAATGTAATCAGGAGTTGTTTTAGATGTCCATTCATACTAGTCTGCCGTGTTGGAAGATCTTACAATAAGTGGAGCTCATAAATACTTGGGTAAATCTCACTTTATGAGCTACTTGGGAAAAAATTCTTGGAATATAAGTTTTCCAAAAGGTGTTGCTTAATTTTTTTTATAAGCAATATGAAATATATTGAATAGAAGTATAAGGGATACTCCAACCCAATACAAGAGAAAATGAGTAAAAAATACAAAAGTGATAGCTTATACAATTCTATCAACCAAAACCACCTATTAGTATCAAAGCCTACCACCCACCTCCTCCTTGGTGAAGGGTTATAGAGGTCATGCCTCATTAAAACCTTACTAGGAAAAACCTCTTTAAAAAAATCTGGTGAAGAAAAAAGAGTACATGAGAGCTATAACCAAAGGGAATCACCAAGGAGGCCAATACAATAAGTATACAAAAGAGAATGAAAATCCAGCTCCAAAATCAAAACCCTAATCAGCAACCAACAGAGAAATATCTAACCAGATGCACACAACACCATCCCCATGCGATTAGATTCCTACCTCACAATATGTATGGTCTGTTGCTTGATAGTCTTTTTTTTTATTGAGGAAGTTGCTTGATAGCCTTACCTTGCCTAAGTGTTAAGCTTTTGAAGAGCTATATACTAATGTTCACTTTGAGGTGGCAAAGATTCAGGTAAGGGAATTTGTCTTGTGGGTTAAGATTGGGCTTTGTTGACCTTAATAGATTTTTTCTGGTCCTTTCTTTGTCTGCAACCTGCTACTGCTGTTTTGGTTAATCTGCTACTACTTTTAGCTCAACAACTTTTTTTTGGTGTAACAGTTAACACTACTACCGTGTGCACTGGTACAGACAAATATTAACAGTGAATTTAAGACAAAAAATAAAAGTAATTTTTCATCTGAATTAAAATGAAATTTCAGGTGCCCACTAGGGTGGGCAGGTAGCAGTTTGGTCCATCGATGGACCACTATTCTTTACCATAGATATAATAATATTTTAAATCTGTGGCCAAGATCAAGAACCTTGAACCTGGCACTCCGGTCAAGAAGGCAGTACTTTTATAATTTTGAAAAATTGCTAAAGCACCCCTGAACTGTCTGTACCTTTGTATCAGTATAAGCATGATGTCATATTAAGTGACTTGAGTGGTCCCTACCCTTCCCTTCTTCTATACCTCCCCTGCTGACATTGATTCCTGTCCCCTTTCCCTTGTCCATTTCGTTTATTGAAAAAAATCTGAGTCTCCATTGATTCTCCTTGTGAATTCGTGAATTGATGCATTCTGATGATGACAATATCAGATTGAATTGATGCACATTAACCGGAAAGTTTTGTTGCATGAATTGTGTTATAGGTCAGATTTTACTTCTATCACATTTTGATTATGGAACCACACAACTAAAATGTCAGATCTGTAAGACAAAGCTATCTTAATTGTGCTTGCTCTGATAAAAATGTTGAAAATTGATTGTTTGTGTCCACAATTATGTTTAAGTAAGTAAAACGTTAAACATACAGTTTAAATTCAGAAACATAGTGAAAGTGACACAGTGAAAATAGGCTGAGAAAATTAGTACGAATAACAGTAGTAAGTGGTCTGTGACAAGCATCACACGGTTGTTCATAAACAAGACAACAAATTCTTAAACATAGGCTAAACAAACGATTAAGCTAGACAGACATAGAAATGTTCAACTAGGCTAGTTGTGGTTGCGAGTGACACTCATGACCAAACGTAGTTGTGTTGGGAAGAATGTAAAGAACAACTTGTTTCCAGAAGCCAAGTCTAATTCCTTGCAAAGCCCGTACCATCCCATACATAAGTAGGCCTCATTCTTGGTTCTTGAAGTTTGACTAATTTCACAATCTGCAGCATGATTTGTATTCAACACCTTCACATTTATGGTTGACATTCCTTCAAGTAAGATTGTCTTAGCAACCCTAGCAGGTAAATGCTGGTACAATAAAAGACAGCATGTATCAAAAGATGTAATCCTAAAATGTAAAATAGAATTGAATTGAAGCGAGTTCAACTTACCAAAGGGCTTCTACCTCTCGCCATCTTATCATTCACAACCTTGACCCAATCGTTTGGGTCATCAAAATCATCATCATCATCAGAATCAGAGGACAGGTTAATCACCTCAGGGTATTGAATCTCAGGTCCTCCTTCGTAAGAAAAAATCCGGATCTCAAAGGTGAGAGGTTCCACATACTTAAAGTAAACCAGAGCTTTGTCCTTCAATGAGTAAAATTCTGCAAATTGATGCAATCCATTGGTGAATGCAGCCCTCCCATTCCTTAAGCTTACGGTGAATTGCCTACTATTTCCATTGGGGTCTACTGCTTGTACATCTTTGCCACGAATAACGTTTTTCCAATGAGAATAGAATCTTGTACTTATGTAGATAAAATCCTACATTTCAATGGAGGACAAGTGATTTTTAAGACGAGGCAGACATTATTCCGACATTATTATGTGTGTGCATAGAATAGTAAGAAACTCGTAGAATAATTACTGCAAAATTGGTTGATAAGGTTTGATAATACCTGATTGCTTATCCAGTGCATTCCAAATCCCCTGTAAAATGGGTCTGCAGCCACTGTTCTCGGAGTGTCCATGATAATGACTTCACAAGAAGGAAAAATGATTAATGATTTTGAAAATAATGTTATGGTAAAAGACAAAGAGAAGTAAGCAATGCAGAATCCAAACCCACGTTAAAATGGAAAAACCGTGAAAACCGTATCCTTTAATGGGATAAAACAACGTTGTGGGGAACATGGGTGGGTGGGGAAGGTAAAAAATTCCGTAAAACCTAAATGAAACTACCTGAAACTAAACGATGACAGTAGGTTATGCAAATGCAATACATGGAAAAGTGGAAAGTTGGCGATAATAAACAAGATCAAGAACAAAAGGGGAAACCCATTAAAATACGGGTTTGACAAGAAGAACGAGAGTATTCATTTTACCTATTTTGAAGAAGAACCTGCTAACCCACGACCTATTGATGTTAGCCGATGTGTGAAGATCTTGAAGCTAAGTCCTCCTCTGGTAGATTATTGAGACGGTGGTTGAACGAGTGGGGTTAACTGTGTTGTTGATCGGAGACTAGGGTTAACCGTGTTGTTGGGAGAGTAGGGATAACCGTGGTATAAGGCCGGGTTAGAACAAACCAGGCCCAGATGCTTATAATTTGTGCATTTTTGTTCGTAGGCCCATCCCAACGGCCTGTTTGGGTTTGAATATTTCTTTAAGTTTTTTTTATATGACCAAAGGTCATAGTAAAAATAACAATAACAACAAAATTTTTTTTATTTAAAAAACTTTAATCAAAGGTCAAAATAAAACTTTAATAATAAGAATATTACAAAAATAACAAAATAATATTTTTATAGTGAAATCTCCTCAACGGCTGACCCGCTTAAGTGCTTTTACGTACCTCCTCGTCCTCTAAACGCTAGTCCCCTTCAATAACCACCGTCGTAATGAAGATTTAGCATCTCGTCGACATTAGTCTACTTATCTCCTCAACGGCTAACCCGCTTAAGTGCTTTTACGTACCTCCTCGTCCTCTAAACGCTAGTCCCCTTCAATAACCACCGTCGTAATGAAGATTTAGAATCTCTTCGACATTAGTCTACTTATCTCCTCAACGGCTGACCCGCTTAAGTGCTTTTACGTACCTCCTCGTCCTCTAAACGCTAGTCCCCTTCAATAACCACCGTCGTAATGAAGATTTAGAATCTCGTCGACATTAGTCTACTTATCTCCTCAACGGCTGACCCGCTTAAGTGCTTTTACGTACCTCCTCGTCCTCTAAACGCTAGTCCCCTTCAATAACCACCGTCGTAATGAAGATTTAGAATCTCTTCGACATCAGTCTACTTATCTCCTCAACGGCTGACCCGCTTAAGTGCTTTTACGTACCTCCTCGTCCTCTAAACGCTAGTCCCCTTCAATAACCACCGTCGTAATGAAGATTTAGAATCTCTTCGACATCAGTCTACTTATCTCCTCAACGGCTGACCCGCTTAAGTGCTTTTACGTACCTCCTCGTCCTCTAAACGCTAGTCCCCTTCAATAACCACCGTCGTAATGAAGATTTAGAATCTCGTCGACATTAGTCTACTTATCTCCTCAACGGCTGACCCGCTTAAGTGCTTTTACGTACCTCCTCGTCCTCTAAACGCTAGTCCCCTTCAATAACCACCGTCGTAATGAAGATTTAGAATCTCGTCGACATTAGTCTACTTATCTCCTCAACGGCTGACCCGCTTAAGTGCTTTTACGTACCTCCTCGTCCTCTAAACGCTAGTCCCCTTCAATAACCACCGTCGTAATGAAGATTTAGAATCTCGTCGACATTAGTCTACTTATCTCCTCAACGGCTGACCCGCTTAAGTGCTTTTACGTACCTCCTCGTCCTCTAAACGCTAGTCCCCTTCAATAACCACCGTCGTAATGAAGATTTAGAATCTCTTCGACATTAGTCTACTTATCTCCTCAACGGCTGACCCGCTTAAGTGCTTTTACGTACCTCCTCGTCCTCTAAACGCTAGTCCCCTTCAATAACCACCGTCGTAATGAAGATTTAGAATCTCGTCGACATTAGTCTACTTATCTCCTCAACGGCTGACCCGCTTAAGTGCTTTTACGTACCTCCTCGTCCTCTAAACGCTAGTCCCCTTCAATAACCACCGTCGTAATGAAGATTTAGAATCTCGTCGACATTAGTCTACTTATCTCCTCAACGGCTGACCCGCTTAAGTGCTTTTACGTACCTCCTCGTCCTCTAAATGCTAGTCCCCTTCAATAACCACCGTCGTAATGAAGATTTAGAATCTCGTCGACATTAGTCTACTTATCTCCTCAACGGCTGACCCGCTTAAGTGCTTTTACGTACCTCCTCGTCCTCTAAACGCTAGTCCCCTTCAATAACCACCGTCGTAATGAAGATTTAGAATCTCGTCGACATTAGTCTACTTATCTCCTCAACGGCTGACCCGCTTAAGTGCTTTTACGTACCTCCTCGTCCTCTAAACGCTAGTCCCCTTCAATAACCACCGTCGTAATGAAGATTTAGAATCTCTTCGACATTAGTCTACTTATCTCCTCAACGGCTGACCCGCTTAAGTGCTTTTACGTACCTCCTCGTCCTCTAAACGCTAGTCCCCTTCAATAACCACCGTCGTAATGAAGATTTAGAATCTCTTCGACATTAGTCTACTTATCTCCTCAACGGATGACCCGCTTAAGTGCTTTTACGTACCTCCTCGTCCTCTAAACGCTAGTCCCCTTCAATAACCACCGTCGTAATGAAGATTTAGAATCTCTTCGACATTAGTCTACGATTTAGAAGTGTTTCAACATTAATTTTTTTTCAGCTTTTTATTTTTTCAGCTTAATATTTTTTCAGATAAATAAAAAGAAAAGGAAAGAAAATATTAGTTTCAACCTTTATTTTTTATTTGACCCATATTTTTTTATCTTTTTATTGTACTCAATTAAAATAATAATATTTGTTATCCAATTACTTTGTTTTGAACAGGCCACCGCCACTTGTTGATTCGACTCACCCCATATTTGACCCTAATTGGAACCCTATTTCATGGAACCCAATGTCCCCAATGTATTCGGCTGGCTTCTAAGGGAAGGAACGTGACCGGAACTGACTGATAGAGACCATTCACTGTGCTCTTTGTAAAAGAACAGATTCCCTTGCAGCATGCAGTACAAACCACGTGAAGGTTGAATATTTTCTTTGCTACCATTATTTCTGAGCATAAAGATGTGGGTGGGTCCATTTATTTCACTTTTTAATATAAGGACGTTCTCTTTCTTGGCTAACACCGCAGATTTTTCCTACTTCACCCCTTTTAACTTCTTTACAAATTTTTCATACTTCACGCATGTAAACTCTTTACAATTTGATGTCTGGTACGAGCAACAAATTTTATGTGGTTTTCCGGGGCAGAAATCCTGGGATTTACACTACCTGGGATGACTGCAATGCACAAATGCATAAATTCAAGAACAATAAGCATGAAAGGTATCCAACCTTCCACGAAGCAAAACAAGCACTAGATGCATTCTTTGCACTCTCAGAAGAATTTGAAACCCCGCTCCAGAGCCAGGAATGACCTACCCAACACACACATGATTTTCATGGAGAGAGCAGCACTGCTTACCCACCCAACCTGTCTCAACCGTGTAGAAGGTCATATTCCCCAATGCAAACAAAGTGCAGTTTCAGTTACGTATCATCATCATCATCCTCCATTCATTTAATTTTAACATATATGCAAGGGTTTCATTAGCTAGACTCTCTGACCTATATTTTTTTTGGTCAGATGATGAAGGGAAGTCTGAACCTCAGCATGGTATGTCACAGTGCTTGAAAGGTGATCAAGTTGTCCTTCAAGTTTAGCATGAAAAACTGGTTAATAGAAGCTTGTAAGGTTTTGGGGATGGACACACCTGAGTATTATCCATATCCATTGAAAATTCTGAATGGCTCACCCCAGCACAGTTATATGTGTTACATACGGTCCCCAAAAATCCAAGATACACCTGTAGAAGTTGGCCCTCATGCAACATCAGCAGATCTAGCAATGGAACATGTTTCATTACAATGGTTAAAGAGGTTGGAGAAATCCCATAACTTAGCTATTGTAGACTACAACCTGCATAAGGTCCAGGAGAAGAATGAACGAATCCAGTGTCTAGAGGTGGAGAACTTTGATCTGGTCATGGAAAACTCAAGCCTCAAGCAACAAAATCTGGACTTAAGGAGTATGTTGCACTATGCTTGAAGTGAACAATCCGATGCATGCTATATGACTGTAACTTTTGAATGGTAGTATGTCACTTTTTTTTTTATGCAAGAAGGCATGTGTAATAGACACCCAGACCTTTAGACCTCTAATGCTTTGCAATTTAATTGTTTTCGTGCGTTCAAATTCTCAGCCATACTTGCATGGTCATACATTGTTGCTTTATTTGCTGACTGGGTTTGACTGACTCTTGTGTTGTATTTTCCTAATTTTGTACACAGAGTATCGATTTAAATTCCTTAATTATAATGTCTATGTGTGCATACAAAGTGTGACAAAAAATGTTAGGGTCATATCATAGACTGACGCATCACAGCAGCAAATGAAGATTTTATCTCCTTTAAAATCTTAAGTTGGAGACCCTAGATATCAGTATCCACATCTCAGGTTCTAGGACTGGTTTTTGGAAAAGCATTTGCATTTCAAAACTGAGTTTTGGAGAACCATTCCAGAAGCTTGTTGTGCTCCATTCGTGTTCATCATGTCTAGGTCTGTAGTCAGTAGCTTGTCTACATTCATTTTGTTGTATTTATTTTGCTTCTTGAACCCTCATTGGTAAGAAATTCCCACCTTATTTTCAGAGGTCAGAAACAAACAACTATGGCTGAGATGGATGTTGATGGTCATGAAGATGAACAAAGGAACCAAGAGACAGAAACTGAAGAGCAAATTGAGGCCGAGACTGAGGCTGAAATGAATGGTCTCAGAAACATGGTACCAGCCTTTCTTTTTTTGTTTTCTAGTTTCTGCTAAGGGTCCTCCTTTTTGGGAAAAAAGCGAAATGGTAACACTTTCGAGGTCCCCCACTTTTGAACACTTGCAAATATTGTTATATAGATCTGGATCTGAAAGTGATTTTGACTTTGTGAGAAATAGTACTTTAACACATGAACATATTGTTATATAGATCTGGATCTGAAGATTATTTAGACTTTGTAACACTTTTTTAGACCACGAAAATATTGAACTGATTTTGAAGTTGATACTAAGTAACACTTTTTAGACTATTAAAATACTCACGTTCTGAAGATTTTTTAGACTACTTACAAATTGAAGTGATTTTGACTTTGTAACACTTTTTAGTACACTTGGAAATATTTTTATTTAATGGTGCTTATTTATGGAGTTGAAGATTTGTGCACTTTGTGTGGCTTTTAAGACTTGTAAACCTGGTTTTTGGTGGCACCTTGCTATTTAGTTATGGATTTGAAGTTGTTTTCACTATGTAACACTTTTTAGTTTAACAAGTTTAATATCTCATTTACTGGTTTTTGCCCTTATGTGCCAGCTTGATCAAGTAGGCAGGCGCGATTTCTTTGAGGGATTATTCACACTGCTGAAGGCCCTTAATAGCCTCATTGGTTACATGAAGGTGAGCAAATATCCATATGTATATGTTACTTGAGTACCACCGATTGTTCATAACTGCGTGTTGGATGCAGGCCATGAACAGGCATGTGGGGAAAATTGATGAGGAGATTTCAAATCACACCAAACTCCTACATAGTATGGCTGAACAAATTTCTACCTTGGCTGAGAAGAAGGCAGCAGAGCCGAAGGCTTCACCGAATATCTTTCAGGGCAGCTGTTCACAACATGCAAGTGCTGCTGTATTTGACGCCGAAACACCATCTGGGACACTTCCTCCCAGACAATATACATCCAAAGTGCTGCACAAGGATCCAGAAACCTTAGATGAGGTCAAAAAAAGGCTAGACATGTCTATTGACCTGACTGTATCCGATGATGATAAGCCTAATATGAAGCCATCATCCGGTAAGGAAGTGAACATTAACAAGGGAGGTGACAAAGCTGTAACCTTGTCAGCCAAGAAAAGAAACAACAAGAGCAAGTCCAAAGGAATTAACATATCAAGGGGAAAGCATTTGTTCAAAAGCTTGGAGGTTGACTTTGATGTTTCTGACTCAGACCCTGATGATTGCACAATCATTGAATCACCTACTAATCCAAGTGGGTCCCCAAATATGCCTGCAAAAGACAAGACAAAGGTTCGTGACTTCTGTCCATTAAAGCAATACCCTCTCCATTACAAATGAAATGCATTGATATGTTAAAATCATATTGCAGGACAAAGGGAAACAAGTGGGAACTCGTGGAAGTCCAGCTTCCAGACCTAGAAAGATTCCTAGGACATATATATCACTAGACAAGAAGAAATCGTCAAGGAAAATTGGCCACGTATTACCCAAGGTTAACAATTTCTGTGGCAGACGAACCAAAACTGATTGTTTGTAGAATTATCAAAAATGTTGGTATACACTAAATATTATTTATAATGATGCTTTCTTCTTGGCTAGGCAATGGATACCAAGTTTAGTCCAACTGTAGAGATGTTGCTGACAATTCCAGAACTCCATTTATGCGCCTATGTCTTTCAGCTGCATGGTAACCCAAGGTAATGTTATTTCAATTGTAGTAATTTTCCCATATGCAAATGTTTTAACTGACTACAATCTGTTGTAATGCAGTGAGGAGTTGCTAAAGATGGGGTCTACAATTGGGACAAGAGAAGACTTTCTAAGTCTCTGCCCTGAACACGTTGTTCAGAAGAAGGTAAGAGCAGTGACATTAATGGACCCTGTTACATTAGTTGTCTTTTCCTGTGTGTGGTTAAGAATTAGCTGCGTTGGATATACATCAGATTTTCGAGTACATGGCCATGAAGCTGACATGGAATCAACATAATACCGAATGTCAGCCAGCCTGGATAATGCCCCCCTCCTTTGCGGTATATAATTGTTCTTTGTATGTTTATGTTATTAACTCTGCCCAGCCATGCCCGTCTTGACTAAACTTTCACTTTCAGGACGCTGTATTAAAGGGGAAGATGGCAGAGGATCTTCTGCCTGAATTTGCAACTAAATGGATGGCTCCTTTTGAAACGCTGAAATATGTAATGTTACTCTTATTAGTTTACTAAATATATGGCGGATACATTGCGGGATATTAACATGTGTACTAACCATGTCGGTTTCATCAGATTTATGTGCCGGTTATGGAAGATAATGGAAGTTGGTACTTGATGGTTGCATCCATGGATGAGACAGTAGTTTACTTGGTTGATGATGACCTTGATTCACAACTAACCACAGCTAGGAAGAAATCCATAAGGGCTATTGTGTGTATCAAGTTACCTTATTAAAGCATAATAGACATTCGATTTCGATATTTCATGGTCATTTACGTTAAACGGTTTTTTTATAGGGCAAAGTCATTGGTCGTATGATGTTCTCATCATACTACCCTCACAACTATCTTGAAGGCAACTATGAGCTGGGGACATGGGAGATTCAACAAGCAATGTCTAGTGAGAACAACACAAGCAGGTGATTACCTCCCCAAACTGAGTAATGCTTGCACATATTTTCCAAGGTTGTGATAAACAAACTTGTATGTTTCCCAAATTGTTTTAGCACTCAACAATCAGCTATTTGCACATTGGAGTGGCTTCAGATGGATGATGTCTTCATGTCCAATCTCCTACCTCGGGTGACCTTTTAACAACAACTGCTCTTTCAATTGACCTTCATTGGGCAACACTAATTGGGTAAATTTCAAATGCAGGTTGAGGATAAACTAGTTAGAATGAAAGCTGCCATGAAACTTTTATATGGGCCGCACAATGAACACTTGGACATGGTGGTTGCAAAAGCTGAAAATTTCTGGGAGCATCAAATGTGTTATGAGTAGTCCGCATGAGTAGTGAATGGATGTCTGGCCTTGTGTTTTTTGTTGAGTACCACTACAAGTTTATATAGACTATGGATCAGGTTCAGCATTGACTGTGGTATTCAAAATTTTGTTGTAATATAGGTAAGCAAGTGGGCAGGCAGTTAGGTAGTTCTGGTTTAGAAACCTAGACTTTGGGTCTTAAGTATTTTCAATGTCTGTCTTAATGTTTGGATTGTAACCATGATGTTTGGGTCCTAAGAACATGTTCACTTCTTATTAATGTATGTCTTAATACAAGAGGATCATCTTGGCATTGTAATTATAATTCCGATTGTGCTATGAGCATTGTGATAATGTACGTTGGTGCATCAAAGCCTATCCAGTGACATTTTTTTTTAAAGTTACTTGGTTGAGCATTGTGATAATGAGCTTAAATTTGATTTTTTGTTGCACCAATTACGTGCATTGGCAGATAAGCATTGCAATTCACCCTCCACTTTTTCCTATTCATGCATTTCTTCTTCCACATATTTATTAACTCTGATGTTCTTGTCCTACCACTTCAAGTTCTTCGTGGTTGTGGAAAGCAAGGTAATAGGCTTTCTCAAAAGTTTTCATGCACTCAAGGCCAGTTTGTCCGTTTAGGATATTCTTGATTTTGCATTGGTGCAAACATGATTTTATGTATTTAAGCCAATTCTATAAGTCTAGTGCAATTCTATAAGTAAGCTCTTCAATTTTCCCTACAGAGCTGTTTCACACATTTAAGCCAATTCAAATCTTTCTCTCTTCAGTTACACACACAGTTATCATTCACACATGAAACAGCTTCACAAAAGAAGGAATCTGGATTCCCACTAAAATTGGACACTCAAACATAATTAAGTTACACACACAGTTATCAAATAGGTGTCCAACCTTCATTCAAACATGAAACAACATTACAAATAGTTATCCTACCTTACAAATGTAGCCTGAAAATAGAACTTAATTAAAAGAAGTGACCCTAATATCTAAATGCCATTTACTATCATCCTTCATTCAAACACATCCATTCCCCCAACCTGCAGCCTGAAAAAAGAATTTCATTAAAATAAGCACAACAAATTTTGAATGTGTCAACGTTGTAAGCATTAAACTAGATTTTGTACCTAATCACCTGCTCCATCATCATCATGACCCACATTAGAAGGTTCACCACATGCTGCAACTTTTACCCTTTTGTTCTGGGGGCATGTTATCTTGTTGTGACCTTCATTCTTACAAATACTGCACTTTCTTTTGCCTGTCTTGTTCCCAGTTTGTGAACCGCCACATCCCTTGCTCCTAACTGCAGTAGGATTTTTAATATTATCAAACTCCTTATTGCCGGTGTCAACATTACTAGCACAAGCATTGGATACAGCGGCAACCTTCTTTTCTTTTAGTTTTGTAACATGCTTCGCCATGACGTCAACAGTATCCAGGTAGTCCTCCATAGATTCACACCCAAGGTTAAACATTTCTCTGCTTCTCATTACCAATGAACCAAGTCTAGCCAACATTGTTGACTCCCAGAATTTGAAGGCAGACTCTGAGTTATCTTTCATACCTTCCTTTGCTGCTTTACACCATCTTTGCAATATTAAGCTTTCTGGAATGACATCAATGTCCAGATGCACCAACAGACCTATGATATGATCACAGGGTACCCCAAAGGTCTCCATTCTCTGACAAGAACATCTAAAGGTGGACAAATGGTCATCATGCGCCACATGCCATAGCTTTGTTGGCTTACAATACTTGTACAAAGAGTATATGATGCACGATGATGTCTCCTTTATTGAAGCAACTTTCATTACACTGCCCCTACTAAGCCAAGGACGGAAATTTAAGAATACAGACCTTGTATACACATTTGCAGCACAAATTTCCAATGCTCTAACATTGGTTTGCAGGACAGCGTCTCCTACCACTGATTTGTAGTCCGCATCAACCTCTCTCCATCTCATATAATCCACAAAACGCTCAAAGTACTGGACAAACTCAAGCAAGCTACTTCTAGAACGCACAATCCTACCAATTTGGGAATGCATACCTTCACACCGTGAGGTAGTTCTAAACCCGGCAAAGAACTTTCCTCGCATCAGCTCAGTGGCCCACATGTGCCTCTTCTCATACATGCTTTGCACCCATGCATTGTCTTCAAGGTTGTGTTCAGTAACCAATTCAAGCCATTTTTTATTGAAGTGCGCAACTGTATAGTTTCCCAACATACACCTTTTAAAACCTTTCACAAAATTTGGGTCCCCAATATTTCTTTGCGCATTTTGTAAAAGGTGCCAAGCACATAAACGGTGATGAGCTTTGGGTAGTATTCGACTAATAGCATTCCGCATCGCAGGATCTCCATCGGTGATTAC
The DNA here is from genome assembly GCF_012489685.1 of Lotus japonicus. Classification (NCBI taxonomy): domain Eukaryota; kingdom Viridiplantae; phylum Streptophyta; class Magnoliopsida; order Fabales; family Fabaceae; genus Lotus; species Lotus japonicus. The sequence continues at coordinate 78,984,132 of NC_080041.1, forward strand.
CGCACTTGGTACTTTACCTTTCATTGCTGCCAAAAATTGTTCTAGTAACCACACATAGCTTTCCTCCTTCTCATAAGTTAAAACTGTCGTGCCAAATACAATAGTCTGACAATGATGGTTAACTCCAACTAGCACAACAATGGGACACCCGTACTTATTCTTCCGGTACGTTGCATCAAATGCCAAAACTTCACCAAAAACCTGAAAATCCATTCTGCTAATCCCATCAGCCCAAAACAATTGTTTTAAATTGCCTTGTTCATCAACAAGGTGTGACCAATACATCCCCGGATCACCAGAAGCAAGACCCTTAAGGTACACTAGAACAGCTTTGGCATCACACTGCTTCTTCTGTTTCTGCTTCGTCATTTGATTAAGCATATCTACCTTTTGAAAATTGTTTTTATCAAAACCCCCGGATTGATCAGCAAATAAATTGTATATCTCAGTTGTGCTAATACCAGCTTTTCGCATGCTGTTCATTCCCACTATATCACCATCTTTCATATGCCGATGAGCTGGTAACATTGATGATTGCTTCCCCTCTAACATTGCATGGTTGTGATCATCTCCAAATAATACCACATGCCACCTACCACTTTCCACATCCAAACGAACCCTCAATTTTGCACAGCACCCGCACCTTGTCTCTACCTTTGTTTCCCACTTCCGATTGGCCCTCATTCGATTTTTCTCTTCACGAAAGCCTTCCTTGTGACACACTAAGTCTTGCCTCACAATTTCCCCATGCTTGTTTCTCACCACCTTGCTCTTCCGTATTGAGAATCCCTTTATCCTAGCATACAAGTTGTAGAACTCAAATACAACTTGCCGATTCAAAAAATGGTACTTCTTGAAGTTAGTCTCATTAATACTATCCCACACAATGTTTGCAGCATCATCCATACTATTGAAAGCATAACCCGCTTCTTCCTCACCAATTGATTCAGACAAGGTAGGTGTGGTAGATGATAGATCTCCGGCAACATTTTTTCCTTCCCCATTTGATGAAGAACCTATATAAAAGTAACAACACCAACTCAGAATCTCAAATACATACCTATCTTAACGGGTCAAATGGTTCATGTCAGAGTAATTACAAATTCAGATTACAGTTCAAGATCATAGCACAATTGTACCTTCATCTGAACACCAATTCGGAATTTCTAAGTCTTCCATCCCTTCAACCTGAAAGGTTTAAACAAATTAGTTCCACAAACAAACTCACACAAAAGCCACGAAATTTGCTCCACCACCAACAACAAAGTAAATCGTTCAAACATAAACCCAGGAAATTGACAACTCAACACATTACTAAATCTTTTATGACCCAGATTCACAGAACGAAACTCAACTAAGTCATTTTTCACACAAAACCCGACCAACCGAAGGTACCTAAACCAGGGTTTTTCTAAAAAACCAAACGCACCCAAAAAATCTTAACAAAGTGAACAAACAAGGGAGAAGACAGAGGACAAATTCTTAACACAGTATGGGCTAACCTGTTTCGTCACGGACGGGGATGAACAAATTTTACAAGCTACGACACAATGGTGGTCACGGTCCCTCAAGGGAGAAGATAGAGGACAGAGGATAGATCTGAATTTTAGGGTGTGGGGGATTCTAATTAGGGTTTTTCCTTGGGTTTCCCTTAGGATCTGTACCCGATTGTAGGTTAACTGAAGTCCTTATGTGCAAATAAGCAAAGTACTGGCAGGAACCCAGAGACCTGAAAAAACCGGTCAAAGACAGTGGTCCATCGACGGACCAAACTGCTACCTGCCCACCCTAGTGGGCACCGAAATTTCATTCATATTACACTCAACTTATGTACAAACACCACAAACACACAATGAGTTAAAGTCCAAACTTCATCTTTAATATTCCAATCAATCAATAATACCCCTAATAATAATGAAAAGGGAATAATAAATAATGATAACACCACCTTCTCTCTCTCTTCCCGCTCCAAGACAAATAGAAGCCAATGAAAATTGAAGCTTACACCTAACCCAATTGGGCAGTTGAGATCTTCAACTCACTTCAATTACCAGCCACAGAAGTCCACAGGGACGGTATCATTTCACATATCAGCATTAAATTCATCGAAAAACAAAATACTCCACCTTATTATTATTATCATCATGTGATGATATGCCATTACTCAACTGTCAACCCAACCAGCAAGTGCAAATTGGTGTTCTTGTATTGTTGTGGCAGTTCAATTGATCCAATAGAATAATGGAGGCAGTGAGCCCTGAACCAGCTGGGAACTCATCACCATTGGATTCCAAATCAACAACAGGAACAGCACCAATACAAGATGACGGCGCATTGAAAGACAGTACAGAATCTGAGCTCGCTAAAATCCATCTCATGAGAGTTTTTGTTGAAAGCCGTGATCCCTCTTCTAAGGTACTACTATACCACCAAACCAACATCATCATCGTACATACACTTGCTTCTCTTTTATGGAATAAAGCTAAACTTTTCACTTTTTGCTACAGCAAACTTTTGTTTTGTGTGCTACCCTTTTTTTCCTTTTCAAGAATGTGTTGAACTGTGGTACTGGTTTTGGATCTGTAGTCACTCTAGTACATGTCCATGTCCATGTCCAACCCACAACATAACAGTAAAACATGTCCGGATCAGCTCAGAATCAATTCTGATACGCAGAAATTACTCACAGAAGCTTTTTCGAGAATTCATTGATTTTAGAATCGATCGTAGAAGAATTATCAAAGATGTACTAATTCCTATTAGGAAATGATGATACAGATCACTAGATCATCAGAGTCATAGGGAGATATCATGACAAAAGTATCTTGTTTGACTATGATATTTCTTCCTTTGAGATAACTTGAATGGAAATTGAAGAACACCCCAGATGTTGACTTTTTATTTTGTCAAACTACAACTCTTGTCTTGTGATAAAAATGGAAAATTTATGATGCATTGATGCCCAAGTTGTTTGTTTTCCATGACTTTAATTAGGCAGAAAGTAGTAGTTGGAATTTGAATTGAACTTTGGTGTGTGCAGGAAGTGGATGATTTGATGATCAGAAGATTCTTGCGCGCTCGTGATTTGGAGGTGGAGAAGGCTTCAGCAATGTTTCTCAAGTACTTGAAATGGAGACGTTCGTTTGTTCCCAATGGTTTTATATCACCTTCAGAGATCACAGAGGATCTTGCACAGGAGAAGATGTACGTGCAAGGAGTTGATAAGAAGGGTCGACCTATAACTGTTGCCTTTGCTGCTAAACATTTTCAAATAAAAAATGGTTTAGACGCATTCAAACGTATGTTGATACAATTTCAATTCAAATCTTACTCAGTCTCTCATTTGAAGTGTTATACAGAATGATATGTTTCAACTATCAAACAAGTTAATGACAGGTACTTTTTCTGTATGCAGGGTATGTGGTCTATGCTCTTGACAAACTATGTTCTAGGTAAACCTCTTTCCTTTTGTTAATTCATGCTCACATGTGCACAAAAATGAAAATATGATGCATAACCAACTTTTAGAACTTTGAACTCAGTTAGCAGATTGTAAAGATTGTAACATTCTCATTTAGTACAATTGATTCTGAAGTAAGAAATGAATTCTGGATAGAAATTTCTGTGAGAAGCTTGTGGCCTAGATGCTAAAATTGATTATGAGAAAACCGATATTGATCCAAACATGCTATAATGTGCCAGGATGCCACCAGGACAAGAGAAGTTTCTTGCTATTGCAGATATTAAGGGATGGGGGTATGCGAACAGTGACCTTCGTGGATACCTTGGTGCTCTAACAGTTTTACAGGTACATAGGTCCTCACTCCATTCTTTAGAGCATGCTTGCTTGGATTGAAGTTAGGATGACATTTAACAGAATTTTGCAGTTTTCCTAAGTGAAAAAGCCAATCAATCAAAGTTATTGGTTTTTCTTATTATATTTCCAAATTAACATACTGTTAATCACTTCTTAGCTGTACTTTTCAAAAAAAAATCACTTCTTAGCTGTTATATGATATATTTATCTTCCCATGGATTTTGTGCTACGTATCTTGAAATGAGAAAAATTAGGAGATAATGTAGTAGCAAGTTACCGAGACACTGAACGGAGTTGTAGAAGCACAATCCTGAATATTCGAACTGGGATCTCAACTAGAAGCTCCACCAACAGTGAGCCACAGATACATGGAAACAGAATCAAAATGCACATGGCCATCATGATAACCTTGACAACCGATGCTCTACATGCATGGGTTGTCAAGACTATCATGGTGATCATATACATTTCGGTTTTGTTTTGATGCATCTGTTGTGCTAACCTCACTGACGAAGGAGGTTCCTGTTAGGATCTCGGTCTAAATATCAGAAGTGGGCTTCTACAACCCCGTTCACTGTTGGTGATGATCTCAATAACTTGTTGCTAAATTATCTTAATTTTTCCCATCTGCTCTTCTTATCTGTTTTTATTGGATGTAGGATTACCACCCGGAAAGATTGGGGAAGTTGTTTATTGTCCACGCACCTTACATATTTATGAAAGTGTGGAAACTTGTTTATCCTTTCATTGACGACAATACCAAGAAGAAGGTGACCACTACAACTTTGAAACTTGATGCATATACTACATGTGTTTGAGATGATCTTGGAGCATGTTTTTAAATGTTGCACTTCCGTGCAGATTGTATTTGTTGACAACAAAAAGCTGAAATCAACATTGTTGGAAGAGATAGATGAGAGTCAGCTTCCTGAGATATATGGAGGCCAATTGCCATTAGTCCCAATCCAGGATTCTTGATTACAATAATCACAGGGCAACACAGGGGGAAAAGCAACATTTTTTTATGTGTGTTTGCTAATTTATAAATCTAGTATATTCAACTACTGGATCAGGTCATAAAAACAGATTGGAGTTCTATATAGTTGATCAAGGTTATCTTAGTAGGTTTCATTAACCTTGATTGACCAATTCTTGCAAGCTTCATGCTTACAATAGGCTATTTTTAATGAACTTGTTCTTTGCCTGCTATAAATTGTACCATCAAACTCTCAATTACATATATATATATATATATATATATATATATATATATATATATATGATAAAAAAAGATTTTTTGAAGTTTATATTCCTTAATTAATTCTATCAACTGCAAGGGTGACAAAATGAAACATTTAGCTGGCTATGCATTTTTAAGACAAGTTTGTCCATAGAATATCCAATCTTTTCTACATAAAATAGTTGTACACAATTTATTACAATATTATTTGGGTGCATTTGTGTGCTCTGTAAGGTAATCAGAGTTAGTCGGGTTTTCATTAAACAAGCATGATAGATATTCTTTAACTGTAGAAAAGTAGTATGAAGACGGAATTGTGTGTCATCAAATATGTTGACAAATGTAGGATTCCTCTAGCACTCTATAACCGGAGGCTCAATAAGTGTCTTCTTCATTTGTAGTGAGGAGGACTGCTTTCTCATTCACCAGCTCGCTCCCTCTCTATTAAAAGATCTCAATTCTTTCAACGACTTTGCTAACGAACACGCTTCGAGCCTACGGCCAGTCAGTTAACACTCGACCGCTCTACTAATGAGCTACTGAGGAACATTGAGAAATTCGACCTCATAGAGCCTTAGTATAATGTGCTTCCAATGCCAATAAAAGTAACACATCTAATCGTATTTAACATCTAGAAAATTGTCAAATAAAATGCGTTGTAAGTCGAAATATCACAATTTAAAAGTACCACCTCGTTCTGAACTGGTTGCTAATATCCCGTAAATGGAGGAATCCCTAAGAGCATCTCCAATGGTGGGATATTATTTTGGGACTTAACTCACTTTTTGTAGGTCCGGACTGCTACATAAGATTTAAGGCACTCATAAAGTCCCGATGCACATTTCGCTCCAATGGTTGAGATCTTATTTTACTTTTGATTTCCCTCTCTATTTTTCACTTTGGTTCTGGTACTAAATGAAAGAAAAAAAATATATTACTTTATTTAAGATCTCAGATTTGAGAATACCTGAGCTAAGACACGGATCTTAGCAAAAGCTAAGATCTCATGCCATGTAGGATTGCTTCAATGGTGGGATCTAACAAGATCCGGATCTTATTTTAAGATCTCAATTTAAGGACTCCATTAGAGATGCTCCAAGGAGGGGCTCACGTCATATTGTATGTTTATATTTGTTCTCAAAAGTCTTTGTTTTATTGTAGAAGCAAACTCTCCAAATTGCTGACCCCGAAGTCGCTAAAAATACTATTTTTAGTCAAAGGTGTTTGAAATAAAATCTCAATAACTGTCAAATGACACTTACAAACATGCGAAAATAAATTTCTTTAAGTGTAACTGCAATGCATAAATACATAAGAAAATAAAAGAATAAACATGCACACTCAAACTCACATAACCAACACAATACATTATAATTCGCACTAACACTGGTACACAATGAAGACCAATCCGTAAGTTTTTGGGGAAAAAATTTTGATTTGATATTTTTTTTATCCAATATTTTATTTTTTTGGGTCAAATTGATTTGATATTTAATTTTGGCTGTTTTTTTTTTGTCAAAAGAAGAGTTTTCATTCCATGTGGGATGGACCCAGAACAAAACAAGGGCAAAGCCCAATCGGAGCCCAGAAATAAAAGCTCTCAATGCATTTATAAAGATAACCACGGTCCAGGCCCAAGGCTTATAGCCCACAGCTAGAGAAGCAACACCGTCACTATTAATTGTTTCCGTGGCCAAGGGGTTTAATGTAAGCTTGCTTCTAAGAGAAAAGTAATCTATATTCTATTTCTATAGCTTAATATTATAGACATCATGAGTAGATCACAAGTTCTATACCATAAATCATAATCGTCACTCCTGTAACATGAAAAGTAATCTATCCCGATTTGTAAAACAACAAAATGAAAATGTAAAATCATTTATCTATTGATCTATTCTCGGTATATGTTTGGGTAGCAATAAAACAACCCTTATTTGAGTTTTCAATGGTGTAACGGTAATGTTCGATGGATATACACAACTAACAATTGATACATATATACAGTTTATGGTTCTTGGAAGAATGTCACAAAGTTGCATGATTATTTTGCTGCAGTTTTTCCGTTAAATGTTTTTCTTTTTTAAAGTTTTCAATCAGTTTAGAAATGCTTCACAAACAGTTAAAATTGCATTTCTATTTCGCGGGGTTTTAAAACTATGTTTGGAGGAACCATTCTTGTTAGTGAAATTTGTGAAAGGCGGAATTTTGCTTCATTTAACCTTTTGTTTATGAAAAATCTGCAATCATTCATAGTTGGGGAGTTGACATATAAGATGAGATAAATATGATAATGAAAGATGAAATTTGACAACTTGTAAAAAAAATCAAACATAATCTTCATGGTTCTTGGAACAAACTAAAAATAAGATTGGTTGTTAAAGACTATTATTAGCCACATATAGTTGATTTTACAAATATTTTTGTTCATGTAGCAAGACATTATACAATCAGGTTGCTTGTAGCATTGTCCACAGATTTGGCTTCAACCAATTTTTCAATTCTATCTCATTTTCACTAACTTTTTCTTTCTATCTCACTATCATTTTCTATTACATCACTTATTATTATATATCAATATTTACGGAATATTCATTTCTCTTCCCTTCCTACTTCGCTCTTTCTTTGAGTGAAAATAGAGTGTGTATTATGCATTATTTCACCTTAATAATGATTGGTGTACACCTAATTAATGTAGACTGCTAGAGAGATCGATATAAGAAGAGAGATAAATGATAAATGTAACATGTGATGTGATAAGATCATAAGAAAGTTAAAGAGCGAAAAAATGTTTTTTTTGTTATGGCGAAAAATGTATTTCAAATGGTGAGCAATAATGATATATACACACCTCATTTTTAAACCACTTCATTTTCACCTCTTTTTGTTTCTATCTCTCTCATCTTATCATCTATCACATATCATACTTTCATTATTTCATTATTGATTAATGTACATATGCTAATAATGGGACAATAACTCTTCTTTTGCTTTGTTTGAGAGTTTTTTAGGAGGGAATGAGAAGTCTTTGAGAGAAGGAAATAAGAGGGGAAGATAGGGAGATGGAGGGTAAGCTCTCCTAATATTGTTTGGAAGCTCACAATTCCACCAAAACCTCCAGTTTAGGTTAAACTCCAATAAATAACTATGAGGATCTTGGAGGAGTTTTGCAGGTTTTTCAAAAAAATTCCAAACCTTGATAAAATTTCACAAACCCTTACGCCCAAATTAATTTATGTTACTTAATATAACTTTTTCGGTTTCACCTACCGTGTGTCAGTCTCAAACTGACACACGGTGCTTCAGTTTCATATGCACCATTAGATCTGATATTTTTAAATTTTAACGGTTCAGATAAATTAGCATTAAAACAATTCATTTGTTAATTATATCTTAATTTACAAAAACACCCTTCTTCTTCCCCAACCCACCCCCATTGGTCGGATTCATCCACCACCGCACCATCTCCGCCGTGTCGCTTCTTTGTCCGCCGCGCACCCAAGCTTCACTTCAACGAGCTAACTACAGGATCTGAAAGCTCTCAAGACGAGAAGTCTAATGGTGGTGGTCTCGCTTTAAAACGACGCCGGAGTTGGCTGGAAACTCCAGTTGCAGGTATGTGGAAGTTTGCCCAGATCTAGGAACCGTGGTGGAGATCTTTGGTGTTTTGCTGCCCAGAAATGCTTCAAAGCCATCAGGTAAGCCATCTCCATGGTTCTACAGTGGTCGGAGTACCGATTGTGCTGAGAACGCCGTTGGTGTTGCTGTACAACCGCTGGCGGATGTGCGGTGCGTTGGGGTTGTGGCTGTACAACGCAGTGGCTGGATGAACTGCAGTTAGAGACCCAGCAAAACCCAGAAGAATAGACACAAACCCAGTTTTGATGAATCTGGTTAATTGGAAATGGGGATGGAGAAAGTGAAGAGCTTTGTGACAGAAGATGAAGAAGAAGATAGGGTTGGAAGAGAAAGGTTGAAGTTGAAGATTAGAAGAGTGAGAGTTGGTAAATGTCATACCCATTATTCAGTTCCAATTAATCTGCAGATCTGGAAAACTTGAAGGTTAGAAGAGTGAGTGTTGATGATGGTGGAAGGAGAAAGATGGAAAAATTTGAGCAATGAAGGTTAATTTTGTCTTATCACTCATATAGAAAAACTGAAGCACCGTGTGTCAGTTTCAGGGCGCAGCCAACTTTTTCCCCTTAACCCTTTAATTCTCACTCTCTCCAAATACAATTTTTAGAGCACCTACCTGATTAGTATTTTTTTGTTTTTTCTTATCTGAACTCTGAAGCCTCCCTCCGAAGTCTGCAATCAGAACTGCAGATGAATAAAGAGAGTACTGAGACCCTGGTGGTGACTGATGAGTGACACAGTGAAGACTTATTAATATTCATGCTGCATGGTAGCTGTGGTGTGTGTTGGTGTGTTAAGGGTATGGGTTGGAGTTGGAATGGGGAGTGGTGTTAAATTGTTTGGTCTTTGCAAAGTACACATACACACACATCGATCATCATTCATCATCAGGCTTTTTCAAACTTCACTTTACAGACCAACTGGAACAACCTGACTCTTCCCCTGTACTTTCCCTGCACACCACTACTGTTTCACATCCATACACTTTCGTCATGGAAATGGAATAGTGTTTCTTATTTTGAACACCATCCCTCATTACTACCATCGTTTCCCATTAATGATTTTACTCTTTTTTGCTTCCTTTCTTGTCTCTTTCCTTAACCCTGCTTTTCTCTGCTTCTGCTTTGTGTTGAATAAAGCTAATGCCTCAGTGAGATTTGCTCTGCTCTGCTTTACGTAACAACACTACCCATCAATGCTCTCTGCAACAGCCCTTTAATTTCTCTATTTCCTTTCTCACTAGGAAATGGAAAACAAACAAAAAAAATTTACTTTTTAATCAAATTAAATTGAATTGTATCTTGAACGATATTCACAATGATACTACTCCTACATATGTGTTGTAGATTCCACAATCCATCCACAGTAACGAACAAGTTTTTCCATAATTGATCAATCATTGAAATTCAATATTTAGTAGAATGCCTTTTTACAAAAAAAAAAAAGTTAAAAAAATTCTTTTTAGTTTGGTGACAGAATAGAATTACCTTTTAAGTTTAAATAATTATATCTGATATTTTCACATTAGAAACACTTTTGTTAATTGGAAGAATAAAAATTTCACTTCCATTAAAATATTTTATTCTGATTAAAAAAACAAATATATATATATATATATTATTCATTCCCTTAAAAAAATATTTTATTCATCATGAATATCTTCTTAGGAAAAAAATATTTTAAAAGCAAACAACTTCGCAACTTGCTATATCAAATTTTTTTATAGATGTTGGAGTTGGAGGTTCACAACATTTCAAGCTGTTCGGAAAAATTCATCTAACCCAACTTGCTATACTTGGGTGTTGTTGTGCAGGAAATTGGGAATTTATTAACACTTTGCTTTCATTTTATTTCTTTTGTCAATCTTGGTAGGGAAGTCAATAACATATCTCATGAGTCATTTAGTTTTCTTTGAAATTTGACTTGGACAATCCCCTATTTGTATTCAACATTTTCTTTGTTTGGACATTGTGTCTTATGGTGTACACGGATTGGGTTAGATGAATTTTTGGTGTAAATAGAATCCGAACGAATTAATTAAAACTGTTTGGATTGGTTTGAATTGCATTTCAAGTGTTTTTACATTCATCAAACGGACAACTTAGATTGGACGGGTTAATCGGATCACTATTAAGATAATAATAAATATGAAATATTAGAAAAATGGAAAATAACAAAAAAAAGATTGGTAGATCTATTATATGTCACAAATAGCATGAAAACGAAAAGAAAAAAATTATACCATATAGCATAGAATAGTACCACTTAGTGTATTATACAATTGGGGAAATACAATATTTATTAAATAAAAAATTATTATATATTCAAGTATTGAGTTGGTTCAAATGGATATATTCATGAACCCGACACCCAAACTAGATTTGATCTGATTACATGCAAATTCAATCCACACTTTTATTATCGAGTTGGATTGGATTGGATAGATTGATCAGATGCACTTGACCATGTGCACCCCTATTGCGTTCAGTTTTGATTAATTGAAAGCTCAAGCTAAACATAATAAAAGAAATTTATTATTGATGCTTTCTGTTCACAAGGCCTTTTTTCTTTTTGGTATCTAGGTACCAGTAGGATTTGAACCCAAGACTTGGGAAATTTTAATCCATCAAGCACCATTTAGGCTATCCATACTAGTTGTTCACAAGGCCTTTGAAAACAAAAACAAATAGGACTATTATTTTGACATATAATAAAATAAAGGAATTATTTCTTACTATTTTTTTGTCAAAGATATATGAAATAAAATCTAAAGGTTATTAAACGATACTTACAACATGTGAGAATAAATCTCAGAGAGTGATACAATAATATTGCCCACATAAATGAGAAAATGAAGAACAAATATACACACTCAAGCTGACAAAACCAACAAATAAACATGATATTGCAAAACCCTAAAAAGTCACAAAGAAGCCTCTAAACACCCCCAAACCCCAAAGAAGCTAATTAATTAGTTTTTGATCGAAGAGAACAACACATCTTAACCAACGCTCCCATAAGAAACTCAATTGACTATGCCTGAGTTGCAAGTAGTGTTTCTATCAAGAAAACCCAAGCATGGCTTCAACAACACTAAAGGGGCCAATCAAGCAACTCATGCAACTAGGAGAAGACATTAACTTTTTGAAGATTCCATTACCATACATGGCTCAGCTGGAGCTGAGAAGAAGAATAGAGAGATCCATCACATAGATGAAGGTGGCGAAGATGGCGGCAAAGGAAGGGAGACTGTTGCATGAGACACTGTCGCAGAGAAGTAGTGGCAGATGGTTGAGGTCATAGATGGTGGTGAGGGGGCAGAGGTTGAGGTGCGAGGAGGTTGATGTTGACGGTGGGATCCGACACAATGGCCACAGAGGAGGAAACAAATGATGGTGGCAGTGACCGCAAATAGCCTACTCTATCGTCTCTATCATTATCATATTTATTTACAAACATTTAATTTATATACTTATGGTCAAAATATCAATTCATTTAAAATCATTATTTTCTCTTTTCATTATCTATTCAACCAAACATGAGGATTTCACCTCATTCATCTTTCTCTTCGACCTTTATTATACCAAACAACGTATAAAATCTACTCTATCTTTTACATCTTTCTCTCTACTCATCTCTCACTACACCATTTTTTTGCTTTTAGCAACAACGGTTTATGCAGCGGGCAAAAAGTCTTTCCTAAAGGAGCATTATGAACCAGTTCGTGCTCGTTGCCATGAAAGGTTCATTTTAGGAACACATTTTTAACAACACTAAATAAGTGTTCTTTGTCGAATATTAGAAGTCAATTATTAGGTGAAGATTGTTGTCTTTTCCTCATAATGTTACATTTTAGCACAATGCAGAGATCATAACGCTCCAATGGATTGGCTGGCGAGGTGAGCTTCCTCCTTGTCTTCGCTAGGGGTTTCGATGGTACGTGCAGTCCCCCTCCCCAGAGCTTGAGGTCTGGGTCATTCCTTAGTTTGTGTTTCTGTCATCTGTTAATTTTTCGATGTACCAAGAAAAAGAGTACGAGAATCTTTAACAAAAAAGAATAGGTTATATCATAACATGAGACAACAAAAATACTATTGCGCAAAGATTAAGAAATATTTTTGGTTCTATATATAACTACAATTTTCAGCTGTTGGAAAAAGCAAAAAAATATTATAGTGTCTCTTCTTTCTTTCTCTCCTCAACTCAACTAAGCAAAGCAGAATGAAGAAGCGAATCCGATCCGAATCACATGTCCTATGTAACAGTAGTATTAATTTTTTTTTGAAAGCAAAATGATTTAATATATGTAAATAGAAAATATTGAGAAACAACGCGTCTTAACATGGGTAAAGTAACATATAGCAACATAAAGCTAACAAAAACTCTATATAGATAATAATATGAATGATCTTGATCCATTAAGATGTAGTTAAGTAACTCTCATGGATCATTTAAATAACCATCATATAATATACTAAAGTTCTTTTGTTATAACTTATAAGAGTTTAACTAAATTATTTATTTAAAACTACTCTATTGCACGCATGGGTTTTCCTTTTTCTCCATTAAATTTCCAGTCAAAATCAAAGCTTAATCAAATGCTCAAATCAGGCAATCACACATGCAATCGTTTAAGTACACTGTAATATCCTGTTAAGTACATTGACACGTTACAGGTATGGAACATCGCAAGCATATTATTGCATATATGAGCAAACACAGACAAAATATATAACAGTCAAATCACAGGTCAAACCACAACCACCTATTTGGTCCCGTAACCAAATAGTAGTAACTGCTAGTTGATTATCCTAGTTCAGTTTGTTTCCAAAACCAATAGAAACCTCAATAGTCAATAGTTTCCTTTCAATTTCAAGGAGGATCTCACACAGAAAGAAAAAGGTATAGTTACCCCCAAGTCCCCAACCACAACTAGTCTTGGGAAAACCAAAACAACCCCAACAAAGGATCAAATCTAAATAAAAAAATTGCTAGAAACATTCTCTCAAGATATTATTTTCAACACCTTATCATTAATTAATTGAAATTTATCTGAAAACTAAAAATACGATTGTGATATCAATTTATTGAAACATACTTGAATTTCTATCGATAAATGAAAGAGTGTTAAAAAGAGAGCGTCGGTGCGGAGTAACACTTTCAACTAAAAAATCATGAGAAAGGGCATTTTGGGAAAACAAAAAATTCCCTGCACCACCTTTATGCTCCTTTATCTCCACCCAAACAGTACCTCACGCCTCAACACTTTCTCACTTTCCAAAAACCCGCTTTGCACTTTGCAAACACACTCACACACAAACAACCATGGATCCAGACGCATTCACCGCCAGCCTATTCAAGTGGGACCCGCGCACCGTCCTCCCCACCACCGGACCCTTACGCCCCCCACTCCTCGACTACGCGGTGGCTCCACCACCAGCTCCGGCAGCAGTCTACCACCCGGCGCGAGCACCTAGGGAGATTGGAGGCCTGGAGGAGCTCTTCCAAGCCTACGGAATCAGATACTACACGGCGGCGAAGATAGCGGAGCTCGGTTTTACGGTGAGCACGCTTGTGGACATGAAGGACGACGAGCTCGACGACATGATGAACAGCCTCTCCCAGATTTTCCGCTGGGACCTCCTCGTCGGCGAACGCTACGGCATCAAAGCCGCCGTCCGAGCTGAGCGGAGGCGCCTCGACGAGGAGGATATGAAACGCCGCAACCTCCTCTCCACCGACACCACAACCAACGCTCTCGATGCTCTCTCTCAAGAAGGTGCGCACAACACAATAGACACAAGTTTGACTAATTTGTATATACAGTTATTTACTACTGTTATATCAAACTACTGTTCTTACTATGAATAATTTTTTTTCTTATGATATTAATTTGATGTGATTATTGACTGTGGAGAGAAGGTGTGAATAAATTTGTAGGTTTATCGGAGGAGCCGGTGGTGCAACGGGAGAAGGAGGTGGTGGGGAGTGGAGGAGGGAGCACGTGGGAGGTGGCTGTGGTGGCGGAGGAGAGGAGGAAGAAGCAGAGGCGGAGGTCGAGGATGAAGCAGCACGGTGATGACAACGAGGAAGGGGAAGACGAGGAAGGAGAGGATGATGATGAAGGGAACAACAACAGCGGTGGTGGAGGAGGTTGTGAGAGGCAGAGAGAGCACCCGTTTATCGTGACGGAGCCTGGGGAGGTAGCACGTGGCAAGAAGAACGGTCTTGACTACCTGTTTCACCTCTATGAACAGTGTCGTGAGTTTTTGATTCAGGTTCAGGCTATTGCTAAGGACCGTGGTGAAAAATGCCCAACCAAGGTAACTAACATGCTTTGCACATTTCTTTCCTTTTCTGTTTTGGTTTGTTTTGCTTCTCTTTTCCGTTTCAACGTGTTTGTTAACCGTGACACGTTTCACGCAACACGTGACAAGTCAGGGACTCTCTTGATGGGGTCCCATTTTTGTGTCCCCATGATGAGGTGAACGAAATATCCGGTCACAAGAGTGAACCCTACCTATAACTAACTCCAAGAGCATAGACCAGCACAATCACCCACAAGTCAAAATCATGCATGTACCTCATGACTCTTACATCCACCGGGTCCTTGCATGTTCTCATAATAATCTCAAGTCTCAACTCCACCAGACATTTTCTTCTATCTATAATTCATTAAATATTAAGAATCGACACATTTTCTTTCATCTATAAGTATAACTCATTTAATATTACATCTATTACCTCCCAGGGTTGCATGCATATTTTCATAACATATTCTTTAATATATATAACTGATTTAATATTACATCTAATATTTGTCTCATATTTTCACCAATTATAATCTTCAACAATTGGTAACCATTTTTTGTTGAATAGGTGACAAATCAGGTGTTTAGGTATGCGAAGAAGGCTGGGGCGAGCTATATTAACAAGCCAAAGATGAGGCACTACGTGCACTGCTACGCGTTGCACTGTCTGGATGAGGAGGTGTCGAATGAACTGAGGAGGGGTTTCAAGGAGAGAGGGGAGAACGTAGGCGCGTGGAGGCAAGCGTGTTACAAGCCGCTGGTGGCGATTGCGGCGCGTCAGGGTTGGGACATTGATGCAATTTTCAACGCGCATCCTCGTCTTTCGATATGGTACGTGCCAACCAAGCTCCGCCAGCTGTGTCACGCTGAGAGGAACAGCGCCGCCGCTTCTAGCTCCGTTTCTGTTGGCAGTGCTCACCTTCCTTTCTAAATTAAATTGTGTTTTAGTGATCTAGTAATAGATGTAGGAGTATCAGTGTAGGTAGGAAGTTGAGTACTCATCTACGGGGTATTATCAAATTAATTAACGAAGGGCATGTAGTGATCGACGGGACTTGTTTTAGCTATGAAATACTTCTTGATAAGGTATCTGTTAACACCAAAATTCTCAAGTTTAAAAATTAACAATTAGTAATTTGGTGTACATAAATGTTTGACATATTTCAGTGTAGTCTAGTTTCTATCTCCATTGCAAAATTATTGTCAAACATATATGTATTAGTCGAAATTATGTGTTAACATGTTTGGTGTCAAAGAATGCAAGGGTGATTCTATAATTCAAGTTTCATGTTGCTTGTGGTGTTAAGATATACTATTCGACCATTAGTCATGGAATTATATAATCACTATGCTTATGTTTTCCAAGGTCGAAATATTGTAATCTTAAGCTAAGGTGTTTGAAGTCTTTGGAGCAATATTTTGACATGCTTATTTTGAGTAATTAGACAAGTTCTTCGACCTGTTGAGAATCAATTCAAATTGTATAATGGTTAGTTGGGCCTAATAGTTAGTTGGGTCTAATGGGCTTAGTTAGAAGATGCCATTAGCATTGGTAAGTTGCCAAGTGCAATGGCAGTTAGTGTTGTATCTGTGTAATTGTAATCGTGTGTGTGTAATGTTTGTAGCAAGTGTTTGTGGCACTATAAATACTACAGCAATGAATGAATAAAGTAGAGAGAAATTTCATTCTGCAATTATTTTCTTTCATCTTCTGAGTTGTTTCTTTCATTGTGAGCTAACAGAGTGGTATCAAGAGCTTTTATGATCTAGGGTTTGAAAGGGGAAATTTCACAATTTCTGTGAGTCCTTGCTTCCTCTTCCTCAAGCTGAGGCTTTGTGAGGAAGGTTCTGCGTGCGGTGCTGCAATTGGGTGCGCGCGGTGCTTCGTTTGGCTGTGTTCGGTGCTTCAATTGGGTGCATGTGGTGCTTCAATTGGGCTCTTCAATTTCTGTGATTGTGGGTTCCTCGTTGGTGTGAAGAATGGCTAGTAACAGCAATCTTCTGACAAATCTACCAGTCTTTGATGGCAAAAGCTGGGATCAATGGAGCAAGAAGATGCGTGTCATCTTCAATGTTCAGGATGTGGGTGAATATGTTGATAATGGCTACACTCCATTGGAGGCGGATCCTACACCAGAACAACGAGCAGCCTTCAAGGAGAGAAAGAAGCAAGATTAGAAAGCACTGCTCTACATTCATCAATGTGTTGATTCTAAAATCTTTGAGAAGATTTCTGAATCAGTGACGTCTAAAGAAGCCTGGGATCTGCTGAAAAAGTTCTATGGTGGTGATGATAAAGTGAAGAAGGTGCGGCTTCAGGTTCTACGAAGGCAATATGAGACACTGCACATGATGAAGAATGAGTCAGTGGTTGAGTATTTCACAAGATTGGTGGTTCTGGCCAATCAAATGAAGAACTGTGGTGATGAATTGCCAGAAATTCGTTTGGTAGAGAAGGTACTTCGCACTTTACCTTCTAAATTTGATATCATAGTCACTACTTTAGAGGAGACAAAGGATCTCAGTACCATGAGATTAGAAGATCTTCAAGGAACCTTAGAAACCAGGGAACTCAGAATTTCTGAAAGGGAAGCTGATGATGAACATGAACGTGCTTTGTTCATTCAATCCAAGAAGAATTCCTCTTTTGAAGAAAGGAAAAAGAAGTGGAAAAAGGGTAAACAAAAATTTCGTGGCAAAGAAGATTCCTCATCAAAGGACCAAGGTGGTGAAGATGATAAATTAGACAACAAGAAAGGTGTTGGTCATGAAAAAATCAAGAAGAAATTTGATAAGAGCAAGATTCAATGCTTTAAATGTGAGAAATTTTGTCACTTTGCTTCTGAATGCAATAGTGGTAAAGGGGGTCTTAGGAAGAAGCAACAATCCAAGAAAACTGATGAAGAAGCACATCTTGCACAGGGTGATTCAGATACTGAACCACTTGTGATGGTGATTACAACCAATAAGGATGAACAAACTTCAGATGTTTGGTACTTGGACACAGGGTGCTCCAACCACATGACAGGCCATAGAGAATGGCTTAGTGACTTTGATGCCACCAAGAAGACACAAGTCAGTTTAGCAGACCATAGTAAACTTACTGCTGAAGGAAAGGGAACAATTTCTCTTGTAACACCAGGTGGCAAACCTGCACTTGTGAAGGAGGTTTTCTATGTTCCACATCTGAAGTGTAATCTGATTAGTGTTGGCCAGCTAGTAGAAAAGGGTTTCTCAGTGACAATAGACAAAAGGGGGCTGAGATTGTTTGATCCGAAGGGGAAGTTTGTGCTCAAGTCAGTTTTATCCAAGAACAGGACCTTCAAGGCTAACATAACCACTTCAGCTCCTCAATGTCTATTGACAACTTCTACAAATCAGGAGGCGTATCTCTGACATCAAAGGTATGGACATTTGAACTTTAGAAGTTTAAGTGATTTGAGGTCTAAAAGTCTGGTTTATGGTATTCCTAAGCTTCATGTACCAGATAGAGTTTGTTCTGTGTGTCTAGCTGGGAAACAAACTCGCTTGCCATTTGTAAAGAGTATTCAATTGAGAGCTCAGCATGTTTTAGATGTGGTTTCTTCAGACATTTGTGGACCATTTAAGGTACTTTCACTAGGGTGTAGCAAGTATTTCATTACCTTTATAGATGAGTTCAGTAGAAGGATCTGGTTATATCTCATCAAGCTTAAAAGTGAAGCTTTTTCCTGTCTTCAAAAGATTCAAAGCTGAAGCAGAAAAACAGAGTGATAAGTACTTGAAGAAACTCAGAACTGATGGTGGGGGGGAATACACCTCAAGAGAGTTTGCAAAATTTTGTGAGGAGCAAGGGATTCTTCATGAAATAACAGCCCCTTACACACCTCAACATAATGGCCTTGCAGATCGAAGAAACAGAAGTCTGGTTGAAATGGCTAGAAGCATGCTGAAACAAAAACATCTTCCTTCAAGTTTCTGGGGAGAAGCAGTGTGTACTGTAGCCTATGTACTGAATAGGTGTCCTACTAAGAGTTTAAATGGCAAAGTACTAGAGGAAGTATGGTCTGGCATCAAACCAAGTGTAGGACACTTAAGGGTATTTGGTTCATTAGCCTACAAACATGTTCCTGATGCTAAAAGAACCAAGCTGCAAGATAAAAGTGAGCCAGTGATATTGGTGGGTTATCATGCTACTGGGGCTTACAGATTGTATAGTCCAATGACTCAGAAATTTCTTGTTAGTAGAGATGTTTTGGTCTGTGAAAATGAGGAATAGAACTGGCAAAAAGGTGGTGATTCAGATCAGATTTTACCAATTCACATTCAAGAATTTGAAGATCATGATGTTACTCATGATCCAGTTCCTAATGAAGCTAATGATGATCAGCAAGGTGGTCAATCGGATGCCAATTATCAACCAGAAGCTGATTCTGATATGGATAGTGGGTCAGACAATGAACCACCTGACTTTTTTGATGGTCAAGGTTCTGGTTCAAGCAATCTGCAAAATGTACAGCTTGCTACTAGACCTGTGAGACAGAAGAAACTTCCTACTAGGTTCCATGACTTTGAAATTGCAACTGACAATGCAGTCACCGAAGAAGGAGAGTTGATTCAGTATGCAATGCTAGTAGATTCTGAACCTATTGGCTACAAAGAAGCCCTGAAGGAACAAGTTTGGCATGATGCTATGACTGATGAACTCAGAGCTATTGAGAAGAACAATAGATGGAAGTTAGTCAATTTGCCTGCTGGTAAAAAGCCTATAGATGTCAAGTGGGTCTTCAAAGTTAAATTGTCTCCAAAGGGTGAAGTAATAAAGCACAAAGCTAGACTTGTTGCAAAGGGGTTTTTGCAGAAACCTGGAATTGACTGCTTTGAGGTCTTTGCACCAGTGGCAAGGCATGAGACAATCAGGCTTGTGGTTGCTTTAGCTTGTGGGAGAGGATGGTCCTTGTATCACCTTGATGTGAAGTCAGCCTTCCTAAATGGACCACTGCAAGAGGAAGTATATGTCTCACAACCTCCTGACTTTGAGATTAAAGGGAAGGAGGACATGGTTTACAGGTTAGATAAAGCTCTTTATGGACTTAAACAAGCTCCAAGAGCTTGGAATAAAAAGATAGATGCTTTCTTTGTAGAACATTCTTTCAAGAAGTGTTCAGTTGAATATGGCATGTATGTTAAGCACTATAAAGGCAAGAATCTTCTATTGGTATGATTGTATGTCGATGATCTTCTGATTACAGGAGACTCCATTCATGACATAGACAAGTCGAAGGTGCTTCTCAAGTCAGAGTTTGAAATGACTGACTTGGAAAAGGTAGCTTACTTTCTAGGAATGGAATTTCATTACACTGATAAAGGTGTGTTGCTGCATCAAGGAAAGTATGTGAGAGAAGTTTTGGGAAGGTTCAAAATGTCTGATTGTAATCCTTCAAGGACACCAACTGAAGTGATTCAGAAGTTTGATTCAACTGCTGAAGAGAGGGTTGATGCAACTGAGTACAAGCAGTTGGTTGGATCTTTGAGGTATTTGTGTAACAGCAGGCCAAACATTTTCTATGCAGTTGGAGTTTTGAGCAGGTTCATGAGTGAGCCTCAGAAATCTCACTTACTTGCTGCCAAGAGGGTACTGAGATATGTTAAAGGTACCAGTGATTTGGGGATCTGGTTCCCTATGTATGGAGGACAAGGTAATGTTGATTTGTATGGTTTCTCTGACTCGGACTGGTGTGGTGACAAGTTGGATAGAAGAAGTACCACTGGTTACTTGTTTATGTTTCAGGGAGCTCCAATCTCTTGGGTCTCGAAGAAGCAGCCAGTGGTTGCACTCTCCTCATGTGAAGCTGAATACATAGCTGGTTGTTATGCAACATGTCAAGCTGCCTGGCTGAGTGCTTTACTCACTGAGCTTGGAGTACAGTTAGAGGGTTCAGTATGCTTGAGGATTGACAACAAATCAACCATTAACCTTGCCAAGAATCCAGTGGCTCACGGAAGGAGCAAACACATTGAAACAAGATTTCATTTTATTAGAGAACAAGTTGAGAAAGGAAGACTGAAGCTTGTTCATTGTGGAACTCTTGATCAAGTTGCTGACGTGCTGACTAAGGCAGTGAAAGGGGACCAATTTGAAAAAACTGAGACAGGAATGTGGTGTTGTCTCTATTGCTGACATTTGAATTGAGGGAGAGTGTTGAGAATCAATTCAAATTGTATAATGGTTAGTTGGGCCTAATAGTTAGTTGGGTCTAATGGGCTTAGTTAGAAGATGCCATTAGCAATGGCAAGTTGCCAAGTGCAATGGCTGTTAGTGTTGTATCTGTGTAATTGTAACCGTGTGTGTGTAATGTTTGTAGCAAGTGTTTGTGGCACTATAAATACTACAGCAATGAATGAATAAAGTAGAGAGAAATTTCATTCTGAAATTATCTTCTTTCATCTTCTGAGTTGTTTCTTTCATTGTGAGCTAACACGACCAAGACAGGCAGCAAGCAGAACTGAAGATGGCATTTAGCAAATGTGGAGTTACTAGAAGTTACAGGATCAAAGGTTCTAGAATAGGAAGTTATTTTTATGTTTGAATATTAACCGTATGATTATGTTAGCAGTTTTATTTCAGACATTATAAATAGTAGGTTGTAACTAGGAATAAAGCAGATTTCACACGTCTAGGCTCTTAGACTCTGAAAGCCAACAAGTCAATCACATAGAAAAATGGCAATTAGGAGATCATGAGTATGATTGTGGTGTAATCTCATCTACTTTTTATTTCAATTCATCTTGTTTCATCTTTTCTTCTTTTTTCTCTTTTATTTTTCCTTCACTTGTCTCAATTTCTTTACTTCATCTTGTTCTTCATGAAAAAATCTGGAATTGACACTCAAACACCTGCGTTAAATTCTTAATTTTTTTTGAATATTTTTGCTGCGGTTTGTTTGTTGTTCGGGAAATATGTGTTTGAACTATAAACCAAACACAATTGATCTTAATCTTTCACACAAAAACAATAGAAAAAAAAGTAAAACCAAACTTTCTTAGCGTAGAAATAAATGTAAAAGCGATGATGCCTGGATTGAAAATTAAACTTAGTACATTGCATTGAGTAGCCGCAAAAGATGACATATTTGAGATAGCAACATAAAGTGCCCCACGAGCGATGACGGAAAGCGTGGTCGACGATGTGGGTTTGAAGGCCGAAAGCCCGAAACTAAGGTCAATTACATGCAAGAGAGCGTAATGACTTATTCACGAACGCAATTAATTAATAAGCTCAAAAGTAAAAATAAATGTTGAACAAAGAAATCCATCAGAAAATGATAGATTAAAAAATTGTGTTTATCACCTGATCAATATTAATAACTGTAATTTTAAAACATTCTAGATGAGTATTTGCAGTGGTGTAATTCTTTAAGTGGAAGATGGTAAAAAAAGTGCTCCGCGCGATACTATTAAAATGAGAGGGTCTGATTTGGAACTATTTAGTCAATTACTTGAGATTTAAAGGGCTAATTGTAAAGGACAAATTAAGGTAAAATGTATGGAAAAAATGTCTCATAGTTAATTATTTTTTGAAGGTTACATATTAATAGTTCCTTCTATTGTTGATTTTAAGAGGTTCTAACAACACATCCTTTTAAAAACACAGCCCAACACACACATATAGCATTGTTGCATCACATGAGGAGATTCATGCACAAAACCCACAAATGTCAGTGGGTCTCATAGTGCTGATAAGCACCAAAAACAATTGTTTGTGAGGGTTTTGGGCTCGTGCCATACTTCCTCGGACTACATATGCATGCAATCGAACGATGGTGATTAGTTGTAGTAGAAATGGAATCATGTGTGCGCACAACTTGAACCCCTCAAGGTAGAGGAGAGTCAGACTAAAAATAAAAGAAATTTTTACATAAAAGATATAACTAAAGCAGAGAGATGGAGTGCCAAGAAGATGAAAGAAGAAAAAGCAAAACCCTAGATTCGAGCATGGAAACTAAAGCAAAACCCATAGAGAAATTGAAGATGACAGAGAAACCAAAATCAACAGAAATCAAACCAACCTGAGATTTACAAGAGAATGGGGCAACAACCTTCAAAACAAACGGGGCAGTTATGATGCATTGCCCCTTCGACAAAGAGGTGACTGTCTTTGAGTAGCAACAACCTTCGCAAAGAAACATGAAAGCAACGATCAAGTAGGTAAGGCTTTTTAAAACAACCGAATTTTTATTTACTAAAAAAACCAAATAAAAGAAAAGTTTTACTCACCGGCTCGCCGCACTTGTAGCAGTGGAAGAAATTTTCGTTGCCTCCAGACTCCAGTCCTCTATTAAAATTTTTATGAATCAATCAGTCTGAATTCTGACAAGGAGAACAGAGATTATATTGAAATTTAAAATCATAGGCAAAAACAGAGAACATGTACAACTGTACAAGGAGGAGAGTCAAATTATGAATAATGTCATGTATAATATCCCCAACATTTCGAGGCAGAATAATCCAAGACATAACAACGGCTATTTTAATAACATAGAAAGTTAAGAAACTGTTGGAACACAAGAGACTGGTTTAAAGCATGAAGAGAAATACCCTTAAAAGGGGACTTACTCTTGCATATATGTTTTGTGCATCAGTAGCAGGAACATTAGTTCCTCTGATTTCGGATATAAATTAGGAGCTGCATAATCTTTTAGCTCTAGGGAAGAAATAGAATTAACTTGTGTAAAACAATTGCGTGGGAGGCATGCTCGTCTATTCTCGTCATTGTTGCTTATGGGCATAGAAATCCTCATGTTTTTAAAGTCCTACATAATAAAATCATGATCAGAATCCCACATAAGTAAACAACATAACTCAAAAATTCTGAAGGAAGAATAGAAATGTACCTAAGCACTAGCTAGCAAGTAGCAAATTTTTTTCTTTGTATGAGCATAGAAAGTTAAACAGTCATTAGAGCATAGATCAACCTCGGTTAATATGATCCTGAGGTTGCTGGAGGTTCCTACGATCCTGAGGTTGCTGGAGGTTCCTACGTCCTGCTCTTGTAAGTTCACATTACTACCATTGCCAGAAAATACTAGCTAACTACTATAACAATTCAATGGCCTGAATTCATAAAATTACAATATTAACACATACAAAAATGAAGAGTCATCACCATAGTGGTTCAAGACTACTAATTAGTAAACAATGTCTTCATAATGTCATGGCATGGGGAGAGAAAAAATCAGAAAGGAACTAGACAAACTTCTTGAGTAACAATTCAGATGATTGATTTCAACTCTGAAAAGGTATGCTCAATATTTATTCACAAGATAAGATGATGAAATGAGAACTACCTAGCTTAGAGTACTAGTACTTAGCAGTTAATTTCAAGTTGTCCATGTATACTTACCTCGTCCTCGTTGGAATCGATTGAGCACGCAACCAAAATCATAACAAAACCCTAGATTGAAGAACTTATCTCCCAAAATGTTAGAATCGATTGAGCACGCAACCAAAATTAGTGGAGATCTTGGATCGAGAAACTCACCTTCCACATTTTCTGAAAGAGAAACAAGAGAATCTCACCTTCACACATGATTTCCATCACCTTTTCGCTCTCACCTTCAACCGAACCTTCAGATTTCAGGGAATGGTGGTGGCTTCAGTTCAGTGAGTCCAAAATGGAAGAATAGGTTTCAGTGGCAAACGAGCGGGAAATAAAGTTGCGTGCGCCTCGCAGGATTTGGACTTCTAATGGCCGGTGTAGAGAAATCATTACCGACCCCTCTCTACTTAACACAAATCTTTCAATTTTGTGATTAAATTAGCGGCAATGTTATTGCTGCTATACAAATGTCGCTGAAGGTGATTTTTGTTGTAGTGACTTGATTGTCTTTTTCATGTCTTCCCTTTGAAGTTGCGCGTGCAAAAGGGTTGCTATTATTTTCGAATAATGTTCCATTCAAATTTTTCTTAGATTAAGAAGAAAAAGAAAAGTAAGAGAGAGAAAATATGAGATGTGATAGATAACAAGATGAGAGAGATATGAATAAAAATAATTGAAAATGAAGTGTGTATATATCATTGTTTTTTTTTTAGATGGTGTATATATCCAGGGCCGGCCCTGGGCCTGTGCAAGCAGGCCCACAGCTCAGGACCTCCAAAAAGAAGGTCCCAAAAAAAAATTCAATTTTTTTTACAGCGGTTGTCCTTAAAGAACCGCTGTAAATAATCTATCTTTTACAGCGGTTCGGACTGCTGTATAGTCTTTTACAGCGGCGAGCTCTACAGCGGGTACGAACCGCTGTAAAAGGCTTTTTTTTTGCGTAGTGTTCTCGTTAAAGTTTCTCAAAAAAAAAATTAGGGATCCATTTTTATTATTTACCCAGGGCCTCCACAATATGGGGACCGGCCCTGTATATATCATTGTTTATTATTTCCTTAACGTGTTTTGAGCAATTTAATTTGGTTAATAAGTAATTTTGCATGAGGATATATAATCAAGTTTTGTAACCTCTTTGGTTCAAGTTCAAGACACACAATTTACAAGGTACGTGTTATAAGCACTTTATGAATAGTAGCTATGGTTCCGGTTTTTAAAGTAACTAGGATTATGTTCCGTTGCCGTGCGATGCACGGACGAGCGATTCTGTGTGTTATGATTTTTAATTCAATGATTTATAAAATTAACAAATTTATTTATACACCATTAACTTTATCGAAACATTGGTGATGTTAAACTAATTATTAACTTTAGTGTATATAGTATATAAAATATATGGATTTAAAAACAAATTTCATATTTCTGTTTTAAAAACAGATTTTAGAGAACAGAAAAAAGTTGTTTTTGTTTTTTGTTTTATTATTTTATTTCCAAAACTATAAAAACACGGAGAACAACTTTTTCATTAATGGCAAAGTTGCAATTTTTCACAAAATGTTTAATCGTGAGAAGCCTCTGACGCTGACAAACACACTGAACAGAGCAAGGTGAGACCAGTTGGGCAATGAAGATCATATCCACCCTCATTGTTGCTGCAATGGTTTATGGTGCTTTTCATGTTCTTGACGGTGTGGCGTGGCCGAGATGATGATTTTAGTGTGATGAGCAGGGAGACAACGGAGGATCGGGTGGTGCAGGCACATGCTGAGCTCGAACCGTAGCAGGGCTTCAGAAAGTAGAAAAATGAATCCAAAATAGGGTCTTCATAGGGTAGAAAAAAGTTTTGCTGTTTCATAGCAATTCTCTCTGAAAAATCTAAAATTTCTAATCCTATTCATAAGCATATGATTTGATTCTCCAAATATCTATTCACTGATTCCACTCTACCCAATTTCTCAGATCCAGGTTCCTCTCTACTGCTTTTTCAAAACAAAACAAAAATACAATCTTCACCTCTGTCTCCTCGTACCCTCTTCAATTTTCAGCTTCCTATTAACGTTTTGAATTTGATCCTTTTGATGACCTCTTGCTTTGATAATCCAGAACATGTCTCTTCCTTTTTGTCAATTCAAGCATGCTTCTGGATCGAACCATGGAAAAATCTATTGTCTGCGCCACACACACACTTAGAGGAGCGGAATGGGTGGCTTTGGGGAACAGTGGGTTGGGTTCGACCTACAAGGCTATCAACCATGGCGAGTGGATTGTCTAGGTTATCTTTTTACAGAGAAGTATCCAGAGGAGAATATTGAGGGGAAGAAACGCTTCTTTTTTTCCTTTTTATCCAATAAATTCATAAAAGAAATTTAGCATAATCAAACAAGTTTTTTGTTTTTTATTTTTAAAATATGATTTCAGAACAAATTTATCAAGCAAGATTTTATATTTTATAATTTCAAAATCTGTTTCTAAAATAGGATTACCAAACAGATTTTTTCTTTGCTTTTTCCTCAAAAGTAGTTTTTAAAATTTGATTTATAAAACAGTTTTTAAAAACAAAAAAATCAAAACAGAATCAAACAGGAAAATAAAAACAACCTATCAAACAAGTTTTTTTGTTTTTAAATTTTATAAAAACAAGAAAATTGGAAACTGTTTTTTAATCAATAAATAAAAAACAACCTATCAGACAAGTTTTTTTGTTTTTAAATTATATAAAACAGAAAACAGTTTTTAAAAATAGAAATCAAACAATAAGTAAAAATTAATTTAAAGATTATTTATACAAAATTAATTTTACTTAATATTTAAAATAATAAATGCTGAAAAAGGGAGAAAACCGGTCAAAACTAAAAAAAACCGGCTCCAGCCAGTCAAAACCGGTCTGGAACCGGTCAACAACAGTTGGATGACCTGCCCAGCAGGTCACCCACTATATAAAGTTCATTCCACTCTTTCTCACCCCAAAAACCCTAGCCGCCCACCTCTCATCTCTCATTCTCTCTGAAACGTCTTCGTCCTCCTCTCTTCTCCTCTCTTCTTCTCACTTCTTCTTCTTCTTCTTCCTCCCTTTCTCCTTCTCATCTTCCCGTTCTCCCCCTCATCCTCTCTTCCCCTTCTTTTTTCCTCTTCTTATACTGTTCTTCAAACCCGATTCTTCTTCTTCCTCATTTTCGCCCCCAACCGATCCAAAACCCTAACTTTCACCCCCTGCCGATCGAAAACCCTCATTTTTCTCCAAAACCGAGTCAAGAAGCACCTGGATCGGAGATTTTTAAAATGATTTGATGCATGCAAGGCTCGTTGCTATCCAAGCAACGATTTTTTCACCAAAATCCGAGGGAAGAAGCACCTGGATCAGACATTTAAGGCTCTGAGGTATGTAAAAATCAAATTTTTACTTGATTTTGTTTGTTTAAAATTTGCACTAACTGATTCCCTCTCCTCTCCCTTCCAGATCATCTCCCTGTCAACCAAACTGGACTTGCAAGCCACTGAAGATGAAATTTTTTTTTTCCATGTAAATTTCAATATTCTGTGTAAAAGAACGATTTTTTATTGTAAAGTTTGATTTTTTATGTAAAGTTTGGATTTTTATTAATATTGCTATAAGATGTATGCTAAATGCTAACCTCTTTAATGCTTCCTTCCTTTCTCCTGCTTGTTGATGCAAGTTTGCCTCTACTTCTCCTTCTACTTTCTCATCACCTTCTATTCTGCTTTATACTCTGGTTGATGCAAGCTTCCTCTACTTACTTTCTCCTCTGACCTTCCAATTAATTCGAACAGTGAGAAAGTGAATGATGGGAGTAGAGTAGAGTCATGGAAGGTGGTACGGCTGATTGAACAGGTGAACACGGGGAAGGAGGAAAGTGATGCATGAATAGTGCAATGAATAGTGCTTTTAGCTGGAATCAGGACTTTGAAAATAGCCTTTAGATTAGCAGTTGAAATCAACGGTCAGGATTTCATTTCCCTTATGAATAGTGCTTTTCAAACTGCCCGTTAAGTAGATGTAGATATGGACACATTAATTTGGTTGTAATACACGTGCAAGAGAAGGTAGGGACGGTTGTACGTGTTTTGTCCTTAATTTCCAGATTGCTCTTATAAGATGATTTCACAACAATGCAAGAACAAGATTCACACTCTACCAATTATCCACATGCATATATAATTTATTGGTACCAATAGTTTTTTTTTTCTTCCTATATATAAAAAAAGGTTGTCTAAATAACCCACTATAAAATTTGGGTTAAATCACCTATTACTCAAGTGTATCAATTATATTATAACATGTGTCTTATATTATCCACCTCACTTAATTAAACTCTTTTATTTTACAATTTCTTGATATTTAATTTATTAAATAATTTAATTACAGAATAAACCTATAATTATTTGTAATAGCATATGACTCCTTTTGTAAGAAATACCCCAAAATCCCTAATCCTATTTTCTTCCACACTCATCTCCTCTAAACCTCTTCTACAACCTCATAGGCGAGCACGTTAGCTTCATGTAGCGTAGGTATTATTTGATGATTTAGAAAGTAAAGGCATGTGTGCTATTAGATCTGATGTAAGGATGAACAACCTCTCAACATAGAAGCTCGAAAGCCTCATCTATTGAATATTACTAATTACTAATCCTTCTATTTTACTGTTTGATTTAAGATCGAAATGACCTTAAATATTACATTGTTACATCTTGTTTCTAATTAATATGTGTTGTTTGCACACGAAAGCAAACAATCCCACATCAATGAAAACTGGGTATTTTTCTTTTCCAGGAAAAAACGTTCAGAGGAGATGAGGGTGGACGAAAAATGGGATTAGCGATTTATTTGGGGGTTTTTTTTTACAAAAGGAGTCACATGCTATTACCTAAAATTATAGGTTTATTCTGTAATTAAATTATTTAATAAATTAAATATTACAAAATGTAAAATAATTAAAAGAGTTTAATTAAGTGAAGTGGATAATATAAGACACATGTTATAATATGATCGGTACACTTGAGCAATGGGTGATTTAACCCAAATTTTATTATGGGTTACTTAGACAACCCCATAAAAAAAAAAAGTTAATTTTTATACTTATCCCGTGCAGTTTTATTCTAGAATGTACTTATTAAGTAGCTGGCGCGTACGCGTTTTTGGCCGTCCTTCTCAGAAGCTTCAAGTTTAAATCTTATATGTTTGTGTTCATACTGCTTCTGCTGCTTATATATGTGTGTATATCATGTATATTTAGATATATGCTGTTTGATTTGGTGCTTTAATTCAGACACGTACGTGTAAAGAGCTTAACACAACACCAAATCTTTCATGCTGATTAATATTCCTTCTGCTCAACCCTTTTCCACTTATTTCCTTTTCATCTTATTCTGCTTCTGCTCTCTTTGTGATTAGTTACCTCAGATCCCGAGTCATAGAAGTTTAATATACACCGCAAGTTAAAGTTGAAGCTAGCTTTTGGATCCTTCAAAACCTGTAAGTATTTTTTGGTGAAAAAATCTGAAATGAAAAACTATCTAGTTCTTTTTTTTTTTTTTTTATCAGCAAAATGTATATGTATAAATATAAAAAGGGCACTAGGGGTGCCCCAACTCCTTCATACTGCTTGATCCTGAAAGTTTACTTTCGTATGTATAATGTTATTGTGGACATTTGCATAATTTAGACACCTCCCATGCATATCCTCAGAGAGTGAAAGAAAAGTAAAATTGACAAGAGATAGATGAAAAAAGTTAGTTTGAAAAAAATGATTGCACCTGAATATGAATAAATATGGTGTAAGAATGAAAAGAATTTGTGAAACACACTTTAACCTTGTGAAATCTCAATTTTCAACTTTTTTCTTTTTCAATTAAGATATAGGACTAATACCATACTTCTTCAAACAAAATACATTGCATAAACAACAAATATAGCAATATCATAAGGAATTAAAGAACATGAAATAACGCAACGAAGTACACAAAGAAACAAGAAGAAAAAGTGAGGGTGAATTATTGTAAAAATTGTATGGAAGTGTCCTATATTTATACCATATCCTCCTTCAATTAATGGCTACCATCCATGTCATCCCTCCAATTCCTATGAGGCTCAGAAGCAGCAGAAGAAGACGAACCTCCATACTGCATGGACAATCTCAGAAACTCTTGCTGCTGCGGAGTTAAGGGCTGAGACCCATAGAAATTGAAGTTTCCACTCCCACTTCCCTGAAATTGAAAGGGACTTGAATATGCAGCTGCTTCTTGAGAAAAGTGTGGAAGAGGCTCAACATGGTTATTAGACGCTTGTTCATTACTACTATTGCTTGACACTGTATGATGAAATTGTTGTTGATTTGTGAGGAAGCCAGCAAACTCTGCTGTGCCTTGAACTCTTTCAGGAAAGTTGAGCTTTGCTTTGCTTCCTTTGAATCTGAGAGCAGCTTCATCATAGGCAAGTGCAGCAGCCTCAGCAGTTTCAAAAGTTCCAAGCCACACCCTAGCCGCCTTCTGCGGATCGCGAATCTCTGCAGCCCATTTGCCCCATGGCCGCTGCCTCACTCCTCTATAGTGTCTTCTCCTAACACTACTCCCTTCATATACACAACCATAATGTAAATCAATAAGGAAAAATGTTAAATGATCTATCTAATATATACCAAGAAAAATATGATTTATGAATTAAAATTATCTCTTTAAATTAATTTTAGCACAAAAAAGAATAAATTGTAAATAATATGTACTAAATAGAAATATTAAAAAACACGGTTCATGGGTAAACTAATTTTTAACATATTTCACCATAGAATTGCTCTTAATTAAAACCCTAAAGGTTGCGCTAGTTGTGCAAGTAAAATTAACAAACTTCTGGACTAAGCACTTGTGAACCCTTTGGTTGAAAATCTTCTATCCCTAATTCGTGTCTCATTTCATAGAATTTGGATCTGTTGCAGCCCTGCAACAGTAAAATGATAAGTATTGTTTAACATTTTTAACTAATTTTTTTAGCTTCACATTGTAATCAATCCGAACTATTTAATATAAAAATTAAGGGTCAAGAAGCTACACAGAAAATAGCTTGCACATAATCCATGTTCTATTTCATACTACCAATTAGTATAGATATATAGATGAGGAGCTTATGCCGGCGGTTTTAAACTAACATCTTTAATTGGTGAAACAGGAAATTGAGACATCGGTCCAAACCGAACATTTTTATCCAACACTTGCCCTAGGAAAAGAGTTAAATATACAAGAAACCTACATAATTGTTGAGCCAGGCACTTACCTTGATCTTGCTGTGGTTGTTGGAATGGTTCATTCTGGGTTGAGCTGGAATGAGACGTGGTTAAAGCTTGTTCATGCATTTGAAGTGGGTTATTGTTGGTGGTGCCGCCACCAATGACTTGCGTGAGAGCTGAAACCATGGCCGACATGTCTTGCAGGGACCTTTCAGAATATATTGGAAACAAATTTTCATCTTCTTCAGAAGAACGTGTCCTTCTATCCATTTCTTTGATCCACTTTAGAAACTAATTATTGATGCATATAAATATATTGTTATATGGATATTTGTTCCAAGATTAGTTGGATCTAACATGCTAATTGCTATGTGTTGTTTGGATCGACCTCTACCAAATGTGAAGGAGAAGAAAGGAAGATAAGAGAGGGGGAGAAGCTAAGGTTTTGGTTCAATGAATTTATAAGGGTGAACGGTTTTGGTGTTGAAGTGTGAAAACAAAGAGGACAGTGGAATAAACAGCACCCACCGCCGAAAAATTAAAAGTCCTTCTGTTCTTTGCTTGCTCAAGAATTCTTCGATGCAGTGCAAGAAATTAAAACAAGAATTGTGTTAGTAGCATGCTGTATTGTTATCTATCAATTTAACATTTTTAATATACTACATGTGAAAAAGTGGTCTAAAAGGAATGTGTATGTAGTAAGAACTTTTTCTTAACCAAGAACACGTACGTGTGGCGCAATGTGTAATAAAAAAAGAAAACAGTTTTGTTCACACTTCTTTTACACTCACATTAAGAGAGATATGTGCAGAATATAGAGAAATAAAATATATGATCAGTGATACTAATTAATGTGATAGGAAATAGAGATAGAGATAGAAAAAGAAGGTGGGAGAAAATGATATGAAAAAAAAAAGTGAAATGTTAATGAAGCATAACTCTATAAAAAATGATAATGTAATTAAGAGAGATTAACATAAAAGAAAAGTGATTTTTGAAATCTCAAATAATAGGGATATCATTTAATTTGGATATCCATAGTTTGAGACGTCTTTTTACCGCCGGTTATTTGCCATCACAAATTACAGTCATAAGAAGAGGTCAAAGTAAATTTATGGGTAGTCTGAGACCATATCAAATTGTGTCATGTAAAATACGTAGAGTTTGTACCGATGAAAAGTGTTTTTGACATTTTTTATAACTCAACAATTCGTGACAGTAAAAAATAGTCACAAACTCAAATGTAGTGTGTATGCCATGCTTCCAAGGATTATCTCGCATGACCCAATTAGTGTATAGTGAATTATCTATGAAAGATTGCAACAATAATGAGGGGAAGGAATTTTTTTTCAAAATAAGTTGTGTGGAAGTAGCAGTAGAGATAAGAAGTACTACTAGTCTACTAATTCGTGTAGTAGACTAGAGATCATTAGATTATCAATAAGGTGTTGGTATGATAGTAAGTAAATTAAACCCCATAAAGGTGAAATAGTAGTTTGAATTTTATGAAAGTCGGGAGTGAGAGGCTAGTGGAGACATCTGAGCCAAAGATTGAAAAGAAGATAGTTAGAAGTAGGAATAGGAAAATTATATTCCCTACTTAAAATCGGTGATGAAAATATTATTTTTGGGTATGAAAATTTATAAGAGACTAGGAGCTTTAAACTCCCAATTGCGTTGAAAATCTTATATCCGCATGCATTCTTTTATTAAAGGTATGTTGCTACTTGCTAAGGCATGTCCTGATGCTTATAGTTTAGTTTATAATAATTACTACGCGTTGCTGCACAAGTTCAAAAAGAGACCAATGAGCCCCAACATGACATATCCACAAATTCTCTTAACTCATTTCTAAACTAGTTTGAGACTGAAAAGCAAGCACAACATCAACCTACTCCCCAACCAACACCAATATAAGAATTCACTATTTTTTTACGGATTTTTAACAAGAGTCAAAGACACTATTGGTAAAAGGGGGAGAACAATTTTAATTTAGGAATAATTATTTTATTGGCTTTTAGCATTAAGTGTTTTTTACCCTTGAAATCACTTGAGTTTGCTAAGTGTTTGAACCTATATATAAAGACAACGTTATTTTAGAAAACATAGAATGGTGCATTAGAAGACTCAGTTGAAATCATGAAAAAGTAGCACTTGTGAACCATGTTGGGCAAACTAAAAGGAATACATAAGAAAGTTTCAGTTGGAACTATATAAAGATAGGTTCTCATGGATCGTCATCAATATCAGAACTAAGGATCACCCAATAAAAAAACTCAGAAGTCATCATAAAAAAATTCAGTCAAAGAATATATTGAGAAATCTACTTTTTTTTTTTTTTGGGTACATCGGAAAACAATATAAAAGAGAAATCTACTTTTGAAGAGATGGAAGCTCTAAAGTCTAAAGTGTAAAGACAAGTATGCATTATTAAAAACGAGAAGCTGAAATACTGGAAACAATGTGTTGCAGAGTAACAGAGAATGAAAACGAAGAAGAAGAGAATAGAATTTCAACTGATTGAAGAAAAATGATTCAGTTAGTTACACAAGGTTTAACCATCTACTATTTATACTACATAACTGACAGTACACTATAACTATCATACTACTCTACACACTATAGCCTTCTCCTCATTCTGTTATAATCGCCTCAACTCCTTGCTTAGCTGGAAGCTGCTGAGCTGTCAATGTGCTGGCTGATGACATGGGCTTAGTCTCCTTACTATCTTCTTCTGATTCATGGTGCTTATTTGTTAGCCTCCCACAAGCTGAAGCATGGTAGATATCTAACATGCTAAGCTTGCTTAACAGAAAAGTGAAAGGTCCAACTGACAAAGCCTTTGTGAAGAAATCTGCCACTTGAAACTTTGAAGGAATGTGTAGCAATTTCATCAAACCAGCTTCTGATTTTTCCCTAACAATGTGACAGTCAATCTCTAGGTGCTTAGATCTTTCATGAAACACAGGATTGGCTGCAATATGAAGGGCACTTTGATTATCACAGTAGATAACTGAAGATTTAGCTGGTTCTACTTTCAAGTCGTTGAACAAATAAGCAAGCCATTGTAATTCACATGTTGCTGAAGCTAAAGCCCTATACTCTGCTTCTGAGGAAGATTTGGAAACAGTTTGATGCTTCTTGGATTTCCAACAAATGAGTGATTCTCCAATGAAGAAGCAATATCCAGTAACTGATCTCCTTGTATCCACACAGCCACCCTAGTCTGCATCACTAAAACCAACTAACTGAACTGTTGAATGTCTTGGAAAAAATAATCCTTTGCCTGGATTTCCCTTTAGATACTTAAGAATTCTTTGAGCTGCTGTGTAGTGTGCCATTGTTGGTTTAGAGAGGAACTGACTAAGTTGTTGGACTGCATATGTAATATCAGGCCTAGTTGTGGTTAAATATAGCAATCTCCCCACTAATCTTCTGTATGAAGAAACATCATCATATAATGGCCCCTCATCTTGAGACAATCTAAGAGATGGATCAAGAGGAGTAGTAACAGGTTTACTACCTAAAACTCCTGAATCAGCTAGAAGATCAAGGCAATACTTCCTTTGGCATAAGGTAATACCCTTAGCAGAATGAGCTACTTCAAGTCCCAAAAAGAATTTCAGTACTCCCAAATCCTTGATTTTAAAAGCATCATCCAAAGCCTTTTTAACATTGTCAAATTCTACTGAGGAATTTCCAGCTAGAATTATATCATCCACATAGATAAGAAGTACAGTAAAATGAGCATCTTGAGTCTTTGTAAACAGTGAATGATTTGAGTGAGCTTGCTGATATCCACAAGAGATAAGAAGACTAGTTAACTTGGCATACCACTGCCTACTAGCTTGTTTGAGGCCATATAAAGACTTGTGCAGTTTACACACCTTGCTGGGATCGGAACAAGCTACTCCTTCTGGGATTTGCATGTAAACATCTTCAAATAAATCACCATGAAGAAAAGCATTGTTAACATCTAGCTGATGCAGGAGCCAGCCATGTATAGAAGCAAGAGCTAAGACTATCCTAACTGTGGTAAGCTTAGCTACTGGAGAGAAAGTATCAAAGTAGTCAAGACCCTCAATTTGATTGTAGCCCTTTGCTACTAATCGAGCTTTATACCTCTCAACTGAGCCATCTGCCTTTCTCTTTATCTTGTATACCCACTTATTGCCAATAGGAACCACATTAGGAGGTAAAGAAACCAAACTCCATGTCCCATTTGCCTCTAAAGCTGAAATTTCTAGATTCATAGCCTCAATCCAGCATTTATGATGTGAAGCCTCAGCATACGATTTTGGTTCAGACTCAAGGGATAAAGACATGGCATATTGATGATGAGAAGAAGACAAATGAGAAAAGGACATATAACTAGAGATAGGATACTTACTCTTGGAAGATGTTGGAATGGTTGCACAAGAGGAAGAAGGACATATGTAATCCTTGAGATGAGTTGGTTGATGTCTAGTTCTAGTGGAGTTTCTTCTTGTTGCTGCAGGCATGGGAACAATCTTTTCTGCAAGGATTGATTCTGAGGTCACTGGAGTGATATTTGATGAAGCAAAATCAGCAGCATCTGAGATGAAAGTATCTTGGAAGGAAGAGTCAGATGCATCTGAGATAGGGTCCAAGTCAGAATTCTTGGTGAGAGGGATATCCCAAGATGGAGCTCCTAAGTGTTGATAGGGTAAGATGTGATCATAAAACACAACATTCCTAGTAACACTCAGAGATCTGCTCAATATATCTAACACCTCATAACCCTTAGTTCCACTCTTAAAACCCAGGAATACACACTTCCTTGCTCTTAGGTCTAACTTGTGCCTATTATTCTGCAGTGTAGGCACATAACATAGGGAACCAAACACTTTAAGCTCTTTCAGATCAGGTGGTATATGATATAGAAGCTCATAAGGTGACTTATTCTGTAACACCACAGTAGGTACCCTATTGATCAAATAAACTGCATGTTGCACTGCATAATTCCAATACTGTTAAAGTCTCACATTGGCTAGAGATGTGGCCAAGCAATTGCTTATATATGGTTGTGCAAACCTTAACTCTTGAGCTAGCTTTTGGGTTAAGCAAGGCCTCCTTCATGGTATCAGAGCCAATGGTTGTTTGACCATGGGTCTGTGCCCCTATCCTAGATCCATTTGTTGTGGAGACCTCCCATATTTGGGCCACCCGTTTCATTCCACGCTCCAGATGTTCTACACTGGGCGTGAGGGGGTGTGTTAGAGTCTCACATTGGCTAGAGATGTGGCCAAGCAATTGCTTATATATGGTTGTGCAAACCTTAACTCTTGAGCTAGCTTTTGGGTTAAGTTAGGCCTCCTTCAAATACTGTTTTGGCAATTTTGAGTGAAATAACAGAGCTCTACCTATATTCAAAATGTCCTAATGCTTTCTTTCCACTCTGCCATTTTGCTGTGGACATTCTACACAGGAAGTCTCATGCACAATGCCATGAGAATCATAAAAACTATGTAGAGTGAACTCAGGCCCATTATCAGTTCTAACTGTCTTTACTGTAGCACCAAACTGTGTTTTGGCATAAGCCACAAAATTCTGAACCTTGCTAGGGACTTCTGACTTGTGTTTTAACATGATTATCCACAGGTATCTTGTATTATCATCTACAACAGTTAGAAAATATTTGTGTTCATGCACTGTTGCAGTGGAATAGCGACCCCAGATGTCAAAATGAAGCAAGTCAAAAGGATTCACAGCTTTATTGAAACTTAAAGAATATGATAATCTTTTTTGTTTTGCCATATGACATACATCACACACTAAATCATTGGCTACTGCCTTATTTACATGAATATAAGGATGAGTTCTAGACATAACTAGCAACATTTCCTTTGACAAGTGACCTAACCTAAAATGCCAAAGCACTGAACTAGGTATTACATGACTAGCTGTGCCAACTGTACTGATCCTTGCTTCTGCCTTTGCTTTCAGTTTCTGTGCCTGCTCTGCTAGATCATCAACCACCACGTAATATAATCCTTCCTCTTGTTTAGCCAAACCAATCATCCTCTAGGAGTTGAGATCCTGTATCAAGGAATGTGTGGAATAAGATAGAACAACACAGGATAAATGTTCACATAGCTTTGAAGTAGAAATAATATTGAAGCTAAAATCTGGAACATAAAGGACATTAATCAAAGATAACAAGGGTGTAAAAATGACAGTTCCAGCCAATTGAGCCTTCACTGTGTTACCATTTGGAAGTTGAACACTCATAGGATTTATTTTGAAGAAAGTATGAAAAAGCTCAAGTCTGGAACACACATGTACTGTGGCTCCTGAATCTAATATCCATTCACTGCAAGCTTTTGGTAGAGGAGGTGGATAATAAGATAAGACAATTGTTGTACATTTCCCTTTGGAAGTAGTACCATGATGTGGATGAATCTGATTGATCTGATGTGGTCCTTCATGAATTCTTAGCTGATTAATGTGAGATGAACTAACAGATTGTGTGTCTGCAGTTCCTTGAATCAAATTAAGAAGTTTCTGATATTGTTCTGTTGTAAAGGTTGGTGCTGGAACAAATGTTGTAGTTGTTGTATGAGAATTATTGCCATTCAAGACATGAGAAGACTGAGAAACAGGAACTTCTGGTTGCTGAGGATCTTCATTGCAATACAAATGATCTCCATTGTTACCTTCCTCTGTCTGAAAATTATTCACAGATCCATTGTTCTGTGACCTAAAAGAGGGTGGAAGACCATATATCTTGTAGCAGCTATCAATTGTGTGGCCTATCCTCCCACAGTGTGAACAAATTCTGGTACCTCTACCAGATCCAGATCCAGATCCTGAATAATATCCCCTATTTTTGTTAGCATTAGCAGCAGATGAGAAACTATATTGATTTCCTTGAGGATAACCTCTTCCTCTACCATATCCTTGCCTATTATCAACTGCATTCAACATAGATCTTGCATCTCCTACATTCTGACCAGAATTTCCTAAACTAGCACCAGATTGTCTCTTTTGTTGTATCACCATAGAAAACACTTCATTCAATGTAGGTAAAGGTTTCATAAGGAGAATCTGAGATCTAACAGTAGCAAATTCTTCATTAAGACCAGTTAAAAACCGAATTATGTAATCCTGATCCTTGTAAATTTTAGCATTACCCTGACATGGACATCTAGCATTGCAAATGCATATAGGCAAAGGTCTAAATCCATCAATTTCTTCCCATAAGGTTTTCAATTCAGTGAAAAAATCAGTAATAGTTGAAGATCCTTGTCTCAAATTCGAAATTTCACTTTGCAACTCAGAAATCCTAATCAAATCAACTTGCGAAAAACGTTCTTTCAACTCATTCCAAACATCTATCACATTTTCAATGTAAACTAGGTTTTGTGCAATTGATGAAGAAACAGAGTTCATAATCCAGGTATGAATTAGGTTATTGCACCTTTCCCATGCGAAATAGAGTGGATGATCCGCTTCTGGAACTGGAATGCTTCCGTCAACGAATCGAAACTTGTTCTTCGCACTCAACGCTCTTCGCATTGATCGCGTCCACATTTGGTAATTTGCACTGGTAAGCTTCGGCGACACTGAAACTGTTAAAGGACCATCTCCAGGATGAACGAAATACAGACTCAAAGGATCCAGAGAAGGATCGAGAACGCCATGGTTGGATCCAGAAGCTTCTAGTTGTCCATTGTTGTTCTTCTTAGCCATAGATCAGAGCAAACGCAGCAGAGCTCAACAAGTGAGCTCTGATACCATAACTGAGAATGAAAACGAAGAAGAAGAGAATAGAATTTCAACTGATTGAAGAAAAATGATTCAGTTAGTTACACAAGATTTAACCATCTATTATTTATACTACATAACTGACAGTACACTATAACTATCATACTACTCTACACAGTACACACTATAGCCTTCTCCTCATTCTGTTATAACCGCCTCAACTCCTTGCTTAGCTGGAAGCTGCTGAGCTGTCAATGTGCTGGCTGATGACATGGGCTTAGTCTCCTTACTATCTTCTTCTGATTCATGGTGCTTATTTGTTACGGAGCAAAAATCTCACCATTAAAAATATAGCTAGCTATCCATCAATGTCACAATGTATTATGAATGTACATATATAGTTATTTCATCAGTCATCACTATGAATCATCAAGCATTCACTATAGTTCGTGGACACAAATTACACAGGTTCATTGAAGAGGATTCAAGGGAAATGCCTGTAAAGCTCATCTCTAAAAAAGATGAACCGGAGAACTGAGCTAGTGAAGATTATCTACGTTGGTGGAGGCAAGATCGACTATTGGCTTCATGGTAGCTATCCTCCATGTCCACAAGTCTCAGGAAGAGGATGGTAGGGTGCTATTTTTCTTATCAAATCTGGAATAAGATTGAGATATTCTTTGTTGCTCAAACAATAGCAAAGAAAAAACAACTAAATTTGCAGCAGAAGAACATCAAGAAGAAAGGATTTGTTAGTGAAAATATGCTCTCCATAATGCAGGCTGTTATATGCTTGGAAATATGGGAGCACCGGTAGATAAAAAATAATAATGAAAAAAATTCAAGCCATCTTTGATGGACTACCAGAATAATATGATTCATTTGTGAATTCAGCTATGTCAAAAACAGAATCTTAAAGACCGGCGGAAACAACTATTAATACACCTCATCTTTGCATAAGAAATTCTTGCATAAACTCTGTACCCTAAAATTGAGCGTGTTAGATTCATAAAGTATTAGCCCATTAACTAGTATTAATTTATTTAATACTTCCTCCGTTCCTATATAACTGGTATTTTAAGGTTGTTGCACGAGTATTAAGAAATAGCAATTAATATTCTTATTTTACTAAAATTACTATCTAACTTCCAATTAGACCTTTTATCTCTCTTATTAATTCTAACTTTTCAACTTTTCTACCACCAATAAATGAAGGGTACACTTGGTAAAGTAGAATTAATGCTCTCTTAAAACTTTAAAAGTATCAGTTATATAGGAACAACAAAAGAACCAAAATAGTATCACTTATTTAGGAACGGAGGGAGTACTATCATAACTACTAGTTTCTCCATGGGGTACCCCTTCTACACGTTAGTGCAAAAGGCCCGGCTGCCGGAAATTGCATGTTTGAAAATTTTTCTACGATTGATTATAAACCTAAAATTAAATATGGGGATAAGCTTCTGGGTGACAAAATTGATTCTAAGAAAAAAGAAGTTGATAAACATGCTACAAAAGGTCCTAGTGGATCAATACCAGTAAATGGCAGCAGTCAATCTTTGTACACCAGATTGGAAGCTCTTTCCCTTGGGTGTGTATTCATATGGCAGTCAAAAGTAGCCTGATTTACAGCCTTTTTGACTCCATAGGAAGCGAGAGAAGCAATAGAAAAGGAAGGCCACTATCCCCACCCCACTAATGTCAAATTTCTACTTAATTGAAAAACCCAACTCCCTACCTTCACATAGTAACTAAACAGTGTGTTCATGAGGCCTCTGTGCATATGGCAGCAAATAGAACATGCCAACTTGCCAGACCAATATGCCCCTCAATACTTGGACATGGATCAGCTCAGAGAATATGTATTTGCTGAATGCAGGTGGCTGACAACATTCTCTTGAGTAGAAACATTCGCCTCTGTCTGCGTAGATGACGGATAATACCCACTTCCCATTCCAGTTTGTTGACCACTGGATATCACCTCTTGTATGGCTCCTGACCTGGGGAGCGGCAGCATCATTAGATCTAAACAAAATTCACTTCACATTGGAAAGCAAAATGCACAAGTCCATAGCTCAGTAATGCTTGTTAAGAAAACAATTATGAATTTATAAATTGACTTTCATGCTTTAGTGAGGATACGGGGCAATGCTTTTTCCACTGGAATCTTAATCACAGTTTGTCATTGAATCATGTTGGAGAATTAATATAAATCCCCATCTAAGACAAAGGTTGCAGAAATAATTTAAAGGATTTCAAGGATAGGAATAAAGTTCACCCAAGAAAAGTTGAAAAAATACCCTTGATCTGAACGTGTGGCGGGGACAACTTCTTGGGGTAAGTGTGGAGTTGGAGAGTATGATGATGACTGAGCATGCGACTGCATCACAACATTGGCTTTTTGGGCTTCCTGATGTGTGTGTTGAGGATATGGTAATGATTGAGCATAATTGCTGCCCCTATTAGCCATGGAGGAGTAAGAGTCGGGTTGTTGGTTTAGGATATAGTGGTGGTTATAGTGAGGATCCCAAACCGTTTGGGCATGGCTGCTTCCTGTATTCACCACTGCAGCTGGTTGGTTAAGGATATTCTGATGTTGATGGTGAGGATCTGGCATTGATTGAACATAACCGCTATGCATAACCGTTTGGGCATGACTGCTGCCTGTATTTGCCACTGCAGAATGATAATCAGCTGGTTGGTTAAGGATATTATGATGTTGATGGTGAGGATCTGGCATTGATTGAACATAACCGCTATGCATAACCGTTTGGGCATGACTGCTGCCTGTATTTGCCACTGAAGAATGATAATCAGCTGGTTGGTTAAGGATATTATGATATTGATGGTGAGGATCTGGCATTGATTGAACATAACTGCTATGCGTAACCGTTTGGGCATGACTGCTGCCTGTATTTGCCACTGCAGAGGGATAATCAGATGGTTGGTTAAGGATATTATGATGTTGATGGTGAGGATCTGGCATTGATTGAACATAACCGCTATGCATAACCGTTTGGGCATGACTGCTGCCTGTATTCGCCACTGCAGAATGATAATCAGCTGGTTGGTTAAGGATATTATGATGTTGATGGTGAGAATCTGGCATTGATTGAACATAACCACTATGCATAGTCATCATGGAGGGATGAAGATCATGTTGTGGATGTAAGACATTAAGATGAGCGTGTTGAGAATCATGCAAAGACTGAGTGTGAAATTCAGGTTGCGGCTTAAGGATACCCTGCTGCGTATATTGAGGATGGGATAGTGTATAACTGGTGGCCGTCCTAGCTGCATAAGTTCCCTCTGGAGTAACTGCGTATACTGCTTCTGCATGAAGCTGATTCCTTGGCGCTTGGGATATCACAGAATGTTCAGCAGCTGAATTTGGAATCAATTTGTTGACTGGATAGGCCCAACCAGTAGGCTCTGCGAGCTCATTTACATGTCTGTAGTTCAACTGTCTTGGAGCTTGATTAGGTGACATCCTAGAAAAATAGGAATCCTCAAAAGACGACCTTGATGTCTGATGAAAAACATTATTCATTGGTGGCAGTG
Organism: Lotus japonicus; assembly: GCF_012489685.1. Lineage (NCBI taxonomy): Eukaryota > Viridiplantae > Streptophyta > Magnoliopsida > Fabales > Fabaceae > Lotus > Lotus japonicus. The sequence goes on from NC_080041.1 coordinate 79,027,015, forward strand.
GCAATGTAGAGGGAGAGTATATCTCGTTCAAAACAGGACGTGGAGGTGCTGTTGACAATACATGTAATGGGCGAAACAATTCTAGTAGATTCCTTACCTGCAATAGAACAAACAAATTGCAACTAAAAAAGACATAGTAGTCATAACGATTTATTTTACGAAAAAAAAAGGTAAAGTAAAAAGAAAACAAAAGAAGCCTCTAATGAGTAATAATTGCAATTAAAATCAATTTGCAAGAGATTAAAATGGAACTTACTTGTCCACTGCTGAGTTCAGGATTAAATTTGTTCGAGCCTCTCTGGTAATTGTCTATAATGGCATGTTTAAAATGATTCTCTGGCAAGGGGAAACAGTCTTTGTAAATGTTGAATTTCACCTGAACAATTTTTTATAAAAAAATGAAAGCAGGCAGCTGGAAAATGGGAAAATTGAGCATTAAGCAATTAATAAATAGGGTGCATTAGATGTTGCCACCATGCAATTTTGAGTACATGAGTTATCAGAAGCACTTATTCATCAGGTGTCGAAACCTCAAAGCCTCAACTAGTTATATGACTTATGAAGTTAATTAATGAAACATTGACCAAAACAAGGAAAGATTATGAAAAACAATAAAGCCAACTAGCCAACCATACACGGGAAAAAAATAATGGTCACAACTTCAAAATAATCAATTTACAGTATGGTTAACTAGTTTACTGCCAACACTAAAACAAAGTCAATGTTAATAAGTTCCACATACACCAGAACAACCAGCAAGAGCCAAACATATTCCTCCATACGTATCTAGTCCAAGAAGCAAATCAAGAAAGTAACACTCAACAGGCAAGTTATAACCCTGAAGCATAAAAAAGTTGACCAGCTGATTCTAGAACTAGCCAAATAAATGAGTTTGAGAAAAGAGCTAATTTTTTATTATACCCAAAGGTAAGGGTAAACACTCTTAAAGGGTGACAGTACTGGAAAATTACTCCATAGTTGGTTCATCGCATCATCACCAGTATCATCTAAGCCTTTTCCCTCTATACATGAGCCAGTCTACTCCATAAAGTTCTGTCATATATTTAGTTTATAGATAAACTATTTACTGTAGAAAACCCTAAAAATGATTTGCCTATAGTTTTCTTAGGTCTCTCTCTACCCCAAACGATTGAACTGTCAATGTACATACACGCCCAAACCACCTAAGGCAAGATTACTATTAATTCTACAATAGGAGCTACCACAACTTTCTCATCACTTATGCATTTACACTGAATTGTTTAAACTGGCAAATCACTAGAAATAGTAAATACAATTGAAGCCACAAACAGCTGGGTTAAGCTACCAACACAATTTCTATAAACTACCAATTAATTCTATATACGTTATGTATGATGAATTGATTTAAAAGCTCACCTGAGCAGGAAATTTGCGACCGAAAGCGAACGGCTCAATGTTTAGTCTCCCGGTCGAGTCAGCCCTATATATGCCATAGAGAAGCTTCACATCAGTGTCAAACAGAAAAAGGAACGTCCCACGTCTGATGTTCGCCACAACATCCTTTCTCCCCGCAGGTAGCCCAAAAACTCGAAACCGGTAGCACTCTGGCTTTGTTATCCTGTTGCACATGAAAATAAAACCAGGAAGATTCTCCTCATTTTCCATGCCCTCTTCTTCTTCTTCTACTGAATAACTGCATAAATTAGTAACAGATTAACTCCTCAAATCACAGAACAATGTCATCCATGTTGATTCAAACTTACCAATTCATGGAACAAGAACATAAACCAAATAGGGAATGCTATAATTTTATGACACAGAAAATCAAGAATAGTAGGAGCCAGTCACTAAACTAGGCAAAATTGATGAACTCCATTGATCAAACTTGAAACCTCTAAGATGAATGAAACTAAGAAAAACGCGATTACAGTGAAAAACAAGGGCTATAGTGCGTGCTGAGAATGAAAATGGGAATTTGAACGCGATTCAAACGGGGCATTATTATGGAAGAAGATGAAAATGGAAGAAAGAAAGAAAGAGAGAAAGAAAGAGTGAGTTGCGTTACCTAGGTCAGGTTGAGGAAGAAGAGGAACCCAGGAACCTAGAGAGCGCGAGTTTGAAAGGAAAGGAAATGGGATTGACGATGATGATACCATGACTCAAGAAAAGACCCACAAACGAATTTATGACGCTACTTGTGTGAGCGTGCCTTGGATCCTCTTTTATTTTTTACTAAGAAATGTGTATAGCTACGAAGTCAATCTTGTTCATTCACATCATGGTGGGGCTAACTCACCTTGCGGATTTTTTTCTATGCAAGACTCGAACTTAAAACCTTACTTTAAGGGGAATCAAGCATGTACCACTTGAACCACTCACTCGTTAATTTTTTTATTATTTTAGTACTCCCTCCAGTCCTATTTATAAGCAACAAAAAAAAATTCACATAGTTTAAGAAATGTAGTTAAACTAGATAAAATGCATTAAATTTGTCTTAAATTAAAATGAACTTCCAAAATTACCCTTTGTTATTAGTGTTGAAAAGTGGAAAAGAGAGAGAATAATTAATGAGACACATTTTACAAGTTAGAATTAATAAGAGCATCATTGGAAAAAATTAATTAATATAGCTCAAACTTTCATTTGGTTCTTATAAAAAGGACCAAGATTTTTCTTCTCTTTCATGCTTATAAATAGAACCGGAGGGAGTAATGTGAAAAAACATAATAAGACTTACTTTTTTATTTTGATAAAGAATGGTTTAACACAAGGAGAGAGTGCTAAAATTGGTATACAAATGGACTCTAAGTCAATTTCATTTCATTTATATTGTTCAAAAAAAATATTCATTTCATTTTTGAAAGGAATGTCACTCTCCTATGGTGTCTCAATCTAGCGGAAAGTCTTCCCTTTCTTATATCACATCATGTAATATCATCAGCGGTGCAAACACCCTGCTGATAACTCTTCATTCTAAGCTGATATTCTCATATTGGAGACTTCAACTAACCAATAGTCATCTGATTTCAACTAACCAATAGTCCTCTACACCTAAAATTGTACTATAGTATAGCATATCTCATCTTACGTGGCTACATCTGGTTAATAATCAATTTTTATGAACCAAAAACTTATCTAATGGTAATTGATGGCCTCATTCTTTTGAAATCTTTTATAACTAGGTGCATGCACATAGATTGTTATGACCGCTACCAGCTAATCTTAAAAAGTACCCCAAAATACGATTTCAAAACCATTGTCAAATTATATAAAAACTCTTAATTTCATATTTTTCAAATTCATTGGCCAATTTTCTGGTTCATTTCTATGTTCAAAACAATTAAATATAAATTACAAATCTAGAAAGAAAAAAAAAAGACGAAACATGGCAAGATTAAAAAAAATAGTAATTATGATATCTATAAACACTACAAAGGGAGAAGCTTAAGCTTACTGTTCACTTTGAGTGTTTGTTTCGGTGTATGCTGGTCCATGACAAGGGGGTATGTTGTGTCCTTTTGTGGAATTTTTTAAGGGAAATATCAATGTGCTTTGACTTTTTGTAATAGATGTCGGTTCAAAAAATACTTTATAGGACCCAGAACTGAGTTGTTCAAGAACTATGGAAGGAAAATCTTTTTTCTACGCAAGAAATTGTCAGAGTGCAAATTGGATGATAAAATCTATTAAAAATCAGTGTATCTGAATATATAATATATATATATATATTTAGTTACTTAAATTATTTAAATAGACGTATGATTAGTAAATTTAAAAATAATTATTTCTATGTATTTGAAAAAAAATGTAATAGAAAATAATTAATTAAAAAAGGTCAAACTAGAAATAAATAATATGCGGAGATATTATTGCAGTAGGTTGGGCAGATTAGGTTTGAATGGTTTATTTTGTAACATGTATTGCTTATCTCTCGCAACTGTGTTCGACGGCTCCAACTCGCTAAGGTCATGAAGATTGATTAACGTTTAGAATTATGGATGATTTAAATGTTTGAATCGTTTTATTGGTTGATTGAGGGTATTGATTTGAGGTTCCTTCTTTAATTTGTGTTATTTGGGTTGAATTTGTCGATAGATTGGTTTTGAAGATTATGTTAGTTTTAATGAAATTTTGTTGGTATAAAAGAGTAAATCAATTTTTTATGTTGGGTGTGATGTCAGAGTCAGAGGCTGAATTGCTTTTTCTGCTTGAACGGTGTTTGAGAATGCTTTTAGGTTCTTTTGATTTGTAGCTTCAGTTTTGGTGCGTATCTGATGCAGTGAAATTTAAAGATTTTATGTTTATGTGTGTGTGTTTTACTTTATTGGAATATCATGTACTTTGAAAAACTTTTGGTGCGTAGGATTTTTTTACTGGTACAGACTGTTTTGATGCCTATATAAGCTTCTTGAATTGTCATTGTGTATGTTGACAAGTACAAATACATTAAGAAGAATTTCTTCCCAAGTTTTTGATATGTCTTCTGCTTCTTCATTTGATTCTGTGTTGTCTCTTTGTCCTCCAAACCATAATTGGAGAATCAAAGTTAGGGTGGTTCGTATGTGGATTGCTGATTCTTATGTTGGAGACAAACAACCTGTGGCAAGGGAGCTCATATTGGTGGATGAATGTGTGAGTATAAATTGAATTAAAGCTGTGTTATTTTGTTTGGGTGTGAAAAATATTTGATGGGGTTTTGTGTTTGTCTTTGCAGGGTGGAAAGATTCAAGCTACCATAAGGAAGTTGTTGTTTAGGAAGTGGGCTGAGTTAGTAGTTGAAGGAAATGTGTATGTGATCACTTTCTTTCATATGATTCCAAATGTTGGTTCTTATCGCCCCACTGAACATGGTTTTAGGATTTTATTTAATTGCAAGACCAATATGACTCCTTGTGAAAGTAGTATCATACCAAGGTGGGGTTTCTCATTTAAGGATAGTGAGAAATTGAATGGGAATGGTGTGCAGCCAGAGTATTTAGTAGGTAAACATTTTTTTTTATGTCGAATATGTGATTGTTTGTCTAATGTTTCAACAAATGATGTAAATCTTTTTGTGTAGATGTTCTCGGATTGGTCACTTCAGTCTCTGATCTGAGGACCTATGTAAAAGAAGGAATTTCCACTAGGATGATGTTGCTAGAGATCAGTGATGAGAAGTATGTGAATGTTGTTCAAATTTGATGGTTTTATGTAGCAATTTAGATAAATTGATGAGCTAACAATTTTGTGTGATTTAAATAGGGGAAAAGTTGATTGTGCTGTCTTTGGGGAATATGCTGATTCTGTTTCTGAATACTTTTCTGCCAATAGAAATGAAAAACCTATTGTTGTTTTTCAGCTTGCTAAGTTGAAAACCTTTCGAGGTTTGAATTACAATTACACGAGTTATTACATTTTACTTTTTATCTGTTTTGTTGTAGTTTCAATTTGTCAATTATTTCTTCCTATGTTGTGTTAAGTTGTAACTTTGTTTTTTAGGCAAAAGTGTTGTGCAAAATGTCATGAAAGCTTCTAGGATTATCTTTAATCCTGCTATTGCTGAAGCCATCTCATTCATGGATAGGTATGCAAACTGTATTTTTTTTTTATATTACTTTGGTTCATGATAGTATGTGTAATGAATTGTTTTCTCTTCAAGGATTGCTATAATTGATTTCAAAATCAATGAACCTGTTGGGCTCATCTACACTCCTAAGCCTGCTGTCCCTGTGTTTGAAGATTTTGTCAGCAACAATCCGAAGAAGACAATTGCTGAGTTGAATGAAAGTATTGAGGTATTTATTGTGTGTCATTGGTGTTTGCAGAATGTTTTATAATCTGTTATTGGGTTAGGGATTTGTGTTGTTTTTGATAGTCCATTTTCTGTAGGATGGAATTTCCATTGTGCTAGGAAAGGTTGTTAGTTTATTGCAAGATGACCAATGGTGGTACTTTGCTTGCAAGTGCCACAAAGGGGTTGCTTATGATGATGGCTTATACTATTGTGGTGCATGTATGAAACATGTTATTGATGTTATCCCAAGGTTTGGTTTTCAATAAGATATATTGCATCTTTTACTGTTTGTAGTCAAGGTTTTAATATATTTTTATGTGGTTGTTTTAGGTATAAGATCAAGATTGAAGTTAGTGATGGTACTGGTTCTGCAAGCTTTGTTTTGTTTGACTTTGATGCTCAGCATCTCTTAATGAAGTCATGCAAGGAGCTGTTGGCATATGTGAAGGTATTATATCATTGGTTTAGTGTTGGTAGTATGTGGCTACATTTTCAGGGTGTTGGTTATCATGTGTATGACAAGAATGCTATTGAAGTTTTACTGGTCATTAATTGAATATTTTATTGCTATTGATAATAGGATCCAAAGTCTGCGGAGTTTCCTTCAATGATAGAAGATATATTGGTTGGTAGAGAAATGCTGTTTAAAGTTGAGAAGAAGTCAAACACTGTTTTTCAATATGATGATTCTTATCGCATTAAGAGGGTTTGTGATGAAGCTGCTGTGATGGAGGCCTACAAATCAGATGCTAATGCTGTGGTGCCTAATGTGGTATATTGTTAGTTGTTTTATTTCTATCTGCAATAAGTTTAATTTTTATATAATGGATGAAATTAAGAAAATTGCAATGTGATGGGTTTAATTGGTTGTAGGTTGAATGTTTTAATGCTGCCCCTGTGGTGAATCTATCTGAGGAAAAGGATTTGTCCCAGTGTCCTGTTCAGTCATCTGAAATTTCGACACCGGAGGTTTTGACTCCTTCACTTGCTGCAGGTCCATCTTATGTTGGATGCTCTGGGAATTTGTTCAAGAGGAAGGTTGGGGATGATGTGGCCAAAGTTTGTGAACTTTCCAAACTTAAGTTGAAGCAAGTTAAAATGGAGAAAGAGTAGTGAATTGTGATCAAGATACACCACTGGCATATTGTGTTAGACTTTAAGTAATCATGTATTTATGGAGTCTTTTAAGAATTGAATAAGTGGTGGTATTTGAGTTGTTGGTCTGTTGTTGTAAATGTTGAAACACCTTAGGTGTTTTGATGTAGTTTGTTGTCGTTGGATTGATGTGTTTTCTACAGTTTGAACTATGTGATTATTATTATGTTGATTGTAAACAATGTTATGTTATCTTCAATATTAAGTGGTGTATTATTTGTGGAGAAATATTGTTATTTTTTATATGGATTTATCATCAGTGAGTTATGGTTATATGTGTTGTGTAGTGAGGTACTTTGTTAGGCAATTATCAGGTTGGGCTCCTTTAATGAATTATTTTATATGTTTAATATTTATTGTTTAACTACTATGTTAAATACTTATAACAACAGGTTGTGTTTGGTTGAGTTATTAAAACTATTTGTTAAACACTTAAAATTAGAGTGTGATTAGTTTGTGTTTTCAGGGGTAAAAGTTGTTTGGTAACCGTAGGTTTTTTTTTCTGGTTTTCTTTAAATCCAATAGAGGTAAATGTTATGAAAGACTCTCTATATCCTGATGCATTTGTTGGATTTTATATTAGAAATGTGAGATTATAAAACATTGTATTGGAAATTCTGATATGTATGCCAGTATTTGTATTTAAAGTCAAATCGGATTTGTTGTTTATTTAAAGAATTTAAGGATTAAGAACTTAGATCTTAATTATGTAGTGGTTTTCACAATATGAGTATACATATATATATTAGTTGAATAAGAGTTAAATTTTTATGTTTGTAGTGTTTATGTTTTGGTATTATATCATATAATTGAATTATGATATTTTTTGTGAAATTTTGTTGATACTATTAGGTTAAAAAATACTAATTTCTGTGAAATAAAAAAAATTAGTTATTCAGTCTAGAAGTGTAAAAATTATATGGTAACTATATTGTTATTTTTTTTTTTTTATAAAAGTCAGCGAAGATGCTGTTGAATTATTTTGTAATTTATAGGAATATCATAACAAACTTTAAAAGGTTAGAGTGGTTAAGATTTGAAGGAAATCATTCAGGAGGAAATTTCAAATTTCGTGGGGAAATATTTTTTAAGTTTTATAATGTTGATTTTTTTTAACTTTTTATGTTGAAGTTAGTTTAAATTTTTTAAGTGGAAGTTAATATATATTATTTAAACTGTGCTGCTTAGAAATTAATTGGATGGTTTAGTATTTAAAAAAATAAATGATAAAAAATAAAAAATCAAATCACGCGTTTAGGTATTTGGGTGTTGTTGGGGAAACCTTTGTTTTCACTCTGTTTGTGTTGAAGGGTAAGATTTTATCGTGTTGCTTATTGTTTGGAATTTGTTGAGTGGATTCAAGTCTTTTCTTGCTATGATGAAGAAATTCGATGGGGTTCAATGTGGATTGCAATAGAAAGGTTATTCTGGTATTAGAAACGTTGGACTTGTGGAATGTTTCGAATTGGAAAGCTACAGGTAAGGGTTTTAATCCTTTTTAAGTAGAGACTGGGTGGATGTTTTTGTATAATGTTGTATTTGATTGAGGTTATTTTTTAGTTTGTACTTTATATTGATAAGGTTTTGTTCAGTTTCTAAGAAAACTGTAGCTGTCTTCCAAATTTGAGTTATGCCAAAAATTACCCTTTTGTTATTGCATAAAATAAAATTAGCCTTTTGTGAAGTGGATGTGCAATGTTTATAAAAGTATGGAGGTACTTTAAGAGATCAGGCAAAGTATATATGATAAGTTTCCTGTTTTGTAAAAGTGAATCAGTACCTTTGTAGAAGTTATAAGACCACAGTTTGCTATTTTTTGAAACCACTAATGAGTCAGAGTTTTGTGAGCTATAAAAGGTTCATTTTGAGGACTTATTGGTTTTTAATTGCTCTACTCTTAACTAAATGGATAGAATTTCTGATATCTGCCCTCCAAGTGTTAGATGGTGTATCAGAGTGAGAGTGATGCGTAGATGGACTCTACCAGTTATCCAGATGAAACAAGAAGTTTGTTCATTGCATATGGTATTCATGGATCAACAAGTAAGAATTTCGACATTAGAATTATGATCAACATGTATATGTATAATTTGTGTAATGTGGTGATATTTATGTATATACTTTGAAAAATTCTTAGAGTGTGTAACATGATTTTTTGTATTTATGCAGGGTAGCAAAATTGAAGTCTCATTGAGTAAGGCTATGTATCGCAAATGGGCTGAAAAATTTGTTGAGGGGAATGTATATGAGATATGCTTTTTTAATGTTCTTCCTGTGAAGGGTTGTTATCGTGCTACTAACCATCCTTATAGGATTCTTTTTAGCAAGAAAACCTCTGTTGTTCAATGTGAGTGTGATTTTATTCCAAAGTTGGGGCTATGTTTGAAATCATCTGAACAAGTTACTGCCTTGAATTGTGATCCTGATTTCTTAATTGGTAATTATATTTTTTTGGTCTTTTTTCATTTTCTTAAAAGCATGGACCTATGGGGTGGTATTTCAATCTTAATATGTTTGCCTAATTATATTAGTTTACTGTTTCATCTTTGATGTTTTTTCCTACAGATATGGTTGGATTATTAACCGCGGTGTCTCCTGTTAGGGTGTGTCATCAAAGAGGGGTGTCTGTGGAGATGATGATAGTGGAATTGCTGGATATGAGGTAATTGGTTTTGTCATGAGCTTCAGTTTTTAGTTTTATTTGTTTATGTTGCTTTCAGTTTCAAGAAATTTTTGATGTCATTTGAGTTTATGTTTTCATGCAGAGGTAAACTTCCATTTGTTTTGCTTGGGGATTCTGTTCAGTGTGTTTTGGAATTTTTGTTGTTGCATGGCAATCAGAAGCCTGTTGTAGTTGTTGAGTATGCAAAGATTAATGGATTTGAAGGTATAGTAATATTGGTGGTATCAATTGTCATATTGTAGTGTTAGTGGGTAATTAAAAAATATTTGATGATTTTTTAGGAGAGAACTTACTGCAGATAGTAGTACCTGTTTCAAAGATATATATGAATCCAGATGTGCAGGAGGCAAAATCCTTCATGAGTTGGTACTGTGTTATATGTGATACTTTTTAATTTTATGGAAAATACATGAGGTGCTTTTTTTGATTTAGTATTTTGAGTTCAGGGTGTGTGGTAACGTGCTTGATTTTGGTGGACCTATCCGGGAGATAAGTAAAGAAGATGATTGTTACCGGATGTTTAATGACTTGGTTATTAGGTATCCTAATAAGGTAAACTGTTTGAAAACTCATGTGTACTTACAGTTATTAAAATGAGTTCCTTTTATATTTGAAAATAACATTGATTTAATAATGGTTGTATAGGAAGGTCAGTATGTTGATTGTGCATCTTTTAGGGAGTATCCATTGTTACTAAGTGAAGTCAATGAATTTGAAGATGAGGTTGCCTGTAAGGATTCAAACCCAGAAAGGAAATTGTGGGAATTTGGTTTTTGTCAGAATATGGATTCTCATTGTGTTTCTCTCTTTTGGCGGAAGACTTTTTTTGTGAGTTGATCTACACCAATGTAATATTATAGTGGAATTGTGTTTGTATATTGTTGACATAATGTGTTTGTTCTTTCTTATTGTCTTTGGTAGGGATCAAGCTTGCAATTTGCTGAATTTGAAGAAGAGTTTGATGATGTTGAAGATTTTATTTTGTATCTTGATTCCCAAAGGGATTCCTCTAGATTTGATGGATTATCCAGTTCTAAGGATGAGAATAAATCAAAAAGGCTGAAGGGATTTGATGGCTTTGAAGGGTTTTCAATTAGGGAATGTAGTGACTGCAAAGTTTAGTATTTTGGGGTGTATTTTTGTGACCATGTTTATTATTTGTATGAAATTTGAATGATTAGTATGTGGCTGTGTGTTTTTATGTATTTGGTATAACATGGTTATCATTGGGGATTTAAGGTCAGGTTGTATTGTAAAATTGTTGTTTTATTAATGAGTAGTGTTACTTTTTGGTATCATTTAAGATATTCATAAGTTGGTCTTACTTCCATTGAATTATTGTCTATTTTTTCTTTCACATAATTAGACGGACAATGCTCTATGGTGGAAGAATTTTAATATATATAATTAATTATATGTGGGTGTTCATACAATTTTTGTGTTAAATAGATGTAAATGAAATAGTAGAACATATTTAAAATTGAAGTGAAATCAATGATTTATGACTTTTATTTTGTTTGAGTTTATAGATCGTCAGTATATGTTTTTTAATATAATATCACAAAGAGAAAAAATATGATAAACTAATAATTTTAGAGGTTTCGATTCTCTATATTCATCAGAAGTCCAAATTTTTTAAGAAAAATAATGTTGTTAAACTAAAAGATTCAATTTATCCCATTGTTCATTTTTTATGATATTAATTAGAATCTTTTTCCTATTGTTATGTAGAAGATAAAAGAAACCACTGGATAATTAGTTTCTTTTGTGTAAAATAAAATACTTAAAGCGATATATATGTGATTAAAATAATTTTAGCTTAACAAATTTAGTTTTGAGTTTCAGAACAAGTATTTTGGTTGTTGCATAATTTTTTTTTTTTATAAAAGCAAGTAACAAGTCATTAAGAAATTATCAATTTCAGATTTAATTTGAATTTCTTATATCAACTTTTTTTGTATCTCTAAGTTTATTAAGGTTTATAAATTATACTTTAGTAAAAAATGAAGAAGGCATGTGCGAAAAAATTGTTAAATGTATTAATATTTTTTGGGTCGCAATTTATGTAGTTTTTTTAATATAAATGTAGATATTTTATTAAAATGTAGTATCTAATATTTGTGTTTTGGGTTTAGTTTTCAAGAAGAAATGAAGGTAATCTAATTTGGCTAACTTAGGTTTGTGTGTGTTTTGTAAAAGGAGTTTGGGATTAGGTTTAGTTGTATTATCTGGTTAGGCTGGTGAGTGACACTTATATACAACGTGTTTCACTAGGAGTTGTCAAGAGAAGCTGTCGGTGGTTTTAGAAGCGGTTTGTGGTTCCAGAGGTTTGCAGAAATATCTTTTCTGTTTCGATAAAGATGGAAGATTTTGTTAATGGTTCCATCTTCTATTTTTGTATGTGTGTGTCAGGTGAGGGCCACTTTAGCCTGTCTTTTGTTGTCATTTGGAGTTAACTATGATTAGATATGTTTATGGATATCCAATGGATTTTGTGTTTTCTTTTAAGTTGTGGAAACAAGTAGAATGATTTGGAAGGACAATCTTTGCTTTTTATCTACCAATCAGAGAGGAGTTGAACTGATGCATGTCTGTTAGAAGATTTATTTTATAAGTAGGAGTAAATATAAGTGTAGTTTTTTTGTTAGATGGTGACTAGAAACTGTTGGCATGCAAATTCATTTTGGGTTTAGTTAATCTTACATGTCTGCTAACTACAGGTTACACTAACTAAGCATGTTATTTGTTATATGTATTTATTCTGGTGTGAATATCTGTCAAGCACTGCAACGCACGGTAACTGTTTGTTAAAATGTGTGAGCAGCCAAAAAAAAGTTCACCACTTACTTTTGGATATTAATCATCCATACATTTCAAAATTTAGATAGCCCGCCTAATTTTCCCTATAAAAGGTACTTCCATGTAAGTTTTATTGTTAGTGTTGAGTGGCTTATTTTTTTGTTCATCCTAATTTAAAAGAATTCCGTTTGTGTTTAATCATGGATGATTGTGTTTCAATGGGTGTTGTCAGATCTTTATGTCCACCATCTCAAATTTGGAGGGTAGTTGTTAGAGTTATTCGTCTTTGGGTTACCTATTCTAAGAATGGTTCTGAAGAACCAAAAACTGTTGAAATGGTGTTGATGGACCATTATGTAAGTGAACAAGAATCAGTTTATTCTAAAATGTTTGGGGTGTATGGTTATATGTATTTGGAATGGGTTTTTTAAATTTATGATAGGTTTCTTGTGTTTTACGTTTGTATGCTGAAAAAATAGTTGGAGTAGGTTGTAACAGATGTAAAAATGATGAAACAAATGTTGGTGACTAAAGTTTGTTTTGATGAGAAACAAATTTAGTGAAGATTTCATGCATGCTGTGTTTTATGTCTTTCAAGTGTTGAACTTGAATATCTATACATCTTTTGAAGTCGTGGGAACATTTGGGGTACATGAATAGTTGATGAAATTTAAATTTTTTGTATAGGAAAAAAAGTGACATGTTTATTTTGGTATTTTTCTTACTATATTGAATTAGAAGTTATGTTCTTTTTGTTAATTTTTTTAGGGTGGCAAGATCCAGTGTTCATTAAGAAAGGAGATGTTTGTGAAGTGGGGTGATAAGTTTGTTGAAGGAAATGTTTATAAGATAACATTTGGGCGTTTAATTCCAAATATGGGAGCTTATCGTGCTACTGACCATCCCTATAAGATGTTTCTAATTGAGAAATCAAGTGTGGTATCGTGTGAAATATCTAAAATTTCATGGTGGGGTTTATCACTCAAGAATTCTGAAGAAGTTAGAAGGATTGGTTGTCAATCTGATTACCTTCTTGGTATGTGTATTGGATTCTTTTAGTCCATTTTGTTTATAGTGTTGAGCTTTAATATCTGTTTTCAGCTCACAACCTGATTTTTTCTGGATTATTTATTAGTCTAATTAATTGTGGTATGTATTTTAGATTTCATCGGGTTATTGACTAACATCATTGAAGAAAGGACATGTGTGAAGAAAGGAAAAATGTCAAAAATGATGATAATAGAACTTTGTGATGACAAGTAATAATTTATCCCTTAGTCTTATCATTTATGTTAAATTTTTTATGTTCATGTTTTGTTAGTTATTGATTTCATTTGTATATTAATTTGTGAATGTTTTTTAACAGGGGAAAAGTTGAATGTGTGCTGTTTGACGACCATGCAAAATTTGTCACTGATTATGTTTCTTTACATTCCAATGAGGAATCTATCTTGGTGTTTCAACTTGCTAAAGTCAAAAAATTTAGAGGTATTGAAATGTAGTTCATTTATTAATAAGTGATATGTATGAACTGGTGTATATGATTGTGGAGAAAATTCTGTAAGTGTGAATATAAGTACTAATGTGAGTGTATACTTTGTAGGTCAAAGTGTCCTACAAGGTGTGGTTGGAGCTTCTAGACTGAGTTTCAATGCCCAAATTCCAGAGGTTCTTTCATTTTTGAATGGGTAGGCCATATTTTGAGTTGCTTATTCCTGGATTTCTTATAAATTGTTTCTATCTGATATGTTCTTGTGTGTAATTGTAGTATTGCATTGCATGGTTTCTCTGATGATGATCCAAATGAATTTAATGTCAATGAAGATGGGATTTCAATGGTTGATGATTTTATCAATAATTATCCTAGGAAGACTATTAAGTCATTGATTGAGACCAAAGAGGTGATTGTTCTACTTAAAATATTTTGATGTCTAAAAAAAGTTCAGGTTAATACATGTAATGAATTTATGAACTTAATGACCTAGAATTTATTACTGTTGTATGAAGTTTTATATTTTTTTTTGCAGGATGGAGATTTCATAATTAAGGCAAAGATTGTTAAAATTTTACAAGAAGATGGTTGGTGGTTCTTGGCATGCTTGTGTGATCGTGCTGTCATTATTGAGGACGATTTTTATTATTGTAGTGCATGTTTCTGCCGAGTGAACTATGTGTGTGCTAGGTCGGTTGCTTACTAATGTACCTATGTGATTTATGCAAAGTATATTTTATTTATAAATTTTATGATTGTACTCTTTGAATCAACTGTATTTTCTTTTGTTTTTAGGTTCAGGATTAAGGTACAAATATTTGATGGTTGTGATTCGATTGACATCGTCATGCCTGATCCAGTTGTTGAAAATCTGCTTAGTAAATCATGTAGGGATGTGCTGAATGAGATTGTGGTAAGAACTTTAGCGGTTTTAACTTATGATATTTACAAGTATGCTAAGTTCACATTTGTAATGTAAATTAGGGATTTTATTAAATATCTGAATTCTGCAATGTGTAGGATCCAAACAAGTCTGAGGTGTGTCCTTTGATTGAGCCAGGCTTGGTTGGCATAGATATGTTGTTCAAGGTTGAAAAGAGAATGATTAACCTATTTCACTATGAAGATCCATACCATGTGAAGCGCATTTGCAATCAAGCTGAAATAATTGATCTGTTTATGTTGAATGAAGCTATGGAAACCCCAGTTTTGGTGGGTTATTTTGACATAGTTGTTTCATTTTATAGTTAATATTACTATACAAATATTGTAGTTTATGCTGATATAATGAATTCCCTGTTTTTAGGCTAAGTTTCCTGGATCTTTTTCTGCTGTGAGTGTTGAGGACTATGATTTTGATATGGACTTTCTACTGAGTCCTGTGGATTTTCTACCAGCAGTGGAGAAGCCAAAAAGAGTATTTAGTGTAACTGAGTATGGCAGTTGTTCTAAGTCTTATAAGAGAAAGTTGGAAGAAGAATTCGATGAGCAAATGGATAATCATCGTGATAAGGGGCAAGAGTGGATGTGTGGAGGGGTTTAGAACTTTGTAGGTTCCTATTGTATTAGGAATGATTTCATGTGTTAATTTGTTAAAAGTATGGGTATGTCTTTTTGTAAACCATACAAATGTTTATTTGCTATAGTACATGCTTAAAGATCTGAAGCATTATTAGGTGGGTTGTAGCTTCTTAAGTTTTGTCGTATCTTATTTCCAATGATGTAATTTTGTAATGCTGATGTGCTAAATTACCTCCTTGGTAATTGTAAGATACATTGACCTATGTTTAAATTATGAATGAAGGAATATTAATGTTTACTTGTGTTGATTCTGTTATGTTTTATTACGATTCTGTGTATTCAAAATATTGTGAAAATACTGCACTCATTTGGTAATAATTATGTGGCCGCAGAAGTTTATTCATTTTGGTAAAATGGCAGCAAACTTGTGGAGTGTGTATCCAGTTTGTTGTACCTTATTGGAGGGTGGTATAATAAGTTATAGTTAAGCAATTGATGGTTACTTTAAGTAATGTTGATTCAATACTTTTTAGGAGGTATAACAGAATGGTGAGTTTGTAAATAAAGTGTTAGGCTATAATATTTCAAGCTTTTAAGCATGAGTGATACTTTTTGACATTGAAAATTAGTGTAATATGCAATAGGTAGGACAGGTGTGAAATGAAAGTTAAAGTCACATAAAGTTAAATATCAGAACAATGGTCTTTTGAGTACAGTTAGAGTTGTGATTTAAGGGTAGAGTCTATTTATAGTTATAAATGACTTCATTTGTATGCATTCGTGTAGTTCTGTTCCTTTGCTCCCCTTCTCTGTGTCCCAATATTGCTGAGATCTAGATGACTTGAATCAAAATTGTTTTGACTTTGAAGGTACTTGGCAAACTGGTTAAGTGTAGTAGTGAAAATATGAATGCTGATAAGGGTGTGGCTGAAGGCTTTAAAGGAGTCAAACGGGGCCGTGGAGGTGAAATCATATGTTTTCTTCCCATATCATTTGGATTGTATTATAGGTTTTAATTTTGTGATTATAAACTTGATGGATATTTGTGTGCTATATATCTATAGGTTATGAAGAGGATCATCGTTCTAAAGTTGAGGAGATGAGTAAGAGAGTTAAAACAAATTTTATTTCAAGACCTCGCAGCTCTATGGTCAAAGGTAGTGTGATAAACAGGTGGTGGGATCCAAATAAGTCTTCTTTGAGCATGTCTTCATTTGATGGTGCATGTTCGTCAGATTACATGATGCTTGGTATGTATATTGAATTGATTTCTTTCAAAGTAATATTTAATATATATGGTCTAAGTCGTGAGATTGAGGTTCATGAAGTGTTTGGTGAAATGCATTAAAATTATCTATGGGTTAAGGAATTCAGATTCTTATTGATTTTTTTTATTATATGTAAGCTATCTGAGAAATATATAAGAATTAAAATTGATTTCAATTGTATACAGATTAAAACAGGATGGATCTTCATATTTTATAATTTAGAAGCATCGAGTATAGAAATATTATTTTGGCGTTTACTAACTGTTAATAATATAAATTTAGAGTGTCCTAAACCTTAATTTGTCCCATGTTTACTAATAAAAAAAAATTAGAATGTCCTAGAAAGAGAGTCCGTAATTTTAGTTTGATCAAAAACATATTTAAGTGATTTTTCTTTCATTTATAAGACATGAAAAAGTGATCAAATTTTGATATTGTAGATGAAATGGGATCACAAGTTAGTAGTAAGTCTAATGATGATGAGGAATCATCAAGTGAAGAAGAAGATGAGTTGCCTTATGAAGTCACTTCCAACGAGTTTGAAGGTAATCATAGTTCATTAACTTTATTCTTGTGTTTCATTGGTTTGATATTAATTTTTTTTATATGGGTAGAATATGCTGATATTGGGGACATGAAGTATAGTTGCCAATATTGTGGCGCTTTGCATTGGTTTGCTGAAAGAACTGGAAATACCAAAATAACTAATCCAACAAAGTTTATGACATGTTGTCTAAAAGGAAAGGTATTAATTCCATTCCTTCAGAAGGCACCGGCACTATTATGGGAGTTAGTAATGGGCCATGATGTGCGAAGCCGCAATTTCATAGAAAACATCAGGTCCTATAATAGTGTATTCTCCTTTACCTCTTTTGGTGGCAAAATAGAAACTGGTCTTAATAATGGAGGTGGGCCGCCACAATTTGTGATCAGTGGACAAAACTATCATCGAATTGGTAGTCTATTACCAAAGATTGGAGAAAACCCCAAATTTGCGCAACTTTATATATATGATACCCAAAATGAAATTCAAAATAGGAGTCGGCATTTCAGGTACATTTGCAAAATCTTTATTTAATTTTAATGTGTAATTTTTAAACTAATGAATTAAATATTTTGAAGTTAATTATTTTTTATTGTTATTATGTAGAAATGTAGATAAAAATGGTGGGTTAAATGAGTCTTTGATCAAAGATTTGGGGGATATGTTTGATAAGTCAAATGTCTTGGTTCATTCATTTCGGATGGCTCGAGACTTTATTAGCCAAAATCCAAGTTGCAAAGTCTCTTTGAGATTGTTTCGAGATCGACCAAAGGATCCTAGGGTATATAATTTACCAACTGTTGATGAAGTAGCTGCGCTTATTGTGGGTGATTTTGATTCAACTGATTGTGGCCGCGATATTGTAGTTAGTGGTGTTGATGGAATTCTTAAACGAATTCATGAGACACATCCATCATTTTTACCATTACAATATCCTTTGCTTTTCCCTTATGGAGAAGATGGATATAAAGAAGACATTAAATTTCGTGATGATGGAGATAGGCGTGTATTTAAAAAGAGAGTGCGAGTTTCTTTGCGAGAATTTATTGCTTTCAGATTACATGAAAGAGTTTTTGAGGATTCAATGATCTTATGTTGTAGAAGGTTGTTTCAACAATTCTTGGTCGATTCATATTCAATGATTGAGGCACAAAGGTTATCATATATTAAAGCTAATCAGAAGACTATTCGTCGGGATTTTTTATCGGGGTTAGAAGAAGCAGTTAATCGTGGAGATCTTGATCCGAAATCTATTGGTACTAGAATTGTTTTGCCTTCTTCATTCACAGGTGGTAGGAGATACATGTTCAACAATTGTCAAGATGCAATGGCTATTTGCAAATTTTATGGTTATCCAGATTTGTTCATTACTGTTACTTGCAATCCTAAGTGGCCTGAAATACAAAGACATGTTTCTAAAAGAGGGTTGAATGCATATGATCGCCCTGACATAATTTGTAGGGTTTTTTCGGGTGAAGCTTGACCAATTAGTGGCTGACTTAAAGAAAGGAATATATTTTGGCAAAGTGAGCGCTGGTATGTGTAATGTTTATTTTTTATTTTGTTGATTATTTAGTATCTAATTGGTCATTTAAAATTGATATGAAATTTATTATCTGTTTTGGATGATGTATAGGTATGTATACTATTGAGTTCCAGAAAAGGGGTTTACCGCATGCTCATATTCTTCTTTGGTTAGCCCCAGGGTCAAAGCTGAATACTCCCGAAATGATTGATTCTTTCATATCAGCTGAGTTACCTGATCCCATTGCATTTCCAAATTATTTGATGTTGTGTCTACATATATGCTTCATGGTCCATGTGGTATTAGTCATAAGAAGTCTCCTTGTATGGTTAATGGTCGTTGTTCTAAGTATTTTCCGAAAAAATATGTCCAGAAGACATCATTTGATTTGGATGGGTACCCTGTCTATCGCAGAAGAAATACTGGTGTGTCTTATGAAAGAAGAGGGGTCCACTTAGATAATGGCTATGTTGTGCCTTATAATGCCAAATTGTTAATGAAATATCAGGCTCACATAAATATTGAATATTGCAACAAATCTAATTGCATTAAGTACTTATTTAAGTATATCAATAAGGGTGTTTGATCGTGTGACAATGTCGATGAGTAATAAAGTTGATGAAGATGAAAAGGAGGTTGAAGTTGATGAGATTCAACAATATTATGATTGTCGATACTTATCACCTTGTGAATCTGCATGGAGATCATTGTCTTTTGATATTCATCACCATTGGCCTCCAGTTCAAAGATTGACATTTCATTTGCCAAAACAACAAGTCGTTATATATGGTGATGAAGAGCCTCTTGATATAGTGGTTAATCGGAAGAAAAATGAAGAAACTATGTTTACTGCTTGGATGGTTGCTAATAGAAGGTATGAACAAGGTAGACATTTAACATATGCCAATATCCTAAATTCTACGTATATGATTCTAAGCAGAAAGAATGGAGACCAAGGAAAAGAAGATTTTCCATGGAAGGATGAACTTTATACCCATTGGATGTGGTGAACTACATTATATGCGAATTCTTTTGAACTTGCAATGTGGATGCCAAAGTTAT